>NC_057387.1:26300872-26618764 GCF_019320065.1 Cervus canadensis | reverse complement strand
GATTTCCTAACAACACCATCTTTTGGGAGGTTACTCTAAAGCCAGTAACTACTCCCTCTCCCTTCGCTCCTTTGCCTCAGTTACACTGGCTTCTCCCCGGGAGTAAATGACCGGCACAGTGAGGTCTAGAGCACTGCTGCCCTCCAGGCAAGTCCATTAGACTCTTCCTTGCCTCTGGACCCTAAGACCTGAGAACAGATCGAGCTCCATGATAAGCGACTGCTCCAACTTCACTACCCTGGAAGCCTTACCGTAGATTTCTTGATCTAACTTAAAAATTGGAGCTTCATTTAAAAAAAGTTTATGACTAAAAGCACAGAAATGGTGCCATAATATTTAAATAGTCCGGCAGAGACCCTGCAGTTGTTAAGTGATTTATTTCTGGGTAGTGTTTGTACTTTATAGATCTTGTTTTACCAAAAAAAATTCACTACCATGAATTTACTCCTGTGTAACCTTATGATCATAATCCATTGTAAATGAACTATGAGTTGTTTTCTTAAGCCCATAGCACAGTTTTGGAATGGTAGTCAGTGTGGTAGTTGTATTAGGGACCATAGACACTACATTATTGAGCTTTAATCAAGTGTATGCCCAGAAAATTAGATTTTGGATCACATTTTTGACAAAACATATTTTGGTCAAAGAAGGAAGAGAAGGGTAATAGGGTGTGTTTATCAGCTATTGTTATGTTAGATGCTGTCCTCGAATGTGAATTCCTTTAAATCAGGGGCTATCTCAATTTTATAGGTGAGAACAAAGATGATCAGAGAGAGAGGAACTTGCCTAAAATCTCACAGCTAATAAATGAAATTTCACATCTAATGTTTGACTCCAATCCCTTGGTCACTGTACCTTGAGGTATTACCTATATAATTTGGCATTTTCTGGATGTGGAGGAGAGAACCAGAGGACACTTAACCTTGAATCAGAACCTGGGGAGGGGGGTTCATTGGAGGTGGAATCACTTCTCTTTGACTTTGGGTTTCTACCCAGACTATGGCTCCAAGGAAAGCTGCCCCGTGACACTGGCAGATTTCCTCAGGACTTTTGATGGAAAGAAGTTGAAAATTCCCCTTCCTCTAGGAAAACCAGCCCTGCCAGTGCTGCACTTGCTGTAGAACCTGGCTGCTATTGTTCCTGGCAGGCACTTTTGTTTTTGCCCTTCCCACCTTCCACTCCCACCCTGCTGGCTTGGGCAGATGTGTACCTTGGGGAGGTGTGCTGGGGCTGACCTGGCCTCCTGCTGACCGGAGGAGGCCTCTTCCTGGTGCTTTGTTAACATTATGCCCCAACAGCGTCCCCCCAGCCCCGCCCCCTGCTGAGGTGGGGAGGGACTGCCTGCAGCCCCAGCCTAGGGAGGTTTGGGACTGGAGCCCCTGGCCTCCATCCCTGACTTCCTTGTTCTCAGCAAGCACTTCGCATGGCACTATTTTCCCCCACATTTGTCCTCAAGAGTTTTAATCAAGAGACCTACACCAGGACTCTGAACACACCGTTTGCCTCTCTTCCACTGTCTCAAGGTTTCTTTTGCGCATAAACTACCTTCCCCTTGCCTGCTGGTTGCTTTCCGTGGAGGATAGGAAGGGAAAGATGACACCTCTCAGCTTTGCTATTCGGTTGGCCAAAAAGTTTGCTCAGATTTTTCCATAAAAGGTTACCGAAAAACCTGAAGGAACTTTTTGACCAACCCAATACTTACTAGGAATGAGCAAGACACATTTTCAAAGGGTAGGTAGAAAATGTAAAACTACTGACTATAAGTAGATTTGAGTACTCCGTGTCCCTTTTGCCAGGCCTGTCCCATTTCTCCTTAAATAACCCAGTTTGTGTTGTATCACCTGAAACATAAACCTCTTCAATGAGTTGTTTTAGAGCTCTCCAGCACAACTGCAGATTTCTGATACCTGAAGCAGCGCAATCAAATGTTACTCCAAGTATGGCACCGGGAATCTACAATTGATATGTCTCTCAGCTTGAAAACATCAGTGTTTCGTCCTTGTTTTGGTGGGATAAAAAAACTCTCTTATCTTAAGCCCTGGGGACAAATGTGACCAACTCCCAGGCTTTTATCTTGGGTGTCTTTGGCACTTCTTTTGGCACTGAAATAATGTTTGGATAAAAATAGTTGAATGTACAGTGTCTGGTTTTATATTTGCTTGTACTTATCTGAGTTTTCCCTTGTGGACATGAACTTTCACTCTGAAGGAGGTCATCCTTTAGGACTATTTAAACCCCCAAAAGCCCTCACCTTGGGAAAGCTTCATATCTGGGGACCAGAGACTGTTGCTCAGGGAATTAGTAATAGGACCTGGACATCTGATCTGCAGGTGTCAAGTCTAGTTCAATTCATGTTATAGGGAACTTAGACTGTTACACATCATCACCATTCCAGGGGTCAGGTGGAAAGAAGTGGCTGTCACTTTTCATTTGCCAGTGCCCCACAGTTATAGAGATAATAGAGTATTCATTTAGCATTGATTATCATTCTTAAAAAAAAAAAATCCAAAGTGTGCTAATAATTCCTTATTTTTATAATGGATTCACAGTAGGCTTTAGCTAAATAGCAAACTCCTCTGGGACTCCTAAATTATGACGTGATTAACAAAATTTGATTTTCAAGAAGTTTTTTATGACAACTATTGCCTGGAGTACAGGATACCAGCCAAGATGAGGGCAGGGGTGAATACAGGCTCACTGGAGTGGTGAATTAACCACTTCTTCAACAAAGATGCTAGGGAGAAGACCAGAGAGACTAGGACCAGGTCTTACTCAAGGAAAATTTATTTAACGATCACTTTTGTGTTGAAAGAACTTTACATTTCTGGATTTAGAATCCAGTATCAGTCCAGCAAGTTCAGTAAGGAAACCGTCTGTCTCTATGTGATGGAGCCATAACTGTGCAGAGACGTGGCCAGGGGTCTTTTGTGTTCTCTCTTCTTAGTTAATACCACACTTTGTAACCAGGAGGGGCAGTTTGGCTGGTTAGCAAAGTTCACAGTCACTCGATAGGTATGACAAAGTCTGAGTGTGACTTCTTGCATAAACTGGGTGGTGGGCTTTATTGAGACGTTTCAAATATGTGAATGAATGAATTACACTACCAGCAACCATCTACCCAAGTACATACATTCATAAGGTGTACCCTGTGAAGCCTCTTCTCATTGTAACATCAGTAACAAAGTTAGAGTCTATGAGGGGCATGGTGTACCTGGTATCCAAGTTATTTTGTTCTCTTTTGCGTCTCCAGTTCCAGTGAACTGTAAAACATTTTATGTGTTACATTTTTTATACTGTAAAACTTGGAAAATAAACTGTCATCCCAAATTACATTTTGTTACTTTTTTTTATGGGATTACTTCAATCTAAAAAGTTTTATTTGTTGATTGATTGTAATATAGTTGATTTATAATGTTGTGTTTGTTTCAGGGATACAGCAAAATGACTCGGTTATACATACCTACATATGTATTTTTCAGGTTCTTTTCCCTTATAGGTTATTACAAAATATTGAGTATAATTTCCTGTGCTATACAGTAGGTCCTTGTTTTATATATAGTAGTATATATATGTTAATCTCAAACTCCTAATTTATCCCTCACCCAACTTGCTCTTTGGGAATCTTAATCTTGTTTTCTACTTTTTTAGGGAACATTTTTACTCTCGAAATAACTTTGATACCCTTTTAAATATAACCTGTCAAGTTTCTCTGAAAACCAAAACAATGTAATGATAGATTGAATGGGAAAGTGGAATTGTCATTGTAAGAAAAACTACAGGTTGCAATCATTGTGTGGTCAAGAGTATGTTTTAAATGAATAGAGTACTGAAAATTAAATTCCTAGGTTCTAAAACTTGGAGGTAAAACAGGCTTTTGAGTAAATCAGCAAGTGAAAAAAGATCTTCAAGTCAGGTAAGGAGGGAGGAAAATGTCAGACCCTGGATTTGTGAGAAAGGTGAATGTTAGATTGTCTTTGTGAGTGGCTTGCTAATTCAGTTTAAATTATTGACTTATTTTCAGTAGGTCTACTTAAAGGGAGCTTGATTATTTGACAAAGAAGTATTGGAGCTTGCCTTCTGCTACACTCAGCTATCCTTAGTACTGAGTACCTGTAGCACACAATCAAATTCTTACCTGTTGCATAGACAAAGATCAGACTAAGCAATTGATGTGAAGATACTCACTGTATAGATTATTGATAAACTCTGGCTCTGTGCCATCAGCCAAGATGGACACAATTTACACCTACACAAGCAAAACCTACTCAAGAAAAGATTAAAAGTGTGTAACAAACATAAACCAAAGACTCTTTTTCTTTCATTGCCCATGATAAAGATAACAGAATTTTGGAAGAGCTTTGAGGATGTTAGGTGACAAACCATAGGATTACGGAAGTGGAGAAAGGATTATCAGGATGGGACCAGCTGCAGCCACTGCAAGCTTTCCCAATACCAGAGACAAGGTCCACCAGTAGTGTGTGGGTCTGGGGAGTATCCCTGCACCAGAGAGACATGGTAATGCCCTATCCGTGTCATGTAGCATCTTCTAGTTATACAGGCTAATGTTGATATGGACAATCAAAACCGTGTTTATGTTCCTTGTATTTACACCTGAACGTGTTTCTGCAGTTCTGAGAATTCATCTGGTTTTAGACAAAATGATGATGCATTTAGAACTGACATGGAGGCTTTAAACATTTTTCCTTTTCTAGTTCCTTGCTCAGCTCTCCCGTCTTGCCCACTCAGTTTTGCCTCCTGTGATCTGCATGTGGTAATCAGTTTTAAAGGTCCATTGACTGAATATTGCAATGAGTGAATGAATGAATGGGAACATGGCACACACTCAATGCTAAGACTACCGGGTGTAACCTAATCATTTATGACTATTGTAAGGGCAATTATTGGCATTTTGTGGGGTTCTAGGGCTGACATTAAGAAGTTTAGTCATCACTGCTCTAAAGAATCCAGATTGATACAATACCAGGTTATCTTGAAAGTGGTCTTTAATTCGTCTCTCTCCCATTTGGGTCTGCGGATGTATTAAAATAAATGCATTTGACATTTAGGTGGCTGTGGTTATCCCATTTTCAGAGAATGGAGCCTGGGACTTCTGCTGTCATCTCCACACTGCTTTGCTTCCCACCATGATGAGTATATTCCTGGGAGACTTTGCTAACCCAAGGGAAGAGAATATCCTCCATTGGAAATCGTACTGAGCCAAGGAGATAGTGTTCCTATTTCTTCAGCAATTGGCTACCCTAAGCAAATCTAAACAGATGACACTGTTGCCAAAAAACTTGGAATGAGACTGACTTTCAAGAATCACTAGCACATTCTTAATGGTACTAATAGCTGTTAAATTAGCTTTGCATAGGGTTTAGCAGAGTATTCAGTCAAATACTATTTATTAAGTACCAATCAGAACTTAGACCCTGAGGTTAGAACAGAATCAGCCAAAATCTTCTCCCTAAGATCACTCTCAGACTAATGGGGGGAGGGGCATGCACTTAAATACAGTAAGTTGCAGATTCTGCCAAAGACCGCCACAGGGTGCTGTGAGGACTAAGCAGAGGAAGTGGCCAATTTGCCTGGGACATGACTGGAGAAGAGTCATAGAGTGTATCTCTATGGGAGTTTGCTAGGCAGGCACAGGTGGGGAAGGACAGGCATTCTGGTAGATGGAACATGAGCCAAGGCTTTGAGGTGTTAAACAGCCAAGCAGCTTTGGCCAATTTCTGAGAGTAGCTCTTTAGTCACTAAGTCCTGTCCAACTCTTTGTGACCCCCATGGATTGCAGCATGCCAGGTTTCCCTGTCCTTCACTATCTCCTGGAGTTTGCTTAAACTCATGTCCAGAGTAGAGGGGTAGACAGTTGGGAGGTGCCATGAGAAGTAAGGCTGGGTAAGGTAGACAAGAGACAGTTTGCATAGACCTCCATGTCCTACAAAGGAAATTGGTTTTAACCCAAAGACAAGGCTAGTCCTGACCCCCCAGTTCACTGGCGGTGGTACTGACCTGACTTCTGCTGAAGTAACAACTGGATGTTATAATCTAAGTGAGGGTGGATGCCCTCACTTAGGCTTGGATGCCATCCTTCCAAGATGGTACTCCATGTTTGTAGCAGCAATCACCCCAGCGAGACCAGTGCTCTTCATCCCTGAGGCCAGATATCACCAGCATTAGCTCTACTCAGACTTTGCTTTTCTCTTGTGGAGGAGAGACTCTTCAAGGAGGTTTAATTTTACAGGTGCTACCTCATATTTTCCTCCCCAACCTCATGCCCCACAGCCTAGACTCCACAATTGGCCATCAGACAACTTTCTGATCAATACTTGCTCTTTGTCCTTTTAATCTTTAAAAACACAAAGTGTTTAAACACTTGGGAATAGAACACCACATCCCTGATGACTCAGAGGGTAAAGAATCCACCTGCAATGCAGGACACACAAGAGATATGGGTTCAATCCCTGGGTTGGAAAGATTCCCTGGAGAAGGAAATGGAAATTCATTCCAGTATTCTTGCTTGGGAAATCCCATGGACAGGGAGGCTGGCAGGCCACAGTCCACAGGGTGGCAGAGAGTCAGACATGACTGAGCGATTAAAGCACAATGAAGAATTTTAAGCATGTATGTGATGCGATCAGTTTTTCATTTTCAAAAAAACCCTTGATTGCAGTGTGCGGGACTGGAGATGGGAGGGCAGTCAGAACCTTGCTGTCACCCAGCTGAGACTGTAAAGCCTTAATTATACAGTAAGAGCAAGTGAAGAGAAGAGGACAGGACTTGCTTCCTGTTGGATGTGGGAATAGGAGACAGCGAAATGGTTCTAAGATTTCTGGCTGGGAGATTGTCGGAGGGCGATACCTCTTCCCCATTCCTGTGCTTCTGTGAAGGACTTTCCCCAAACACTGCTGGCCCTTTGCCCAGCCCTTATTCCTGTACTGAGATGGAGTGAGTTACCTGGTTAGCGGGTGGCAGCCATTTGTCCATGTTTCTTAGGATGAAGTTAATGTGTGTGTTGGGGGAAGGATCCAGTCCATTTCTCCTGCCTCTCCATCCATGACCCCTGAGGGCAGTGGTCCTCTCTGCACACCTGATTCCCTCAGATGACTTGAACTTGGAGACAGGAAACTGGGAAGCCCATTTACCTAATCTCTAGTCTCCAAATTACTGCTTCTTTGTAATCAGGGTGGTATTCTGCTGACTTTTGGACCTACTTTCTCAGTTGGTTCAGATCTCGGGAAAAGCTACTTTTTTTTTTTTTTTTACTGTGCTGGGGTTTAGTTGAGGCATGCAGGATCTAGTTCTCTGACCAGGGATGGAACCCAGGCCCCCTGCATTGGGAGCTCAGAGTCTTAGCCACTGGACCACCAGGGAAGTCTCAAGAGAGCTACTTTTTAAGGGCATCCCCTTAAAATCCCAAAACTGTGTTGGTCTGAGGTGCCTATAGGGACATCCAGGTGATGCTGTCCAGGGAAGATGGCTGGAGTGAGGGGCTTGGGACCCAGAAGAAGCCTGGCTAGAGACAGGTGGTGTTGGATGCTAGGGGCTGGACGAGGTGACTGGGAAGGGAGTGGGAAGAGCAGCAGGAAGAGCAGCGGTCGGTGTTGACTTGCATTTGTCCCCAGCAGAGGGTCAGGCCCGGGTCTGGAGATGGTATATCAGTAGGTCTGGGCTGGTGACAGTCATCTGTGTTTTCTAAAACTCAGACATGATTCTGACACTGAACAGACTTGAGGAGACGTGGTGAGAGTGGGAAGTTCGAGGACAGGCCACGAGATCCGCCAGCACTTGAGGGGATATCAACCAGGGAGTGTTGATCAAAAGTTATTTGATAATGACCTCTGACTGGTCACATCATTGATAGACTGGGCTTCCTGGGGGATACAAGCTAGGGCCTGGACAGTACACAACCTTGTTACAGAAAAGACAAACTCATTTCAATTATGATATGATATTCTAAAGAAATACATTTAAATGTTTATTCTTGATAATGCAAATTTTTTTTTTTTTTTTGGCTTTCCTAGCAGGAAGGTCAGATCACACAGTTCTAATTAGGCAACATTACTAGCACTGCAAATTGATTACTTGCTTCCAGAATGAAAGGAAGAAAGACATCTTGGCTTAAACAATAAAAAGGATTAAAAGAAATTCCCTTGAGTCCATCTTGAGATACCATCTGAGTAAAAGAAATGGAATCCTTTGATTGCATAATTTGAAGAATTAAATTTAGTTTAAATCTTTAAATATAAAAATGGGGTTATGTTTACATTCCTTTAAAGTATTTGTGTGACTCTGTGGGAAAATTACTTGAAGCCTCTGTGCCTCACTCAGTTTTCCCACCTAAAATGGGAAAAATAACAAAACGCATATAAGATCTTTTTAAGGATTAAATGGGGAAATACATTAAAAGCATATAGCATAGTGCTCTGAGCACATTCCAAATATTCAATAAATAGCTGAAAAAGTTTTAGACAAATAACAAAACAGTGCTACTACTTACAGATATTACTAGCTTACCACTCAGTGCTTCTAAAACAGGAGCAGCATGGCATGATTTAAACTTAATGCATATTAGTCAGGCCTCTGAGAACCAGGGAATTTTCCTGGGTTGGGAAATAAACCACTCTGATGACAGAACACATTTCTTGGCTATTTGAAAGATTAGCTTCAAAGATCACTTTATAAATTCACCTCTCCCAGAGCTTATTTGAGTCTCTCTGGATAGCTACATAGCCCAGCTTGGGAAGTGTCTGCCTTGCTTTGTGAGGCAGAAAGAAAAATAAGGAGGTCTTGGAAGCACTGTGATCCAACAGTGCCGATAATTATTCACCCATCAGTTCAATAAATGAGGGTCTACGTTGTGCTGAGCAAAGTGCTAAGAGTTGGGGATACAATGGTAAATAAATCTCTTGTCTCCAAGGAGCCTACGTATGAGTTAATGAAAGAACAGATGTGCAAATATGTGTTACATGTTAAATGATAAGTGCCAGGATTTGGGATGTGTACAACATGCCATGGGAGCAGAGGGGAAGGGCTCCCCTTGAGACCACACAGGCAATTGGACAGATGCTGATATTAGTCATTTGAACTTCATGAAGGGGAGGACGCGTTTAAGGGAGAGGGTAGTGAGTTTTGGTCTTGTGATGTTGTTTGAAGCACTTGTACAATATCCAAACCAAGATGTCCAGCAGCAGTTGAATGAGTGAGTCTAAAACCAAGGAGAGAGGTCAAGGTTAGAGACCCAGACTGGGAAGTTATTAGCTGATGGGCATGGATGATAGCTTGGATACCTTGGAAGAAGGTGAGAGCCGAGAGATACTGTGGAAGACTGACATTTAAAGGGTAGGCAAAGGAACAGAAAGAAGAAAAGAAAACTGAGAAGGAATAGAGAGGAAGAACAGGAGCCCAGAGGGGAGAGAATGAGCAGAAAAACAAAAAATCAAGAGAGGATTTTCAAGATAATCTCAGTACTTTCAAAATAAAACTTTAATGACAGTTAGTTAGCTGCTATTCCATAAAAGGATCGTCCTATTTTCAAAGAATTTGCAGTGTCTTACACATGTGTTAAAAGACTGAGAAAATAAATTAGAACATTAGAATGCACACCCAATGCTAAAACTATAGAGCACAATATAACTTCTAGATAGTTTGAAAGGCACTTGGGGATTTTTTCAGTGCCTCAGAGCATCATTATGAATCCTAATGACTGTTGTCCTGTTCAGCTGTGGGAGCACTGATCAGTGGAGAGTGAATTGCCCTCTTGAAAAACCAACTTGGACTCTGAATGGGAAGGCTGACTAGCAGCGACAAGACAGAGGGATATCAGGATCCCAGCTCAAGCTAGGACGCCAGCTGAACCCATCAGAGACCTAAAGACATCAGAAAGAATTAAAACATTTAATCCTTCTAGCTCTCCCGACCCCTGTGTGTATATGCAAGAAGGTCATCTACAGGGAAGTTCAGAGAGCAAATCAACCTCCCATCCCAATATCCTAATATACTAGAAATGATGGTGACATCAGTATGCATGTTTTTCAAAACCTCTCAATAGCCATCCAAAGGCTTGGATCTGAGTTCATAATGATCAGATCTACACCTAAAATAATAAGTTTAATAGAACCAAGAGAAGCTGATTTACGAAACCTATTTCCAAGACTGAGCCTTCCCTAAGAGGGATCCTCTCGGCTTGAGGAGGGATCCTAACTAATATTCTAGGCACAGGGGCTAAATGGACTGTGTGTCTTCCCTGGGCTCTGGTTGTAAGGTCACACCATGCTTGTGACTTAGCAAGCTGTCCATTCTGCTACCATCATAGTCAAACAAGTAAACTTGAGCCGAGGTGTTAGGGAATTGCTCTCTCTAGACAACCAGATTCGGGCACTGCCGTGGCCACTGATGATCTGACAATGAATGAAAGCTTTTTCATAACAGTCAAGACAGCCAACACGGCAATCATTCCCCACTGTCCTTGCTGAGTGAGTGGGACTGCTGGATTTAGGAAGGCATTTGCCGAGTTGCACATCTGATGAGAAAGAAGTGGGGAAAGAGGTGTCGATAAAAGGAAAGGAACTGGCTGGACGAGGGCCGGGGCTGCTCGCTGCCACTTTGCCTGTCTGCATGGCAGTGGGTAGCTGTGGTTATGTCTTCGTGAAACTCGTCTGGAGTTGGAGGCTATTCATCATCGTCATCACTGTCATCATTGTCCTCTTCATCAGAATTATCATCGTCATTGTCGTCGTCTTCATCCTCTTCATCATCATTGTCATCATCCTCCGTGTTTATCTTCCCAGAAAGTACATCCTCAATCCAGTCTTCCAGCTCCTCAGCTGTGGGCAGGTCATCATCATCTGGAATGTCCATCCACACACTGTCAGCCTGCATCCAGAGACAGAATGAGTGTGAGAGTGAGTGCACGAAGGATCAGCCAGGCCAGAGGCTTCCAAGCGACTGTGCTGAGTGAACCCCAGGTCACTTACACTTATCAGGAATATGTGCACACAGGACCTTCCCGACCCAGGGATCGAACCCATGTCCTGCACAGGCAAGCGATTCTTTACCACTGCACCACCTGGGAAGCCCATTAAACAGAAATGCTTAGTAGCAAATGGTACGCATAGTATCCTGTTCGTGCAATATAAAAGGAAATCTATATTCCATTGCATTATATATACTATATATATTTCACTGTTTTTTTAATTTTTTTACATTGTTTTATTTTATTTATTAGACACACAGCATGTGGGATCTTAGTTCCCCAACCAGGGATCGAACCCATGCTCCCTCCATTGGGAGCTCAGAGTCTTAACCACTGGACCACCAGGGAATCCCTCCACTGTTCGTTTATATAGCCAGTTAGCAATGTTCTTCTTTTTTCATTCTTTAGCAATGTCATTTCACTCTCTTGGTGGATGTTCAGTTACCTGGGAAATTCTACATTTATTATTTTGTAAACTAATTTTCAAATTACTGGGCTTCCCTGATAGCTCAATTGGTAAAGAATCTGCCTGCAATGCAGGAGACCCCAGTTCGATTCCTGGGTCGGGAAGATCCCTTGGAGAAGGGAAAGGCTACCCACTCCAGTATTCTTGGGCTTCCCTTATGGCTCAGCTGGTAAAGAATCCGCCCACAATGTGGGAGACCTGGGTTCAATCCCTGAGTTGGAAAGATCCCCTGGAGAAGGGAAAGGCTACACACTCCAGTATTCTGGCCTAGAGAATTCCATGGACGATATATGGCCCATGGGGTCACAAAGAGTCAGCCATGACTGAGCAACTTTCACTTTTTCACTTTTTTAAATCACTAATAATGATTAAAATTCTGCTTACATTAAAACAGTTTAAAAAGAGAATGGTAGGATATAAGGTGAAAAGCAAAAGTATTTTTGGTTGCCATGACCCCACCCCTGACTCAGACTAGGATCGGTCCATGTTGGCAAGTCTCCTGAGCTAAAGCTTTCTAAAGCAAGGCCAAGGGTCCTGCTCATTTCATGAGGGGCTGGACTCCTATACAGGATCTCACAGTCTGGGCTGTGTGGCAGAAACCAGGGCAGGTGGAAGTTATTTGAGCAAGCTTTCATGAGGTATACTCACATCTGTCACATTCACCACCCCAATCTGTGGCTTGAAGAGGTCAATCTTGAAAGTCTTTTCCCAATAGGCAACAAGCTGTAGCAACAAAAAATAAAATTAGACAGCAAGCATCATCCCCTGTTCAAGCCACTTTTTGTGGCTGGACCCACCTGCCATCCCATCACAGTAATGAGGTCACCATTGGTTAAAGGTCTCCAAAACAGCTGTGGGCATGGAGGAAAATGAAGACTTGGCATTCAGCACTTTAAATAAGCATGGAAAAAAGATGTCATAACACAAACTATGAAAACATGTAATATAAAAGCTTCTACAGCTGGAAGGAAGAATATTACAGAGATGGTCCAAAGTTGTTTCCCAAATTCCCTGTGGTTCTTTTATAGTTTATGTGTGGTGAAGGAGCCATTCCCCGCCACAATATCTCACTTAAAAACCCCTTACCTTGAGCCTGTTTGCTCGTGAGATATCTAGGAAAGCAGTGGTGTAAGTGTAAGTGCCCACCAGCTCTAAGTGGGCTTGCAAGAAAGAAGAAGACTTCTCCATTCAGACAGACTTTGGTTCATGTGGACTAATATCTGACTGGGGCAGGACTCAACGAGTAAGGGGCCATGGGGTAAGAAAATGGAGATATTCAGTGGTAGAAAGTCTTCCAAACAAATATATGGTCTGATGGGGACTAGGGGATAGTCAAGAACTTGGAAATCAGAAGTCTGAAGATTTCTTATTTGCAAAAAGCAAGGCAAACATAGAGCAGGTCGGGAGAAAAGCAGACCATCTGTGAGCTTGCAAAACAAAATAGTCCAGATAAATGAGAACTAAAACCAGGTAACGGCTAAACAAACAAAACTATAATATACAGCATCTTATAAGCATCATGACTTTGTTATGGTTGCCCAGAATTATGACATTGGCCTTAGGTGACATGGAATTCTCTGCCTTCGATTCACTCATCCTCTATGTAGGATTGGGTTCCAGGACCCCTGAGATCACTGACACTCTTCATTTTTGTATATTTAATCATAGTTTGATCGATTGTGACCTATGCAACAAATGATAATTCCTGGAAGAAGATAGAGATCATTTATATTCTTTTTTTTTTCCCTATTTTTTGTCTCACCGAAAAGCATGTGGGATCTTTGGTCCCCCGCCAGGGATGGAACCGTAGCCCCTGCAGTGGAAGTGTGGCATCTTAACCACTGGACCACCAGGGGAGTCCTTATCATTTATATCCTAATGATAGCTAGTATTGAGTATCAGCATTTAGCTCAACCTAAAGTCTATTGACTAATAGACCAAGCTTTGGCATCACATAGACCTAGGTTAGAAGATCACATCTACCACTTACAGCTTAAACCTCTCCAGTTGTCATCCCGTAAGATAGGTATTACAATGGTCTGTACTTCATAGGGTTGTTGAGAGGATTAGATGAGATGATGCATGTAAAGAATTTACCATAGTTCTGGGTATATAATAGAGTATATGAGCTACATTCATTACCACTGGGCTCACATATTGCTACAAATTCTGTTTATTCTCTTTAAAATAAAGCATAATCGAGGCTTTGATCATTGACCCAGCAAGAGTTTAAGGGCCTTACACATTCAACAGGTGCTAGATATTATGCTAGGAGAGCATGATGAACAAGACAGACAGGGTCCCTGCCTGCCCAGAAGTTGTTCTTAACTCCATGCAGAATGTTCATTTCTGAAGGTTTATTACTTAGAAACTCGGATTGCCCCAGAGTGATGGTCCCCCTCAGAAAATGAAAAAGGTTAGAGCAAGGAGTGGTAGGCAGCTATGGAACCGTTGGCAGAAGAATTTCACCCACACTTAAGTGGGCCCCAGAGGAACTCTGGCCTCCAGGGAGTGAGAACAGTAAGTCTTACCAGGTCAGTGTGGGCACCAGGCCTTAAGTTCAGTGCTGTCCCAGGGGCCAAGATCTTCACATTGGGTAGAGGCAGCCACTGGGCTTCTGCAAGTGCCCCTCCTATTTTACCTCCTCCTTTGTGCATCCAGTTCTCCCACTAAACACAAACATGAGACTGTGACGGTGACCAAGGACGAGGTCTCAGTCTGAGTCACTCACCAGAGGAAAGTCGTCTGGGTCGATCCATACGATGCTCAGGTCCGGGTTGTCTGTGTTGTCCCGGGCAACCTGCTTCAGGATCTCCAGGAACTCATAGCCATCTGAAGCAGGATGCAAGAAGGTTGAGTAAGCTCTGCGCATGCATGGTTTCTAAGAGGGAAAGCAGAGTGCTGCTTTTCCATGAGGGTTCCTTAGGTTATTTGGCGCATACCCTCAATTCCAGGATTATTCTACAAAATGAGCCAGATGAGAACTCCAGACACAAAGCAGCTTATTCAAAGGAAACGGTAAACATCTTGAATAAAGAAATTAAATGTTTCACAGGGAAGTGCCTGGTTGTAACTCAAAGCTGAATTCCACTTGCTAAATTGCCTGTAAAAACTGACCAGCCGAAGAGTCAGAAAGTGCAACCCCAGAACAGAGAAACTCCAGTCTGGTGCTCAGCGCTCTGCGCCATCTCTTAAAACGGATAATTTGTTATCCCTCAGAGCTCCCCAGAACATTCACTCTGTTGACCAAGAACTTTGAGCCTGCATCCTTAGTTTTCTACAAGTTCCTAAAACTTTCAAACTAAGTGGGCTTCTGATTGATGTGTGCATGCCAAGTCGCTTCAGAGTGTCCGACTCTGTGTGACTCTACACTGCAGCCTGCCAGGCTGCTCGGGCCATGGGATTCTCCAGGCAAGAATACTGCAGTGAGTTGCTGTGCCCTCTTCCAGGGGATGTTTTTGACCCTTGATCAAACCCGCATCGCTTACATCTACCTGCATTGGCAGGTAGGTTCTTTACTACAGTTGGTGTCAAAGCTCTGAGTTAGTGAATGGGGTTCCCTTCCTCCCTCTCACTATTTCCTTGAGAGCTCTGCCCTCTTCTTATTCAATTTACAGCATTCATTGCCCGCCCCCCAGGGGAAGGATGATTCATATGAAAAGCAGATACAAGCCTCATTAAGACAAGCTGATGGCTTCAAGAGCACAGAAAGCCTAAACCTTGAAGAACTGAGAAAGAAAAACTTTATGTCATAAACAAAAAGTTTGTGTAGTAAGAAAAAAAGAAATGTTTATTAAGAGAAAGCATAACCTAAACCTTCACCATCTCTCTCCCTGACTCCCAATCAGTAAGAAAGAGTTTAGGTTGTAACAAGTCCCTGAGAATAAGCTCTGTACCAGTGTGTATGTGTTTGTGTGTACAAGTCCAAGTGCTGGAAAAAGCACGCCCATGTATCCACATATAAAAGCTCCATGGTTTCCGGGAATCCCAGAGTATAGGGGACTCATGGTTTGTTTTAGAATAAAACTCAGGAAAATGGAAAGACCTCAGAGTCTCTTGGTGAACCCTCCGGTGCAAGAGCCCTAGGACAAAGAAGACTGTTAGGAGCCCTCGCTGAGTTCTCTGGGGGGACACAGATGAGGTTGAGGGAGATGGATCTGAAGAGGCCCAGCAATTGGGATGAAGGGGACAAGCGATGACTGGTAGCTCAGACGGTAAAGCATCTGCCTGCCATGCATGAGACCCGGGTTCACTCCTGGGTTGGGAAGATACTCTAGAGAAGGAAATGGCAATCCGCTCCAGTGTTCTTGCCTGGAGAATTCCATGGACAGAGGAGCCTGGCAGGCTATACAGTCCATGGGGTTGCAAAGAGTCAGATACGACTGAGGAACTAACACGCACACAGATATAAGGAAGACCTGTCCCCACGCCTGGGTGGACCACATACTGGAAAAGAAATCTATGGCATCCAGTCAATTTGGCTTCCCTGTGGCTTAGTGAAAAATCTGCCTGCAATGCGGGAGACAGGGATTCCATCCCTGGGTCAGAAAGACCCCCTGGAGAAGAAAATGGCTATCCCCTCCAGTATTCTTCCCTGGAGAATTTCAAGGAGAGAGGAGCCTGGTGGGCTGTAGTCCATGGGGTCACAACGAGCTGGACACGACTGAGCGACTAACACCACCAGTCAGTTTGAACCCCTCTCTGCAGCCTCTGTTGAACACGCCTCTCCTCTCTCCAGGCATCCTAGCCTTTGTTTGGCTACCTGGGGCCTCTTGGGAAAGGTTTTTCCCTGCACTTCCTCATCCCTAATACACTCTAGGCAAAATGAACACTATTCTTAGCAGCTCTGCTTTGAGCCGGTGTAGTCTCTTTAAGTGTAGCTAAATCATACTAAAGATTCAGAGTGGACCCCTCAGCCCTTGTTACCTGGAAGGCAGAACTACCTCTAGCAGAGAAGAGGGTCTTTATGGCCTGCAGCCCTATCCTGCAGAGATCTGGGTGGTCTGGGTGATTTTTCCATCTATCCGCTGAATTATATGACAAATTAGATTGTTTGACAGAGATGGATGGGGTTTTGTGCTTCAGAGTTTATCATCTATCACTGTAGGGGTGGGAGTGGAGGTGGGGCTATTCCTCCAGCAGCCTGTAGGTGTGGCTGAGAAGGTCCCTCCGGAGTGCCATTGGCTGCTGCTACCTGGACACCATGCGTCTGCCTTCTCTGGGTGTGTCGCTGTCGCAGGACAGGACAGGGAACTATGGTGCCATCTGGGTTAGCTGTGGGTTTATGTATCATCAAATACACAGACTGCACCGGGGGGTTTTCCTCAAGAGCATCAGTCACCACTTTCAGCAGCCGAGGAGAGATGGATGGCTACAAATAAGGTGCGGCTGCCAGCACTCTGGAAAGTGAGGATCACATGTGACAAATCAGAAATTCACAAAGAGGATGAAATTCAACAATACAGTCAGGAATTCATGTAGAAAGTAAAGCTGAGGTGCAAAAGACTGACTGACGTAAGGGAAGGCAGACGCGGGTCTAGGTACGAGTGTAGAGGACAGAGATCTGAACAGAAGCCGAACACACGAGATGGCGCTGCTTGTTTCGGATGGAAAACCCACATATCACGATTTATAAATAGGAATGTACATACAGGGACATTTCTGTTTCAGAGCAGGTTTGGAGATAAAAAGAGAAAGATTGAAGGAACAAAAATTGGATCCTGCAAGAAAAATCAAATGATCTGGAGTTTTTACATAAACAGGATAAGTCAAAATTGTGGTTTAATGCTTGTTTTTAAGAATACAGAACATTTTTTTGTGAGGAGAATATTCTTTGTGCCTATGGAGGAGCGAGGAAAGCTCAAAAAACATGCCTCAATAAATTAATAAATGAGTTGCCATTAACGTTGGGATGTTTCATCCAGAGTCAAGGGCAGTTTTTGACATCTTGGATGATGTATTCTGTAAAGGGCCTACTCCCTCTGCATCCCTGAATATTTCCAAGAACAGAACCTGTTCTTCAGGGAGTCAGCCCAGCTTGATTCTTAAACATGTGGACACTTGGGGCAAATGGTCCAAATCCTGGGTCTGCCGTTTGGAGTGTGACTTAGGGCAAGTCATTTAATGTCTTGGTTTCTCGTCTGTAAAAGGGGGATGATAACAATAGTACCGATTTTGTGGACTGAATGTTAGTTAAATGAGTTAGTGTCTATAACACTTAGATGGTGCCTGACATAAAGTAAGGCTTAGCTATTATTCTTCTGAAATTCTCAGACACTCTTCTGCCTGAATACAAGGAACCTGGCCATTCATCTGTTTATCCAATGCATATGTCTTAAGTGCAAGGATCTGGGCACAAGGGTGGGCTAGATACAGTTTTGGCCCCGTGTGGCAGAGAAGACATTTTCCTATGCAATTACACCAGGAGGTGGTATATCGTAGAGTGATTCCTTCTGGTCCCTGTTGCTGATTCAGTGATTGAAGGCTGCAGGGGTGGCTATAGCAGCTGGTATGACTATGAGAACCTTGCCTCAGTACAGGATTAAAGCAAGGCTTACTTACTTTGTTTTAAAGTCATTAAGCTAATTTTGATATTCCTGATCCAAGGCTTGCAAGCCCTGTTTACCTCTGTTAACCCCCAGCCTTGAATCCTTGTTGGAATGAATTCTCATTCATCTGTGAAAGCAGAATTAAGACAGCCACACTGGCCTCATATGTCTTCAGTCACTAAAATTGTAACTTACAAGTTCAGTTTCTACTTAGGGACCACTTCTGTTTCTTTGTAAAACAGGTATCCTGGAAAAGGGACACATCCACTGTGGACCCTCCCTTTTTGACCAGGAAGGCAAGTGTTGGGAGCCATATTTCACTTTTGTAATTCAATGTTAAGCACAAGACTAGCTCACAGTCGCAACTATACGAATGAATGAATGAATGAGTTTGAAATTAATGACCATTTTCTTATCAATGATATACCCAGCTTTGAGGCCTTTTAAGATTATGACCATGTATTTCTCAAAAAGAACAGCCTGTAATTCTTTTTTAAAAGGTAGATTAAGAAAAATGAGGAAATATTATTATTTTGAGATTTGTACACTAGCAGTTATTTCACCATTGAAAGTAGAGAGCTATTCTCTGTGGTCATTAGTTGGAGAAGCCGCCATTCTCAAAGCCAGAAGGGATTCCCAAACATTCCACATATCCAGGCAGGCTCCACCCAGAACATTTGTCTGTCTTCTCTCTTGAATGTTTCCAGCGCTGAGACCCTCTGGCCTCCCTAAAGGTCTAGTACAGAATCAATAACCCAGACAGCCAAGAGTTGTTTTCTTTCATCAAACTGAAATTTCCTTTTTTTCTCACGAAGTCCATCTACCAACTTCTTCCTTTATGCACACAGGGCATTGTTCTTTACGTGCAGGAAGCCTGTGATCATGTTGCCCAACCTTGGTTTTACCAGTATTTCTCGAGCGTTTACTGGCTACTGGCTATGAAGTACTTCTGCGTTTAATCTTTGTATGTAGTCCTGATGGAGGGTGGGAAGATGTTATCATCTCCATTTTAACAAGTCAGAGTCCCTGACTTGCCCAGCATCTCACACCAGCAAGCAGCAGAGCCAGGATTCTAACTCGGGTCTCTGGTCTACACCTCGGGTTCTGGTTCCACAGCCCACAGCGTGTGGTCTCCACACACTGACCCAAACTGCTGCATCTTTTTGCTCAAGTCTGTGCTTGAGACTCGAGCACCAGGAGTGAAAGCGTCCACGTGAGGGAAGCGAGGGCATGGACAGCGGGAGACACAAGGGTGGACCTGGGGGCTGATGGGCTGGCCTCTGCTGGCCTTTGCCTCCCCCTCACCAGGAGTCATGGGCCCCTTCCCCTCTTTCTAGCCTGCAGCTGAGCCACAGCCTGTTCAGTTGGCTGTCAGTGATTTCCCTGAGTGTGCCTGGAATCTCAGAGCTGGATCCAAATAAAGAAGAGGGGCCAGTGGTAAAGAATGCAAGCAATGGAGATGCAGACATAGAGATCAGACTTATGGACACAGGCGAGGGGGAGGACAGAGAGGGTGAGACGAATGGAGAGAGTGGCATGGAAGCATAAACACTACCATATGTAAAATACATATGTGTGTATGTTAGTTGCTCAGTCGGGTCCGACTCTTTGCAACCCCATGGACGGTAGCCCAGCACGTTCCTCTGTCCATGGGATTCTCCAGGCAAGAACACTGGAGTGGGTTGCCACTCCCTTCTCCAGGGTATCTTTCCGACCCAGGGAGTGAACCCAGTCTCCTGCATTGCAGGCAGACTCTTTACCTACCGTCTGAGCTACCAGCGAAGCCCACGTAAAATAGGCAGCCAATGGAAATTTGCTGTCTGACTCAGGAAACTCAAACTGGGGCCCGTGAACAGATGACATATGTACACACGTATGTGCGGGCTAAGTCGCTTCAGTCGTGTGCAACTCTTTACAACCCCATGGACTGTAGCCCGCCAGGCTCCTCTGTCCGTGGGATTCTCCAGGCAAGAATACTGGAGTGGACTGCCATTTCCTTCTCCAGGGGAATCTTCCCAACCCAGGATCCAACCCTCATCTCTTACATCTCCTGCATTGGCAGGTGGGTTCTTTACCACTAGCGCCGTCTGGGAAACCCCGGACACATGTACACCTATGGCTAATTCATGTTGATGTATGGCAGAAACCAAACCAATATTGTAAAGCAATTATCCTTGAATTAAAAAAAAAACCAATAAACTAGATGCAGGTTTGATCCCTGGATCAGGAAGATCCCCTGGAGGAGGAAATGGAAACCCACTCCAGTATTCTTGCCTGGGAAACCCCATGGACAGAGGAGCCTGCTGGGCTACAGTCCATGGGGTCACAAAGAGTAGGACACGACTGAGCCCAATGCAGTGAGAGCTCTGATTCCTTCCATGCCAGACGAGGCTGGACCCTGAGATCCCACGACCCAGAGCGGAGGGCTCAGGCTGAGCCAGGTTTCCCACGGCGAGCAGGAGGCCTCTGGGAATCACATCTTTGTGGGAGGAAAGGATGATGATTACACTTTCCTCCTTCCCAGGCAGGGAGGGCCTGGTGGGAATGAGGCTGCACAAGCCCTGGGGGACCAGTTCCAGGCCAGTCTCAACCACGCCAGAAGCCAGGGCCTGTCTGGCAGACACACGTGTGTCTCAGACCCAGCAAGGGCCCCGCAGTAACAGGTCCAGGCCCTCTGCACGCTGCCCACCAGGCCCTCACACTGTCCTCCCGACCCATCCTCAGGGGCTGGCGGCACTCATCCCGTAAATACGTTGAGAGACACCCCCGCCGCCCCCACACTGCTACCCCAGGTGCAGTTATGGGACTCGGAGTCTCACTCCTGGAGACAGGCCTAGGCTTGGGGAACCGGGCTGGATGGCCAAGTCCTGTGACTATTGCTTCTGAGGGAGGTGCCACAGATAAGCAGGCATCACGTGGCTTACAGGTTGTGTCTGGACTTAGAAGACCCTGCACAGGCCACTTAACCTCTCTGGGGCCTCTATCTCCTCAACTGACAATGGAGAAAAAAGCTCCCCCATGACCTTGGGGGCTTGTTGATAATAATGATACTATTGTTATCATGCCAGGCACTTGCAGAAGAGACTGCAAAGATTTTCCGTCTTCTTTCTTTCCCACTCCATCAGCATTTAATTCATGTCAAGTACTCTTCACTATGTTTATCCTTCATTAATAGGAGGGCTCCTGGTGTCATTGGGTGGGTATATTCTGTGTGCCCACATGTATCAGACCCAGGGCCAGATGCTGGGACACGAAGGTGTGGAGGGCAGTCACCTGAGAGGTCTCCTCTCAGAAAGGCCCACTCAGTACCTAAGCAGCCGCATGGCATCTGAACCGGGGCCCTTTGGGAGCCGTGGGAGACAAAGTTGAGAGCACGTCCCTGACAAGGTGTCACTCAGTCACCTGTTAGAGAGAGATGGGGGACATGATATGGGCCCCGCAGTCCTGAGCTGGCCCCTGAGACATTAGAACACCCCATCACTCCGTACCACAGCGCTCCCTTCTCTGTCTCCCAGCTCTTGCGTATGTGCAAGCATGCTAAGTCACTTCAGTCATGTCTGCCTCTTTGCAACTCTAGTCTGTCAGGCTCCTCTCTCCATGGGATTTCCCAGGCAAGAATACTAGAGTGGGTTGCCATGCCCTTCTCCAGAGGATCTTCCCGACCCAGGGATCGAACCCTTGTCTCTTATGTCTCCTGCATTGGCAGGTGGGTCCTTTAGTACTAGTGCTGTCTAGGAAGCTCAAGCTCTTGGGTCCTGGAACTGGTGGGAAAGGCAAACGATACAGAAGCAGAGGTGGCGGTTACAGTCCAGGGCTTGAGGCTGGACTGCCTGGGTTGGAACCCCAGTTCTACCACTGATTAGTCACGTGCCTGAGGGATGCTACTTAACTTCTCCATACCTTTGTTTCCCTAACTGCATATCATGGAAGATGATAATGACAGTACCTATTGCTTACAAGGGCTTCCCTGGTGGCTCAGTGGTAAAGAATCCACCTGCAATGCAGGAGACAAGAGTTCAATCCCTGGGCTGGGAAGATCCCCTGGAGAAGGAAATGGCAACCCACTCCAGTAGTCTTGCCAGGGAAATTCCTTGGACAGAGGAGCCTGGTGGGCTACAGTCCATGGGGTCGCAAAGAGTCAGACACACAGTTTAGCGACTGAACAATGATGACTACCTATAAGCACAGGCCTGCCGTGAAGATGAAATGTGCAGATATTTAAGTGCTTGGAACTATATTTAGCAAGAACTGCATTTTAAATTTGATCAGATTTGAATTTGGAAGCTCAATTAAGCAGTCAGTGTTCCTATTTGAGGCAACTAGTGTCAAAGACATTTTACAAGAACCTGAGGCTGTTGAAACTCAATTGGAACAAGGGCTTGGGCTCTTGCACTCGGGGCCCCTCACTGGTTGTATTCCATATGCTCAGACAGCAGCCTCAGTGCATCTCCAGCTTGTTAGTGCTAATGTCCCCGGTGCCCTTGGAGGATATCTATCCAGCATGAGCTCACGTAGAAATGCCACTTTGTGACCCTTTCATCCAGTGCTCTAAAGAAGATGTCAGGCTGATGCAGACACCTCTGGGGGCGGCAGGGGAGATGGTTCATTTTCACACGTGTCAAACAGTAGATCTGGCTGCATTCTGAGTGCAAGAGCTGAGAGGAGGCTGTGGAAGAGGAAGCCGGGCAGCACCACAGGGCTCTGGGCAAGACCAGAGAGCTGTAACGGTCCTTTCCAGCCAGGCCTGCCTGCAGTCGCAACAGGGAGGAGAGCTCACCGCAGAAGAGATCCAGCAGTTGTGCTCAGGGCCAGAGAGCAGGCAGGGTCTGCAGCCCCTGAACACAAGCCCTCTACTGGGGCTGTCAGGACTGCTGGGAGAGTCCTTGAGAGGCCAGGTCACTCGGAGAGACCTGTGTTACTGCTGCCGCCGAATAATCGTAGATTCCAAATCTGGTAGCATCAGTGGGGAGGAAGTTTGACTTTTCTTCATTGATCGGGCTCTCAAGCTTCCAGGTGGCTCCTTTCTCCTCACTCCCACTTCTCTTTCTTGCTCTCTTGGCTCCCACCTCCCCCATGCCTTGCTCAGAGCCTGCAGCTGGCTTGGGCGACCCCAGGGAGGTAGTGTGGTCGGGTGGACAGTGCCCAAAGGAGCCACCAGAAATCTAAGCTCCTGTGCCTGCGCTGCCTCTAACCGTGCCATCTTGAGTGCTCCACGGAACTTCTTTGGGTTTTTTCAAATGTTGGAGGTGCAGAGGGTGGTGAAGGACAGCGGAGAGGAAGGAGGGCAGGCTAAGCGGTCACTCAGACTCCACAGGGTAGTCATTCTGAGGGGTGGGGCTTTGTGGTTCAGGGTGGGGCTTGGCACCCAGTCAGCGCTCAGTTTGATTCCAGCCCCCCTGCTCTCCAGTCAATCAGCTGCTCTGGGCCTCCTCAGCTTCATCAGTTGTAAAATGGGAATAAAAGTAGTACCTCTCACATGGGGTTACTTCATCTAAGAATACAATAAGTCACCATCATCCTCATCTTCATCAGAATCACTATGTGGTCAGAGGTCAAGAAAGCCTGCCAGAATTTGAATCTTGGCTTGAATACAGCAAGTGATTTGGGCAAGTCATTTAACCCTTAAGAATCACTTTTCTTATCTGATGCTGGGAGGATCATCACCATGCATACATCACAGGGTAGCTTTAAGGACCAAATAGGACCACCTCCATAAAGCTCACAGCACACTTCCTCCAGACTCTTAGCTCTTTAAGAGAGCTGTATTATTTTCTTTGTTGAGTGGGTAGGGGTTTGGTTGGTACAGTGGGCCACGCAGAGCGTGTTAGCAAGAGCAAGGTATACCAGGAAGTACTGTCTGGGTAGGAATGAAATTCCTAGTCCGTGCAGTCAGGCCCCCCTGCCCTGGTTACACATCAGTGACCTGCAGTAATGACTGACTAGTCAGGGACTTTCCCGGAACAGCCTTTCTCTTTCCCAGCCCTGAGCAGGCCAGTGCCTCCACCCCCTCCCTGAGGAAAGATGCTGTGAGCTCGTCCTCCCTCCCCCACCTCCACCCCCAGCGTTTCTTCCAGCTTCCCAGTAACAAGCCCCAGCATGGGCTCCTGTGGGGCAAGACACGGCTTCGGGCCCAGGGATATTTGCGCAGGGAGGAGGTGGAAGTAGTTTCAGGAGCTTGATTCATTACAGCAGCAATCTCGGTCAAACAGGTTCCTGCAACTACTCCGAGGCCTCTTTGTTCCATTGTTCCAGAGAGCCAGACAGGCCTCCCCGCAATCCTGGGAGGGGGCAGGGGGTGGGGAAGGAAGCCCCCTGGAGTCTCGCCAGCAGGCTGCTGCTGATGGCCATTTCATCCCTGTTCACACAACACCAGGGATCCCATTCTGTTTGATTATAGCTTGTAAACCTTGCGCAACTGGCTTCTTTGCTATCTTCTTCTCCAGGGGCTGGGGGTAGCCAGAATTGTGGGAAAAAGCTGGAAACGTATTGATATTTTTTTTGGACACAGATTAGGTTTTCTTGAAGAGTTTTCCCAAATCTGCAAGTCAATGATGGGAAAACTGGGACATTGGTGAACATTCCAAAAAATTAATGAAAAAAAGGGGGAGGAAGTTTTCAGATAATTTGGAGCATACATTTGCTTTTCATACAAAGGAATATTATTTGACCCTAAAAAGGAATGAATTATTGATACATACCACACACAGATGAATATGGAAAACATTATGGTAAGTGAAAGATGCTAGGTACAAAAGGCTTCATATTACATGATTTCATTTACATGAACTATCCAGAACAGTCAAATCCACAGAGACAGAAAGTACATTGAGTTGTTGCCAGCGGGTGGAGGAAAAGGGAATAGGAGTGGCTGCTAATTGAGATGAGATTTTTCTGAGATGATGAAAGTGTTCTGGAATTAGATAGTGGTGAGGTTTGCACAACTTTGTGAATATAGTAAAACTGCTGAATTGCACTTAGAAAAGGTGAGCCTTAGGGACTTCCATGGTGGCCCAGTGGCTAAGACTCAGTGCTCCCAGTGCAGAGGGTGGGTTCCATCCCTGGTCAGGGAACTAGATCCCACATGCTGCCACTAAGAGTTTGCATGTCACAACTAAGACCTAGGGTAGCCGAATACATAAATATTTAAAGAATGATGTATCTTATGGTATGTGAATTATACCTCAATTTTAAAGATTGCATGAGAAAAATATTTGGGTTTCAGTTTGTAAGAAACTGTGGAGGCTGATGGTGTTTTACCAAACAAACAAACAAAATGCTGGTCAGACAGTGAAGAGTTGGGCTCGGTCTCAGTCATCAGCATATCTAATCATCTGCCCACAGGTACTTATTAAGCACCTACTCTGTGTCAAGGCACGGACAAGAACCAGGTATATATTGATGAATGGGACAACTGTTCCCTCTTTGTGGCCTCCCACTGGCCCTTTGGCAGTTTGTTGAACTTCTCTGACCCTCTACTTCCTTATGTCTTTATGAATGAATATATGAGAGGCTGAGGCAAATACTATACAAATGTGTCCTACCCGGAAGAGCGGTTCCCAAACCCCACAGGGCGTCAGCACATGGCTCAGAGCTTGTCTCAGTCAGTCCCGGGTGAGTTGGTGGCGTTGTCAGGTTGGGAAACCCTGCCCAGGTACCTCATAGCCCAAAGCCTGGCTGCTTAGCCATCCTAACGGAAGTTCCCTGCCCTCTCTGGTTGCGTTCTAGATTGTCCCAGGTCTTCCAAAACATACTTCAGAATCACCGCTTACCCTTCCCTTTGGGAAACTTTATTCACAGAGCACTGCTGAAGGAATGCAGAATTTTACCACCTGCAAAATTAATTTTTCCTGCACTTCACTCTCCACTGGTGTTAAAAAGAGTGAAACCAGGAAAAACTTGACCAGGTTAACACCCATTTATAGGGTCATTTTGTACTTTAGAAACAAGCTGCTTGTTTTGCCCAGTTCTCATTATTTGGCAGAATATTTTCTATGAAGTTTCCCAAGCACAGACAATATTTTGCAGACCAAAGGATACACAGTTGTCATTTTAAGGTAGGGTTGTAATTCACATAGGCTAGATCACAACATTGGTAAATGAAGTTTAAATGTGAACAGAAGTTCACCTCCCTCCCCCTATACACAGGGGCTTCCCTGGTAGCTCAACCGGTAAAGAATCTTCCTGCAATGCCGGAGACCCTGGTTCTATTCCTGGGCCGGGAAGATCCCCTGGAGAAGGGATAGGCTACCCACTCCAGTATTCTTGGGCTTCGCTGGTGGCTCAGATGTTAAAGAATCTGCCAACAGTGCAGGAGACCAGGGTTCGATCTCTGGATTGGGAAGATCCCCTGGAGGAGGGCATGGCAAACCACTCCAGTATTCTTGCCTGGAGAATTCCCATGGACAGAGAAGCCTGGTGGGCTACAGTCTTTGGGGTCACAGAGTTGGACACGACTGAGTGACTAAGCACAGCCCCCACATACACATACACATCCTTAAAGCTAGGATGTTTTACTATCCTCCCCCTCAGTCCTTGGCGCTTCTTAATAGACAGGCAGCTAGGCAGAAGGAGGTGCATACTCACTTGTGCTGTGCTTAGTCGCCCAGTAGTGTCCGGTTCTTTGCGACCCCATGGACTGTAGCCTGCCAGGCTCCTCTGTCCATGGGATTGTCCAGGCAAGAATACTGGAGTGGGTTGTCATTTCCTTCTCCAGGGTCATGCTCTCTTAGCTGTGTGCATACTTGAATGTGGAGTCATGCCTAATAGGCTACCACCAGGGGGCGCTCGGTACCTTGTGGTTGCGGAATACCGGAAATGACGCAAGAGAGGGTGAGGGCTGACGAAGGAGAGAGGTCAGTTTTGGTCTAAGATGTGTAAGAGTGGGGACAGGGGGTAGGGTTCCTACCTGGGTCACTCCTCTCCGCAAAGGCCACAATGTGGATTCCGTTCAAATCATCTTCCTGTGGGAGAGAAGAATCAAAGTTACTCTCTTGGGTGGAAAGATACCAGGGAGTGAGTCCCGAACAGACTCAGAGGCTGGAATGGAAATGGGAGGCAGTGGGGCGGGGTGGACGCAGGGGCACACATTCAGAAAGGGAATACCGATGAGCCGCGGGGAAGACTGTGTGGAGTTTAATCAATGGGTTTGCAACACAGGAAAACACCAACCACACACAGACATTAGCATGAAAAGGGCCTCACTCCCGTGGGCTGGAGGATCCAGGAGAGCAGCAGTAAAAGGCAAAATGAGGAAGAATGTGAGTTTGGTTCATCAGGAGCTCTGAGATCCACAAAGCATTCTGGACACAGCTCCGTGAGTGCGTGTGTCGGTCTGTTTCAAGAATTCACCGCCAGCAAATATAATCAGCGATATACCAGATTATAGAAACTTGCAAATGCTGCTAACAGATCCCGAAACTGTCCTCAAACAGGTAGCAGACAAGACTCTATGAGATAAGCGAGGATGTGGGTCTGTTTTGTTCACACAAGAATCTAAGTGCTTTTGTTACAGACATCTCTTATTGAAGAAGCAGAACCTGTGTGGTCAGTAGGGGCCGCTTTGCTGGGTGTGACCTCCAAGTTGTTTCCTTGGGGTCCTTTCTGCTTGCCAAAGCAGGATAGATCCTGAGAGTGGGCAGCTGCAGGAGAACTCTGGAATTTAGACTTAAGGAAAGTTTAGGGTGTGACAGTAAAAGTATGTGTGGAGGCTGGGATGGGGTAGAGAATCTAGAGAGAGTGTTTCAAATCCATGGGCAACCAAGTGCATCTCATGTTTCTATGTCCTGAGCAGAAAGGATTGTATATGCACCTTGTGTCTCCTCTGCACTGATTATTCCTGCAGAAGGAGAAGCAGGAGCTTGGAGGGGCCCCTCTTATGAGAAATGTGAGCCTCAGGAGACCTGGAGAGGAAGCTGTGTGAGAATGAGGTACCAGGGACAAATCTAAGTGAATATGATTGTCGCTGACACCAGCAGAGGGATTCACTGGGTGCCCCGAATGTCATATTAGAATCATCCTAGGGTAAAAAAAAAACTCCAGGCATCTCAAACCTCTCATGATCTCTGTTTCCATTTCAGTTGATTTTAATGCTGGTGCAATCCTATCTAAATGCTAATTTTTTTTTCCCTTTGAGTTTGGAATGGACAAAAACCTCCAAATGGTCTAAGAGAGATTAAATGGAAAATATTATTATTAAAAACAAGAGAGTGGGCACTGCCATGGTCAGACTCTGGGGAATTGAATTTTACAGATATGTGTGTGCACGCATATGTGAGTACAGGTTTATTACACAAATCTGACGGCAACCAGAAGGGGAGTCTGAGCTTTCACTGTTTTACATTTGCTATTACCGCCAGACAGAATATCCTGATCAGTGCTCATTAGGCTACCCTGTGTCTCTGTCTCCTGTCATCAGTTGGAAGTAAGCAGTGTTAACTCTAGGAAGAAGGTTTCATTTCTGTGTCCCCTTCTACACTGCATTTGCAAATTAGTTTTAGAATTAAGAATCCATATTAATTTGACAAGAAGCTGTTCTTAATATGGCTGTCACTCCCCAGGCCTGGATGGCCCTGGATGAAGAACCATAACCCAGAGAAAGAGCCTCTTTCTTTATGGATCTCAAAGATTCAGCACACAAACCTGTATTGAATACCTGCAAAGAGGCAGTTGCTTCTCAGTGCCAGGTATCTTCAGTAATAAGCTCACAGAGCAAGAATCCATGGTCAGGCCGGTAAATCAGGGTTACTCAGTGTGAATCCAATGTGCAAGGTAGGGGAAGAGCCAAGCTGACCATCCACCGGCCTGAGAACACCCCAGGGGCGTTCTCTGAACCCCACAGCCTTTGCTGTGCAGATCACACAGTTAGTCATCACATTGCCTTGAAAATAACTTTTTAATTGCACAAATCTCTCTCAACTCAATGGCAGGCTCTCTGAGGGAAGGGATTATGGCTTAAAATAATAATGATGGTGAAAATGGCAACAATAATATTTGCCACTTGCCACAAAATGTATCGGTACTTTGTAAATACATTATTTCTGAATCTCAAAGTCTGATTCCTATTTAATGCTTCAAGAATTGAGTGACTTACCTAAAGCCATGGAGATGGTACATGACATAACTGGGATTCAAGCCAGCTCTGTCTGACCCCAAAGTCCATTCCTTTTCTTTCTCAATGACAGGGTCCCAAATAGGCCACTGTGACATAAAACTGTTTTGGCTGAAGGCATCTGAATTCTTGAAATCCTTTATCTGCCTAAAAGCAGAGCCTTCCCAAGAACGTGGTTGTCATCACTCAGACAGACATTATCACAAAATTATCGTATCTGCCATCTATTCTCCTAAGGGCCCATTTATCATTCAAAAACAGTCATTTTGTTCTCCCAGAAGTGCTCCTCTGCCCCCCACCCTACCCCCATTCCCCATTAAGATGGTGTATAAGTCCCTCCTTGAGTCACATTTCTCCCTTGCATGAATAGCTAATTAAATCTGTGTTTTTTCCTCTTCCCAATCTGTCTTTTACCAGTTTAATTTGCAGGCCCTAAGAAATAGACCTAAGAGGGTAGAGGAAAAATTTTCCTCTCTGACATTACCAACAAGAGAGAGAATGGGCTCTGCTAATCTGTTGTCTCTCCACAGGCTTTGCAGAAGATGTTGCAAATGCTGATCAGTGGCTCTTACTTAAGTTGAAAGAGGCCAAGGAGGGGCTTTTAGGCCAAGTGTCTGAGCACCAGATCCCTCAAAGAAATGGAAATTTGGGAGTTACTTTGATGACTACCTTAGTGTAGATTTGCTAGCACATTGCATGTCCCTCTGTCATAGCAGCAAACATACTGGGCTGGTGTTCTATTATTATTGGGACTGTTTCATCTACTCAACCCTGAATTCCTAAGGACAGGACAGCAATGCTTATTTTTAATACGTGCTTAGCACAATGTAATAGGTTCTGCTTAATGTCTGTTGAATTTTTTTTTTTAAAAGAGTATAGTGATAAAAATCTTGCACACCTCTTGAAGAAAATTAGCAAATATTAGCGATACCAAGGAGAAGTGAAACATCAGTTACCCACCAATCAGATATTACCATTGTTCATATGTAACTCTGTTTCCTTCCTGTCTCTGTTGAATGTTTGCTCTCATGTTGAATGAAGAGATGCAAAGAGAAGAAAAATAGTTACAACTGTCAGATTCCCTAAGGGGCAATCAGTGATGTAGGGGCTCATTGGAGCAGATCTCTGGCCCCCTCTGGGAACAACTTTCCTATTGCAATCAAGGGAAGATTCTTTCAGAAAGAACTTCTGAGTCCAATTTCTGTGGGCTTTTGCTAAGGACTGTGGCTGACAACTGGCCAGGGTGGAGGGCCGGTGGGGAGGTGGAGTCTCAAAGCAGAGGGACAAGTCAGCATTGAGTCTGGACATTCTTTGACTATTCTGAGTAAATAAATAAATAGCTGTCTGATTTACACACAGCAAATATTGCTAGATACCAGTATTTTGGGAATAATAATTTACATATTTCTGTGGTTTGCTGCTGTAAAAACCTGTACAATTGGGGAGAGAAGCCAGTCAATGGTTGCTTTAGCCCTACCTAGTTTTTCTATTTTATTTAAATCTTTTGCAATGTCTAAGCAAGTGGGTGTTGAAGATCAAGATTCTGAAGTTCATCGATTGGTCACTTTCCCCAGCCTGTGCGGTGTAAGTTGCTGTGGCCAAGTAGGCCCTGAAAATGGGTACATGTGGATGGGATAGGGACCGAGTGGCTTCCCCAAGGTCCTTCTGACTGTCTGATTTCTGCTCCTCTTTCAGGATGCGAAGATAACCCTGGGTGGCCTGTCCTGCCCTCTCTCCCTAGTTGGAGACTTGGATGAAGGGCTGGCTAGGGCTTCTGGGGATGTCATATGGATATTCCATGATGGGGTGTTGGAAAGGACTAAACCCCTCTGGTTGCCCTTTTCTCTGCCTGGTTGAATTCAATACACAGCCCTTTTCCAATTAGAAAGCAACTGAATATATACTAATGTGGGAAGTGTGAGCCATCACTTTTATTTTGTAGTATAGCAAAAGCTATAGCTTATTCATTAAGTGAAAAGGAAGCAGAGAATGGGTTCCAGTGAAGCCAGATGGCAAACCTCCTTTCTGAATATCTACCTCTGATATGGGAGAGAGAACATTTCTTCAGAGCAGTGTGCAGGGGGGTGATCTGAGAGGTGTCCATGATCAGAAGGAGGGGCAGGACTGTCCTACAATGGTGGTGTGGTTTTGGGTGTGATACTGCTCTGTCAGTGAGGAAAGGCCTGAGAGAAGGGTTCTACAATTTTTCAGTGTTTCCCTTCCAGGGGCCTAGATACTTATCTCCTAAGAATGAACAAAATAAGAATTAAAGATAAAGGCATAGCTGAACAGAAAAGTAATAATCACTCTCAATTTGAAATGGTACTTTGTCTCATGAAAGACAAAGACATACCAATAACCTATTTCAGATTAAAGGCAACTAAAAAGACATAACAGTCAAACACAAGCCTTGGATCAAAGTTTGGATCCTGCGCCAGGAAAAAACAAATGTTTTCTCTTGCTATAAAGGATATTAGTGACGACTGGTAAATTTAAATGTGGAATTGTATTAGTATTAACTTCCTGATTTGGATAAGCATACTGTGATTATGTGGGCGTCCCAGGTGGTACTAGTAGTAAAGAACCTGCCTGCCAATACAGGAGACGCAAGAGACTCTGGTTTGACTCCTAGGTTGGGAAGATTCCCTGGAGAAGGGCATGGCAGCCCACTCCAGTATTTGTGCCTGGAGAATCCCATGGACAGAGGAAACCTGGTGGGCTAAGGTCCATAGGGTTGCAAAGAGTTGGATACAACTGAAGCGATTTTGCATGCATGCACACATTGATTATGTAAGAGAAAGTTCTTGTTTTTATACAACTTCTGAAGTGTTTAGGAGCAAAAGGGAATTGGGTCTGCTATTTACTCTCAAACAGTTCAGAAAAATTCTATATCAAGAGAATGTGATAAAGCCAAACGTTAACGTTTGGGGAATCTGGGTAAAGAGGTCATGGAATTTGTTGCACTGTTTTTTATAAGTCTGAAATTGTTTTAAGTGAAAGATGAGAATATTTTTTAAAAAGAATATTATTTTTAAAGCATTGTTATATCCTTTTTGTTATTTTAAAATCCAATAGCAAGACCTCTTAGATGTTAAATTTTTGAAAAGTTTAAATGTTAGGAAAAGATGTTTCTATTGTGCTGTGTTGCTCTTAAATAGTCCACTTCTCCAGACTGAATTATTTGCCTTTGGTGTGAAACGTTTGTTTTACCTTCAGATATCCAAAGACGTTACATGCCAGTAAAACAGAGAGTGTCAAGTTACTCCATGATTCTGTTCATCTGTCACTTTAGACTCGGAATTAGAGAATTAGTAAACACATGCTTCCATGTTAATCTCCTTCTCCCTACCACCAACCCTTCTCTCCCTCTCCACCAAAATGTTGCCTTACGGGGACATGGTCCACTCTAGGATATACACTGGAGAAAACAAGGGATTTTGTTCCAGGTGGTCTAAATTTAAGTCCCCAGATCTAATGCTTATTAGTTATATATCTTTGAGTAGTTGATTTAATCTGTGTGATTGTCAGTTTCTCTAGGAAACTAAAATAATACTTGCTCTGTATCACTTTCCAGAACTGTTGAGAGATCCAAGTAAAAGGGCATATGAAATGCTTTGATAAAAGCTTCACAGACTTTAGTTGTTACTGTTTACTGAATTTTGTATAAAGCTGGGGTGGGGTGGGGGTGTGTATCTTCAAGGCCTTCTTTATAATGCTAACCCACCTGACATACTGTCTGTGACATAGACTTCGGGGACAATCTGACTTGGCACTTTTCAGTGCCTTGAGTTGATATTTACAAAACCAGCTACCACGCACTAATGGAGTACCTACTGTGTCTGGGTTCTTCATACCTTTTGTCCCTACAATAAGCCTGATTTTAGATGCAGGAGCTAAAGCTCAGAAAGGCCATGTGATTTAAGGTAGGATACAAAACTAATAGGTGGCAGATTCTGAACTTGAGCCCAAGTCTGAAATGCGTGGTCCGAGCTTCTTCTACCTGTGACCTTGGGTTTCTGGTGGCCAGTGAATGAAAGCCAGTAGTCACTCTAGGAAATGAGCTCAGAGATAGAGTAATTTTGCCTAATGGCCAGCCCAGGGGAACGGAGTTGTAACCCAGTGTGATGCTGTCAACATGTCAAATTCTCCACCACCCCAGACATCCACTCCAGGCAAGTAAGACTTGGTTTGAGGTTTGGAACTCAAAGGGGTACTCCTCCTGGGGAATGTACTCATCTCTACAAGGCAGAAAGAGTTTGCCACTTTCTTACCCATGTTTCAAACATATCTTCTGGGCGCAGGCGACGTAGAGTGGGTCTGGGAAAAGAACAAAAGATAAGCTTCCTTGAATAGAGATGATCTCAGCTGACACCAAAGCCCCAGCACAGTGAAATGTAGGATGAGATGTTGGTTCACTTTCCCAAGTTCTACATACTTGTTTTCTCTCTTAAGGGAACAGAGCAGATGGACTCTGTTGTGTCACACACAGCTGGGCCTAAAGCCTTTTCACAGGCCCGTTTGAGCCCAAGATTATAAAGTCTATCACAGATAATGGGTCACAGGGAACGGAGTCAGCTTATGCCCAGGCCAAGAAGCCCTTTCCCTCCTCACTGACAGGGGACATTCCTGAGAACCCTGAGCAGGCCCAGATTCAGGAGACCCAGGAGAGGAAACAGCCCAGAGCCACAGTAGTTTTGTCACCAGGGTGATCCATCAGAAGCCCTTGAGGGATGTTTGGAGGAGCCGGTTGGATCTATCTTTTGCTCATAGTTTTACTTCTTTTTCAATGTTGGCAAATACTGTTAGCCTTGTTGGTATTTATTCATCCAAATGCTGCTTCCTTTTGGGGACCAAGGTGACCCCGTGATGGAGTCATGATGCTCCATGTTCAGTGATCCTATGTGACCATGAGGAGGGGAGGGTGGGTGGATGAGGTGGTAAACGCAGCACCATGTTCATGTTCTGGAACTGTCTCTCCCTTAAGAGCCGAGGTCAGCAGACTACATACAGCTGGTGGATCCAATCCAGCCAATGGCTCCTGTTTTTATAAATAAACTTCTGTTGGGACACAGCCACACACATTTGTTTACATATGGCCCATGACTGTTTGCTCACTACAACGGCGGAATTGAGTGCTTGCAGCACAGACCATCTGGCCCACAAAGCCTGCAATATTTATTTTCTGGCCCCTTACAAAAAAAGTATGCTGATCCATGCTAGTGCTAATGGTATCAAATATTCCTCTCCCAGAAGTTCTATGCACAAAATTTTCATCCTTGGCTTCATTACTTAACTACCCTGAAACCAATTCCTTGATCTGTAAAATTAGGACATAATTTGCTATATCCCCCATAATGTTGAAGATTAGGTAAAATAGCTTCCCAAAGCATCTGGCATCATACTTTAGGATGCTAACATTAAATCACTATCATTATCATTGTGGAATTTCACTTGTGACATCTTACTGTAGGAGGTGATTTCTTCACTGCGGGGAGGTGGTCTAACTTTGTTTGCAAAGGTAAACCCATATTCAGAAAATGTAGCCACTGGTCAATGACCAACAAAGCCACACTGCTGAGTTCAGTTCTGCTGGGGTGCTAACTCCAGGTTGCTCTTGGGGGTCTGAAATGGTGGGACTGAGAGGCTTGTCTGCATCCCCCCAGGCCTGGATCACCCCTGCTCCCACTCCCCGCATGCCATCTGGGGCACCTCTGGTGCTCTTTCACAAACTCCACGAGCTCCGCTTCTGTGTAGGGTTTGTCAGGGATGGCAATGGGCTCGTCCATAAATGGCTCGTAGAAGTCAACCTCATTCATCTTCAAGGACAATTTCTTTGCAACCTGTAACAATTAGAAGCAAGACAATAGTTTCGTTGAACAGTAGCCTAGAGGAGCAATGGGTCGTCCAGCTACAAGTGTGTGTGTTCTCTGCAAAAGACATGGGAGTGTATGTGTGGTTTTAACTTAAATGTTGAAATGACAGGAACTCAGCACCTAGGCCTGGCTGGACCCACCTCCTTTTGTGATCAAAGGGTAGATAGAGAGGAAAAATCCTCTCTGGCAGATGAGATCCAGTCAGGGCCAGAGAGCAGTCAGAATGGAAGGTGGGAAATTTAATTCCATGCTCACCATCCCTGAACTGTGTGTGCCAGGGCGGAAGCAAATGTCAGCAGATCATGTTCAGTGTCCTGGGATGCATGGATTTAATTGAACTGATTTTGATAGACCAGGCAGTTGATGGAAACCATGTAAAGCACACAGGTACTCAGAATCAGGGGCCAACCCATTAGTCTGTCCCCGATCAGCTCATAAACTGTAATTGCTATTTCGATTGAAGCATTAGCCTGAGGGCTGTCTCTCAGTCCTGGGTGTGTCTGATGGTTTCTGAGGTTCTGGGAACTGCCTGGTTGGTTACCTGTCAGCAGGTGACCTGCCATCCTGGTTTGTCCAGGGTGGAGGGGTTTCCCAGGATTCAGATTTTCAGTGCTAATGCTGGGAGGGTACCCAGCAAGCGAGCTCACCCTGTGTCCAATAGAAAGCATGGGGAGCCAGCCTATAGGCTGGGATTGTGCTCTCTTGATTAACATGGCTATGCAGTCTGGTCAGGGCAGAATGGTTGCTGTGTTCACCGGCAGAGCTGCTGAGCTCACATCTCCTTTTGTGAAATGATTCGAGAGGCTTGGAATGTGCAACGCTCTGTAGAAAACCAAATGCCATTCTTTTCGAGTTCAGAGCTGTGGTCCCAGAAAGTACAGGGATGAACAGTGGTTCCCTTGAAACTAAAGAGGAATTGCCTAAGAGCTGACGCCCTGTGGTGGTAACCAACGGTGCAGAGGCCCGGGGCAGCCATGACTAACTGGGGAGGGGGAGGAACCGGGTGTTACATAAGCTGTTACACAAGGAGGTCCATTCTGAGCCAGCACTGGTATCCCTATGGCTTTTGTCATCACTTGCTATTAATTCCGGGTCACTGTATTCCAAAAAGACATTTTTTAAGGATTTAAGGGAAAGCAACAACCACGCGCTACTCAAGAGCTAACAAAAACATCTGTGTTAAGAGCCGAAGTCTGTCAAAGAGATTTAATGGTGAGGTTGATTTTGCTTTAAGGGACAAAAAGGTGTGGGGTTTTCTCTTTTTTCCCTCTTCTATGGTGTGGGGATGGTGTGGATGATGGGGTGGGGAGTGTGGTTAGGGGAAAGGGGAGGAAAGAGCAACTGTACAACCATGGGGTGGGTTTGCACACAGTTCTTCACAAAGCTGGGCCCTCGCAGAATGAGCTTGAAAATGACATTGGATTCTGGTTTTCTGAGTTCACCTACTACATTTCTTAGGAACCAGGAAACTGTTTGTAGGAGGTGACCAGATGAACAAAAATGAATCATAGCAAACACATGGAGTGCTTGCTGTGTGCCAGTTACTGTTGCAGAGTGTTTTAAGTTGATTACTTTATGAATCTCTACTTGGATTGTACAAGGTCAGAGCTACTATTATACTTATTTTACAAATGATGAGCTTGAGGCACAATTTGAGGATGAATTGGTCAAGCAGAGTGTTCTGAACTGCCAATTTGCCCCCCTTCCAACTTTCCATTTCATTTCCTTCCAAATTACCTTTTCCTTGACATTGTACAGAAAGGAATTTATGTTCCTTTAAATATCAGATTGGCACTGTGCATGGTGTAGGGAGATATTTCCTTATTCCTCTTGTAACAGGTTCTCATCAACTCATCCGCAGATCAGTCTACCAGAATGAAGGCTTCCTGAAGGTGAGAAGCAACTCATCACACCCTCCATTAAGGTTAACAGTGGAGATGCACCTGTGTGTGTGAGTGTGTGTGTGTAAGGATGCGCAGTGTTAAGATCATGAATGTGAAGTTGGATTATGTTTGTATCTTGGGCACTCTGAGCAGAATTTTCTAGAGGCCTATATCCCCTATATAGGCCCATTCCCTATATCCCCATCACTACCATAGAATTTCCTCATCTTGAATCTCAGACAATTCCTTCCTTTTCCTTTTAATTGTATCTTGGATGGTAAATACTGAAGGAGGCTTGACTTACTGAGGCACTGATTGATTCTTCAATGAATATTTAGTGGGGCCGACTATATCCGAGGGACCCAGACCTGTTTCATGGATGGTACAATTAAATAAGAATGGATTTTACTATTAAAATCTGAAGAGATTCAATCATGAATTCATTTGTCCTTTTTTAAAAAAAATAATTAGTTGGAATGGAGTTTGCCAAGGCAAGAAGATTACAAAGTACAATGGCCATTCTTCTGACATTTGCACGTGTGTAAATTTTGATAACATGTTTTTCCACAAGTTACGAAGCCATTTCGGTTGTTGCAGATGAAACCAACTCAATGAATTTAGGTCTTCTCAGCATCTGTCTTCTCTGTCAACTTTGTTTAGAGAATCACAGCTTCTTTTGACCCAATATGGTTCAAACAAATGATTTTGCTTCTCACTGTTTACTCCAAGAAAAGAACAGGCCAGTGGGAGATGGCGTGAGATAATTAGAACTGACATTTTCAGGCTGTGAGGTGCCATAGACAGGACACTGTCCTCAGTCCTCTGACTCTTGCTCCATTTGCTTCAGGCAGGTTGGGCCCTTGTGTGGCTTGATACAGGATCAAGATCCATTGATCAGTGCTGGTCCCAAACCTGTGTGCTGGCTAAAATCTCCCAGGGAGCTCTTAGAAAATGCATATTTCTGGGCCTGGCCATAATGCTAAGAAAACCCCCAAATTTCCAGGTGTGACTTCCACGAACCAATGTTTTTAAAAGCCCCTTGGGGCCTACCAACACTGACAGTGGTTGGAAACTGGTAAACTCCCAAATCTACATCAGCAGCCCTGATATCTCATCCTCATTACAGTTCTCCAACTCATATAATGTATTTAACATAATATATTTATTGGTTTGTTTACTTATTTTCTGTCTTCCCATCTTCTCCTTCCCACAACACATACTAAACTCTAAATCCTACAAGGACAGAAATCTGATTTGCTCAATGTTGTGCGCCTGGCATCTGGAAGAGTGTCTGGCACATAAAAGGGCCTCAATAAATGCTTGCTAGGTGAGTGGATGAATAAATAAACGAAAGATCCTTGCAGTTGAATGTCTTCCCAACTTGTAGAAATCAGAGCTCAGCACCCTGTCTTATGTTCCTCTACAGATTCTTCTTCCTAGATTTCCTAGTGTTTTCAGTAGCTTTACAGTCTTTACTGTCCCGAAGCAGAGTTGGAATCTTAAGCCGTTTGTGTGTCTTCCCTTGTCTTTCTCTCCATCTCAGCCGTGGCCAGGTCCCCTTGTCATCTCAACCTCTGCCAGTTGGTTTTTCATCTTTGGGACTGTATTAGGGTTTCCTGGACCCTTGCCTCTCCTGACTTCAAACCCCTATAAAGCCCTTCCTTTTCCAGGTCCCTCTGGCATTCCCTATGGTGGATTGTCTCACTTACAGGTTCTTCCGCCCACTTCTGCTCTAGCATCCCCTGCTGGGCACCAATGGGGCTTGGACTGGGGACAGCCATGCCTCCTGGACCCTACCGTTTCCCCCACTCTGCAACTGATGACTATAAATTCTTAAGTACCTTATGGCATGATCGAGACCGCCCAGTGCCACAGCTCTTCCTTCTGTGTTCTATGTAGAGGTAGAGAGTGTGTCTCTTTATAAATGTCATAAAATCCCACAAGGCTACATGAACAGGGGCACTTGCGACTCAGTGTCTTTCAGAGTTTTTAGTGAAGAGCCCTGTGAATTTTTAATTATAGCCTGACCTCACCTTCATGGGCCACATATGGTTGGGCTGGAAGGCACATCTAAAACCAGACACTGCCCTGAGTTCAGCATTGGACCAGCCTTCTAGGAACTGAGGCCTTCTTGCTTGGCCAAGCTTATCTGTCTGACTCTGTCTTCCTTCAGATGAATTCTTACCCAGGAGCTGCCGTGTTCCCTCCCAGCCCATCATAACCAAGAGGCAGTGATGAATTTCCTTTATGCTCCTCTGGGCCTCCCCTTCTATTACCGCCTCCCAGTCTGCCTTCACCTGGGCTTAGATGACTGCCTCTTCTTAACAACAGTACTGGCTTACACTCCCTGAATGTCTACTGTGTGCCAGATGGCAGCTAAGCGTTGACATGTAATGTTTCTTTCTCTCGAGAGCAGGAGGACAGAGCATTTGACTTTGGAGTCAGGCTGACCTACTAACTATGTGACCACGAGCAGATCTATTTTGTCTCTCTGTGCCTTGGTTTCGCCTTCCATGGATTGAGAATCCTAATCCCTCTTATACAGGGGTGTTGAGAGGATTAAATGAGATAACCTATGCAAAGCTCTTAGCACAAAGCCTGACACATGAAAAGTACTTAATAAATGATAGTTATTATTCCTTTGGATATTATTGTTCCAGCTCTCTCCCAACTCTAATCCACACAATTAGGGTAAGCGTTCTTCAAGTTTGGATTGTATCACTTAGATTATAGAGCTCTCTTCTGGGTTATAGGCTTGCAGACTGGGGTCATACCCATAGAAGTGGCTATGTATATAGAGTTAATGCAGTCTCTTTTCATCATAGTCCTTCCCTGCTCTAGCACTTAGAGGCTTCCTCTTGTTTTTTACAGAAAACTTGAACTCCTCGCATGGTAGCAATGCCCATGAACACTGTTCATCAAGGCCTCACTCCTCACTGGGAGTAACTTTTACTTTTTTTGCTTTTAACTTGGCACTTGAATTTGATCAAGACGCCAGAACTTTGTCCTAGTTTATTTGTTCTAGTAAATATTGCGATTTAGAGCTTTTAGTTTGGGGTGTACGTGTGTGTGTGGTGTATGGATGTGAGTTTCTTAGTGTTACATTTGTGTGGGTGTGAGTGTGACTGTGTGAGGAGGTATGTGTTGTGTGAGTGTATGTACTGGTGTGTTGTGTGTGGTTATATGCATGTTGTGTGTGTTATGTATGTGTTATGTGTGTATTATGCAGACGTGTGAATCTGAATGTGTGGGTGTACACCCTGAATCTCAAGAGCAGATACAGAGTCTCCTACTTAATGGTGCGGTACAGAAGAAAGGGCATGGATTTTAGGTACAGATTGTCCTAAACTGTGATCTCAGCACTACTACTAATTTGCTGGAGACCTTGGATACTACTTAACCTTTCTGAATCTTTTTTCTCATCTGGGAAATGGTGTTTTTACTTTTCAGAGTTGTTTAAAGGATTAGAAACAGTATAGATGCAATATATCAAATTGTGCCCAACACACAGAAAACCATAAATAGCCCTTTTAGTAATAACCGGAGCAAGAGCAGAGTACTCCAACCATACTAGGTCCCAAATAAATTACCCACCGACTGATTCAAGGTCCCTATATCTCTGCAGTTCTTTGCCCTAAAAAAGCACTTGCCACATGCAGAAAATATAGATCCATTGAATTATAAATGAGTACACCAATGACATCTCCTGAGGAGTAGAAATGGGTAACTTTCTGAAGCACCAGGGCTTTAGATGGTCTGTGCTCCTCCCCAATGCATCCCCTATCCTTGCCCAGTGGAGGGGACGTATACAACCCCAGGAAGGGAGAGGATGGCCCTCAACAAAAAGGAAGCAGTGACCAGTGACCCGGCACATCTAGGCTCATATACTTCCGATTCTTAGTGTTGAAGGTGATAAAGAGTGGTCCATCTCTTTTTATTGCATATTTTCAGAAATACCCTTACATCCTCTGAATTAATAATTGTTGTACTCGTTTCTTATTCAATGGTAATTTAATGCCATATTTCTAACACTTCTGGCAAATGTATTAATGGATGGAGGAGTGTTAATGTTGCTAAAAGAGAAGGAAAAGTGGTGGGAAGTTCAAGCTTTAAAGTGTTTAAACTGAGGTTTCTTAGGTACTTACGCCTTTGTCGAAAGTAGCAAAAAATTTGATATAAGGCTGGAAGTGTTCAGCTGCCTCTTCAAAAGCCTTGTAATCTAAGAGGAAAAAGATAAAAGGGAGAGACATTTTCAAGATTCACATTGCATCAGAAATTTCTCTTTTTAAACAATCTAGAGAAAGTGGGAAGCCAATTAGTTCTGATTGGATAGTTATTTGATAGATATTATTTAGATGAAGCATTTGATACAATTTTAAATCCCAAGGAATTTGGGTGGACTGTCGTTCAACTATCCTGAAAAGGATCTCTTATTTTTTATGTTTGCGCTGGGTCTTTGTGGCTGCTCTCTGGCCTTCTCCATTTGCAGCAAATGGGGGCTAGTCTTCGCTGCAGTGTGAAGCTTCTCATTGCGGGTTCTCTTGTCGCAGAGCTCAGGCTCTAGGCCTCACAGGCTTCAGTAGTTGTGGCACGCGGGCTTAGCTGCTCCGTGGCACGTGGCTATGTCCCCTGCATTGGCCGGTGGACTCTTAGCCACTGGACCACTAGGGAAATCCCCTAGAAAGGAACTTTTCATCGCACTTTTATGTGTTTTAGGAAACTGGGTGAAACCAAGAGAAGACAAGAGAGAGAAAAACCAAAAGAAGTTTTTTTCTCTCAAACTCAACTGCTAGTTATAAGTGCACCCTCTAAAGAGAATGCATCCTGCTGTATAAGTGAGCTCTAAGCAAGACGAAAACCCACTTAGTATGCAAAGCAACTCAATCAAAAGTGACATCACAGAAGAATTTTAAATTTCCTAGCAGGAGTACTTCTTTGGGTAAATCTTAGTTTTTCTTTCTCTCTTTTAAGTTTTCTTTTTTCATTCTGATCCCTTGAGAGGAAGGCTTAAAATTAACCAAGCCCAGGCTTGATTCTCTGTCCAAAGAATTCTCCAGGCAAGGCTACTGGAGTGGATAGCCAGTGTGTTCTCCAAGGGATCTTCCTGACCCAAGGATTGAACCCTGGTCTCCTGCATTGCAGGCAGATTGTTTACCATCTTGAGTGTGGTAAAGAATCTGCTTGTGACTCCTGGGTCAGGAAGATCTCCTGGAAAAGGGAATGGCAACCCACTCCCGTATCCTTTCCTAGAGAATTCCACGGACAGAGAAGCCTGACGGGCTACAGTCCATGGGGGCTCAAAGACTCAGACACGACTGAGTGACTATACTACTATTAGACTTGATTCTGGCCCCAGACTGAAGCTAAATGACTCAATATAAGCATGAGACGCTGTGAGTGTGGCCATGCTGTGCCTTACTACACCTAGGCAGTTACTGCTTGGTAAAGACATTCATACTCCTGCCTGATATGTGAGGGTGATGGAAATGGTGCTCGTGTGGATGATTCTGCCTAAAGTCTATAATCCTAAAGTCTATAATCAATGATCCTGCCATTCATTTTTAATAAGATTACCTTTTTTTTTCCCATTTCATGAAATTTCATATCCCTTCATTGTCAGAGGCATAAGCTTTATCTAGAATCCCAGAAGCAGGCAGAATTTTCTAATATTTAATCAAAAACATTTCAAGAATAATGCTGACTTAGGGGACAGCAAGTTGAATAAGACAAGTACACTGATCTCAAAGGCTCACAGCCAAGGAGGGTTATGGGCCCTCATAAGACCACAGTGCAGTGTGATGGTTGTTAAAATAGAGGAAAGCACATAAGCCCAGGCAAAACAGGGGTTGGAAAATCTACAAGAGCAGCTGGACAAGCTGATGCAAATTTACACAAACTCATTCCTCATAAAAGTAGTTGGGTTGTCAGAAAATATATCATAAAACCTGAGAGCTGGGCTAGAGGATTAGGTGGAGGGAAGGAAGGTGGGTGAGAGATTTGGAGAATGAATACAGAGAAGGTGAGAAAATGCAGAAAGTGGAATGGTTATAGCCGTACCTGAGTTATTTATGTCTATCTAAGGCAGCATTTTCCCTGGTGGCTCAGATGATAAAGCATCTGCCTACAATGTGGGAGACATGGGTTCAATCTCTGGGTCGGGAAGATCTCCTGGAGAAGAAAATGGCAACCCACTCCAGTATTCTTGTCTGGAAAATCCCATGGACAGAGAAGTCCATGGGTTCACAAAGAGTCGGACACGACTGAGCGACTTCACTTTCACTTTCATCTAAGGCAGCAGTGGGCTCCATCAGAATCCTGGGTCCCCCCTTCCCTGACCTCTTGTTCCTGATGAACCTCTCCTTGCCTCCAGGAACCCCTGTCCTGATAGAAAGAATGTCCTTTAGCTGTGTCCCAGGATCTCCCTTCTTCACTTGAGGAGCCAGTCTATATCCCTTTTAAGATGCAGAAGGGTTGAGCAAGATTATTTGCCAGCTTCAACTGTGGTTTCAAGGCTTCTAACTGTGGTTGAGCCTTTAGCCTCACCCAAAGAGCAGCTGGCTTCTAGGAAACCCAGTCTAGTCTTCTGCTCTGTTTGATCTCATGTGATCCCAAGGCTTTTCCTGCCCTTGTGTGCTGTTTTGATGCTGACCAGGTCCTACCTGGCTCCTCCCAGTCTGACTATGCAGTTACTTTGATCTATCCCCTTCTGGAACAGGCTCCTGGACATCAACTTTTAACCTCAGGCTTACTGCAGTTGTGTCTTAGCATTTCCTCACCTTTCTTCCTTATCACTCTGAGTTTTCCATACTGGGTATTGACCCTTTAGCTTCACATTTTCCTTAGTTTGGTATTCTTAACCATTACCTGATCTCCCTCAGTAAGTTTTTGTCGTGCTGTCTTAGCACTAGCATCCATAGTTACATGTTCAAACTGGAGATGGACCTTCATGTCCAACCTCCCTGGGAGATGTAGCCTCCCAGTTCTTCCAGATCCTTTCTAATTGGGTACCAAACGTCTTAGGCAGCCTTCTGCCCTAAGACCATTCCAGTCTACCTATGTTTTAAATCCTTCCAGTTTCCCCACTGTCTCTCCATTGTTCTTGTTCAATAGAAAAGCTTGAGATCATCTGCAAAGCCCTTGTCTTCTGTGCCACTACACTTCCTTGACCTGCTGCTGCTCCTGCTAAGTCGCTTCAGTCGTGTCCGACTCTGTGTGACCCCATAGACGGCAGCCCACCAGGGTCCCCCGACCCTGGGATTCTCCAGGTAGGAACACTGGAGTGGGTTGCCATTTCCTTCTCCAATGCAAGAAAGTGAAAAGTGAAAGTGAAGTTGCTCAGTCATGTCCGACTTGTAGCGACCCCATGGACTGCAGCCTATCAGGGTCCTCCATCCATGGAATTTTCCAGGCAAGAGTACTGGAGTGGGGTGCCATTGCCTTCTCCGCTTCCTTGACCAATCACCCTCAAAATACAGCAGAAAACACAGGATTCTCAACAATTGCTTCCCTGGGTACCTCACCAACTCCTAGCTTCCCCACTCATTGACCTTGGCCTCTTCTGAAAGGCAAGAAGGAAACAGAGAGACGGGGATGCCTAGTAAAACAACATGATGCTTTCCGCCAGTGTGTGATGGCCACGGGTGTGTTACAGGAGGCATGATAGATAAAAAATTTTTTAGTGCTAAATCTCTCCAGATATTTTCTACAACCATTCAGATTTTTGAGTAGTTAATATTATATTTGAAAGCAGTGGCTCCCTCAGTGAATGTTCTGTTTCAGTAACAATTATTTTGTGCCTAAGACTAGTGAGCGTCATGGCTAAAGAGAGGCTGCTCCCCTGTCTTCCCCACTGGATCATCTCAGTGTGATTGTTACTTTAGTCCAAGTTGGTTTATCATCAGTGATTTTTTTGGTTTGTGAGGCTCTGTAAAATATTTAGTTTTTTCTTTTGATTTAATTTATTTTTTTCTGCTAACACCAATGGAATGCATGATAGCTGTTTATTATGCTAATAATCATCATGATCAACATTATCAACAAAATCTGGTATTAGGTATTTCTAAAGAGGACAAAACTGATTTTCTTAATTTTCTGAATTATTCAATTTATGCCTTCCTTCTGCCCTTTCTACTGTTCTATCTTCCTACCTTCTTTCTTTTTTCTAATGCCTGTATACATTAACAATTAGCCAATCTGATTCTAGATGGGCTTTCATAATGTATTATTGTTTTTGTAAATTAAAAAATTATTTATTTCAAAAATAATGATTGGGAATAATTTAGTTAGTTGATTCATTAAAGAGGACCGTAGGCCTTTATGGCTTCAGAACTGATGGTGAGGCTGTAATGACAAGAAGGTGTAAAGACTGTGTTGTCAAGTTCTTTCTGAAAATTTTGAGATTCAAGCAGTATTTATTCACAGAAATTCTTTGTTAAAAAACATTTATCTGTTGGTATGAATTCCACATAAGAGATTGTTATTTTAAAAAGTGACCCCAGGGACTTCCCTGGTGGCCCAGTGGTTAAGGATCCACTTTGCAGTACAGGGTACATGAGTTTGACCCCTGGTCAGGGAACCCAGACCCCACATGCTGCAGAGCAACTGAGTCCATGAGCCTCAATTACTGAGCCCACGTGCTACAACTGGAGGATCTGGACACCACAATGGAAGACCTCGCATGATGCAATGAAGATCCTGCGTGCCACAGCTAGGATCTGATGCAGCCACATAAATTAATTAATTAAAAAAGTGACCCAAATAATACCCACACCCCATAGTCCCTTCTCTTCTTGTGTGTGTGTGCTCCGTTGTGTCTGACTCTGCAGCCCCATGAGCTGGAGCCCTCCAGGCTTCTCTGCCTATGGAATTTTCCAGGCAAGAATACTGCAGTGGGTTGCCATTTCCTACTCTAGGGGATCTCCCCGACTCAGGGATTGAACACACATCTCTTGCATTGGCAGACAGATTCTTTACCATTAGCAACACCAAGCTTCTCTCCTTAGTTCCAGGTAAAGAAATAGGTTCAGAAGACTTGTCTCTGCTGTATCATACTCAAGCAGGCTCACTGTGCAAGGGGAGTTTTACTAAGAATTTATGAGCTAAGAGATGAATTGAAAAAAATTGTGATTTATGTTTGGTTTGAAAGCTCTTCAAAGGATAAATTATTGGCTTCAAAACATGCTGGACCTTGCTGAGCTCCTGAATAAAGTTAACTGAATATTGTAATGACAATATGAAATATACAGTGTACTGACAAAGTTTTTCAATTTAAAAGCAAAAATTTAACCTTAGAAAGGAGGTTAAAATGGCTCTAAAAGTTAACTAAAAATTGCAATGACACTGTGAAATATACAGTGTACTGACAAAGTTTATCAATTTAAAAGCAAAAATTTAACCTTAGAAAGGAGGTTAAAATGGCTCACTAGTAACTTTATTATTTAAATCTTAAGAAAAAGTTGTAAGACCAGTAGAGTGATAATTGCATATTCCAAAGCAAATGCTTCATTATTATTTTTAAATATGTAGTATGGAAAAGCTTAGCTGGGTTTGAAATTTTTTAAGATAATCATAAGAAATATTAACATTACATTTGTCATTGAAAAGGAGAGTAATATCTGTTAGATGGAAAGAATGTTCACATCCTTGAAGGACAATTTAGAGATTAGATTATCTAAATTCTGTTCAATGGCAAGAAAAGATGGTTCATCAATCAAAGAAAAAAAAATGAATGTTTTCCTGTCATTTGCCACCATCTACATGTGCCAGCAAAGTCTCTGGTCAAGACTGACTATCCAGAATTTGAAAAGATCATTTAAAACCTTGATCAGGAACTGTATATTGCTATTTCAACCATAAAACCTAATATCAAAAGCTGTATTCTTAGAACCAAGCACAAGATTTTCATTCAAAATCTATAAATATTTTACTTGGAAGTTTTATACAATGTAATATTTGATATCTTTCCTATTATTTTGTAATTATTATATTAAGAAAGTGAAAAAACTTTCTTTTTGTAAACCCAAATAAATCTCTTCCAATTTATCCCTACGTGCCTTACAAGCATGGTCACGTTTCGTGTGTGCCCTGACCTGACACAGCTGTGAAGTCTTCAAAGTACAGCCCAGTGGTTCACTGTTTGAGCCTTGAAGTCAGCTGTCTGCGGCTGTCTGGGATGTAAATCTTGGCTCTACCATCATTACTAGCTGTTTGATACTGGGTGAGTTCACTCAACCTTTCTGTCCCTTTATATCCTCATCATTAAAATGCTGATAATAATGGTAGCTACCTTACAGGCTAGCTGTGAGAAGGAAACTAAGGCATCTACAGAAAACTCCTAGCATAGGCCCTGGAATATGATATACATTAGTTGAATGGAGCAATTATTGTTATTCATTTAGGGTTGGGGAAGGTAGACAGTGGAAGATGTGCTTTTCTCTCTCTCTCTTTGTGGCCACAGTGTGCAGCCTGTGGGATCTTAGCACCCTGGCCAGGAATCAAACCCAGGCCCTTGGCTGTGAAAGCATGGAGTTGTAACCACTGGGTCATCAGGGAAACTCCAGAAGATGTCCTTTTTATCCCAATCCTCCCAGCCTCTATGCTGTCCTGAGCTTAATGGAGGAAGAGAGAGAAACAGGATGGGAATGGATAGAAACAATTGAGGGGGTCAGGGAAGGCAGAAAAGGATTAAGAAAAATGAAAGGAAGAGAAGAAAGTAGAAGGGGGTAGGAGGAGAACCCAGAGTAGCCAGCCTCTATATAGGAATGTGAAAATTGAAATAAAGTCACCTAAAGAACTTGGTTGAAAGTTCTTAGCTAGCCTCCTTCCCATCAAAGCACCCTTAAGGAGGGTGAATCTCTATTCACCTTTTATGTAGCAAATTAGAAGAGAGTTGAGTCATAAGAGAGAGAAAATAGGTGGGTTGTTGATGAGGTGACTAAGGATGCCAGTTGGCAGATGGAATACAGAAATGGCTTTACAAAGAATTTCAAAACATTTTGGAGATTCCAGAAATAGTCATAAGCAGCCCTTATTTGCACCCTCCCATGTACTAATGCTACCCAATTCTCTTTCATGATTACCATTCCTACTAGCACTGTCTCTCTCTCCACAGCTCAAACACAAGAAAAAGCCTTAACTCATAGGACCCTTGCTGCCAAAGCGCTTTAAAAAACGTCCTCAAGTAGTTGGCCTTCCTGGTTCCTTCTCTTCCTGTCTCTTCCTGGTTCCCACTCGCTACCCCAGTCACCTCTGTGTAGGTTGTCGTGATGCTCCAATATGTTCCTCTGCCCACCTAAAACCTGGCCACAAAGCTTTCAAAGGGAATATACCCAAGGGTGTGGCCATGCTGTTGCAGGCAGCCTTGGTGGTCAGTGGGGGTTGACCAGCAATTTCCCACATTGTGCTACAGCTGCCAAGCTGATCCCTACCCAGATTTTCCTCAAATGCTGTCCAAGTGACTGAGAAGCTCTCTAGCTGCTGACCACGGGAGCTGCCAATGTCAGGGAGACAGCCCTTTCTGCTCCATGTTGGGGGAGAATCCTGCCGGTTGATGGGCAGGTGGAGAAAGTGGAGGAAGGGCTTTTCTCTCATCTGTCTAAGACTGACGAGCCCCCTTCAAGGTCAGAGAACACAGCCCAACCTCAGCATCCTTTCAGCTCCCCCACCTATTTTGCATAAGTTCTGCTCATTTGTCCCATTGCGCAGGGTGGAAGGAAGAGTCTCCCTCTGTGTGCTGATGGCTCATCTTCTTTCTGGGTAATCTAACACATCTTGTTGGGAAAGGAGCCTTTAGACTGACAGGCTCGGGTGGACAGACAACTTACGTTCTGATTCCTCACTCTTGAAAAAGCCAATGAGTTTGATGTGGTCCTCAATGCGCTCAAAGGCTTGGACTTCCAGTTTGCTATTGATGATCTCCACTGGGTCTTCAATGAGCTGGAATGCCACACAAACAACACAAAAGATGTTCAAATAAAAGAACTGTTCCTGCCCAGTAGGCGAGTCAGGCGCATGTGTAGAGTGTTTTGGGGGGAAGTTGTGAACTTAGTCTGAGTTCTTCAGGATCCATTTCACTTTTTCCAGTGAGGTGAAATTGTGTCCTTTCTTAGAGGAACTGGCCTTAACTCATGGAGTAGGCTGACTGGTCTAGGAGCAACCTCATTTCTCTTTCCAGCTATTGATTCAGGAATGGCATGTGACTCAATTCTGGCCAATGAACCTCCAGAGTAGATCAGCTTGAAGGCCTGGGGAAAGTTCTACTTTTCTTTTAAGAGAGCAATGGAGGCCAGATTCTTTTCCTGTCTCATGGGATATGAATGAAGAAATGTGAGGTATCAGCTCCTGCCACTGGACCTCTTTAAAAATTTATTTTTAATTGGAGGATAATTGTGTTACCATGTTGTGTTGGTTTCTGCCATACAACAACACGTATCAGCCATAAGTATACATATGTCCCCTCTGTCTTGAACCTCCCTCTCACCTCCCATCCCATCCCACCCCTCTAGGTTGTCAGAAAACTTGAGAACAGTCAGCTTGAGGACAAAGCCAACACAATTACCTGATTTACAGAAAGAAACGGAGTTAGAGCCCTGATTTGGTCAGGTCTAAAATCTGCCTCCGCCTGGTCTTCCGTTTGTCAGTGATGTTGCTCATTATTTAAGGTACTTGCGTCTAAAAGCCCACTCCTAGCTGACAGAGCCAGGGCAGGGCCATGTGGGCCCAGAGTTGTTCTGTTGCCTCCCTCAGCTTTCTTTAGGGCTTGCCAGCATGGGTCAGTGAGATGAGAGTCTATGGGCACTGTTTTATAGGAGGTAACCTTCGGCTTACTTCTGACCCTCTCAGAATTTTTGAGGCAGTTGGGAAAAGGCAGTAGGCCACTGTGTTCTAGCTGGTAGATAAGGAGTCACCAGTATGGATGGCCTTTATCTGCACAGGCACCTGTGTTCAAAAGTACTTGACTTCACAGCTGCTATTGAAAGTGTGAGTTTAGCTATGGAAAAAATATCTGTATAGTGTCTATTCCTCTATTGGCCTGAGCACGTGGATCCCAGGGTGTTGTCCGTCCATGGCTGAGAGCGAATGTGGTATTGGAGGGCTCCTCAGCCCTGCTTCTCTTTATCCTGTCTGAGGGTCACTCAGCAGGTTATTACTCCTCTCCCTCCTCCATCTTCCACTGACCATCCTCCTCTCTTCCTTACACCCCACTTCAGAAGCCCTAGAACAAAGCCAAGGGGATTCTGGGGATGTTTGTGTATACTTGCTCAGAGAGGTAACATCCTACTGCTACAAAGTCCTGATTTGTGACCCTCTGGTCACTAATAAAACAGTTTCTGAAGTGATTTATGGGCCAGCTGCTGAGTAGACATAAATATTGTCATGATGTAGGCATGCTTTAGTTTTTTCTTGAGGCTTGAGAAATCTTTCTTAGACCAGGTCAGGTTATCTACCTTTTCTGTTGTTACTTTGGGGTCTTACGTCCCCCTGTATTTGAACCCAAACAGCACCATGCAAGGTCACTGGGCACAGAAGCTTACGTCCAAGAGAAACTCCACCAAGACGTCAGCCGCAAACTCGCCATCAAACTCAATTGTGCGATCACCCTTAAGAATATACAGGCTTCCTTCTTCAACAAAACCTAAAAGAAACAAAGAGTTCCCAAAATAAAATCATCCTGATGAACAAAGAGTCATCCTGTTGGCCAGGATCTGTCTCAGGTTTCCTGGGTGACATGGGGTCAGGCTCCATGGAACTAACATTAACCCTAAGATTGGTTCCCTTGCAACCACACCTCGGAAGGGTTCCCAAAGTGGAAGCTCAAAATGAAATAGTCAAGAACCAACAATTCCACCTGGACTTTAGCTTAAAAGAAAAACCTCATCACCACTCTGCCACTGCTTTAATTTTCCAAAAACTGTTGCTGACTCCATCCTTCTTATCAGAAAGTTTTCACACCGACTGCCCATCTGGCTCTGTAGCCTGGCATGAAGCCCTTCCACAGCCCAGTGCCAGCCCTGTCCTCTGCATTCGCCCTTGGGTGGCCTGTGCTCCCTTGAGAACTTCACTTTTCAGCCCTGTGCATCTCCCCGGGCTTTTTGTCCAAGAGCTGAGGTGAAGGGGACAGAAAGGAAAAGCCATAGTGCATGATTCTCTGTACAGTTGTTCTCCTTGGGCCTGGAGTGACCTTTCCCACTACACCAACACCACTGTCACTCATCCTGGTCATCTCCTCTGGGTCTTAGCTTACGACCCATTTTTCAAGAGAGAGCTTCTCCAATCTCCCTTGCCATTATGGATCTGCTCCCAGCTCCATGTACAGGTACTCACTACAACAGCCATCCCTCTAGAAGGGTAAGGCTGTTGTCCCCTTGGGACCCCAGCACCTTGCTTGGAGTCTGGACCCCTTGGGCATCCCATAAAAGTCTGCAGTCAGAGCAAACGCCTTGCTTGCCTATTGTAGCTGAATTGTGCACATCTTTTCCCAGTCTGCTGATAAGGCTGCAGGAGCAGGTTCTGCATCTTCTTTCCCACCCTCCTCGCTCTGCGTGTGATGTCTCCTGCCCTCCTCGCTCTTAGCTGTGTACTTTCACAAATGCTCACTCGAGAACTGCGTTTCCCCCCCGCCCCAGGAATGCTAAATAGCTGAGGCTGGCACTTGGTCCAACTGCATGGCATCCTTAATTCCTTAGATTAATTGTTTTCAAACTCTCAATTAGCTGGAGGATGCTCTCTCCAGATGAACTCTTCTGCAGAATCTCTAGGGGAAGGGAGGCTGGCCCACTGCCCACCATGTCCCAGGGCACTTCTGAAGAAGCCCTAGCATGCTGCGGAGCTCCATGTGTAAATCTAAAGGAGGAGCGTGCCAGGTATCCCTGAGGTGGGTAGTGACTGATCACAGAGGGTGCATGGTGAACCTCAGGCAGTGTCCTGCTGTTGGACTTTTCTCTGAGCCTGACACCAGTTAGGAGATTGTTGCATTAGTTCAGAGACCAAACTCTGGCAAACAGAAATGGGGATGGAGTTCAAGGAGCAGGTTTACAAGATACAATTGTCCTGTAAACTCCAAGGATTGAATGATCAGAAAGAACCTGCCCCGTGTCATTTACAAGTTCATTTAGATGTTTGAAACCCCATCACATCCTCCACTGGGAGAATATCCATCAGTTCATTCTTATGAATGCTTGCCGAGCTTGTGCTCCCTAAATTTCTAGATTGCTAGAACACTAGTGTTTTCCTCTAACTATATTTACTAGAGATTCTCCCAAATTCTCATTGAAAGAGTGGGAAGAGGAAGACTAGGGAATCAAGAGGCACTGGACTGAATTCATCAACTCACTTTTGACAAGGTAAAGAGTTGAATATGCTTTGCTCCCCTGCACAAGGGGAAAAAATTCTTAACTTGTCTCCAGGGAAGGAGATACTCCAGGCATTCTTAATAATGCATTATCACTTATAGTCATGAGTCTGCCTTGTATCTAACCTAAATGTTGTCTCCTGCAATTTAAATCTTTTTTAAAAAAACTGGTCTTGAAAACAAAATAGGAAGCAGTTGTTTGAAGTTCTCTAAGATAATGAACTTTCATGTATATCTAAAGGTGTTTACTGAACCACCGCTAATCTTTTTCTTTATTCTGTGATTACTACTCCCAATCCAATTAACCTTTCTTTAAAGGTCCTGTTTTATAACCTCCTGCTCTCTTATACTAACCATCCTTCACTGGTGATGCAGAAAAAGTGAAATGGTCAGTACAGGTGTGGGGTGTTTGCAAACCAAGGAGTAACCTGTATTCTCTCTCCTTGGGATTAGAAGTGTAAGAATCTTAAAGTCCACTCGCACTTAACCATGACATATTGACACAAGAGATTACAACTTGCACTGTGTAGCCATTTAACCATACCTCCTCCAAATCCTCCCTTTCATCCTTGGTGACAGTGCCCAGCTGGGGTTTGGCCTTCAATATAGAAACAACTGGGACCCTAGAGTCACTGCTATTAATGATATCCTTTATTGGCTGCTTCAGCTAAGAGGTCAGGAAATAATAGGTGATGGAAGAGGAGATTTCATCTCCCTCAAAGAGATCACTGTGTCAGTGAGGTTAACCCCCCTCCCCTTTTTTAAAATTAATGTATAGTTGATGTACAATGTTGTGTGAGTTTCAGATGTACATGTATGTTTCAGTTATACATACAAGTATTTTTCAGATTCTTTTCGCATATAGGTTATTACAAAACATTGAGTATAGTTTCCTGTGCTATCAGTAGCTCCTTGTTGTTTATGTAGTGTATACATGTTACTCATGAATTCCTAAGTTATGTTCCCCCATCCTCTGCCAAGAAGCTAGCCTTTTAACCTTTTCTAAGAGCTGGAAATAAAGGTTTGAACCATTAGTGTCCATTTTTCCATGAAGAGACCCTCTTTCTTGTACTGATCCAAAGATATATTAAATGTCTAATGTGAAATCATTGAATTCAGGCCTGTATTTACTTTTTGTGAGACTCTTCTAAGCTAAGACTAAGCTGCACAGGATCATTTTATATTTATTTAAAAACAGTCTGGTTATCATGCAAGAAAAAAAATGACTGTACCTTTTTTTTTTTTTTCTCAAGACACATTTTTTTCTTCGTGATATATCTAAAAAAAAAAAAAAAAATCACACTTACCTAATTTCTTGGCAAGCTTGGCTTCTTTCTTGGCATCCACCATCACAAAGCCTATATCTTTATGTTCCAGGACCTGGGCCACAAGCTGAAGGGAAAGAGAAGTAGGACAGTAAGTGAGTCAAGGGCAGCAAGACTGTAGAAAATACCATGGGACACTATTTTGATATGTTGACAAGAAGATTTCTCTCCATACTTCCTGTTACTCTGTAACCAATTAAAGAAGCAATGTAGAGATTCTATATTTACACCCTCAGGAGAAGGATGATTCAGCAGAATTCTGAGAACCAAGGAGAGAAAAATGTGAGGACCAGATCTCAGATTTGGAAGACCATATCCATTGTTGCATATGCTTTTTTGCCCTCAGGGTAGATAAAATTTGAATTGGGAGAGAGCAGAATCAGAAAGGAAACAAAAAGAACTCAGTACCAACAGATTCCTACTAAGGTGCCTGGAGCTTGGCAGGGTCACAAGAGATGCCAGATAGGCTGAGGGACCTTAGAATAAAGGAGACCTGTGTCCCCAATATCCAAGATGGTCTTCAAATCCCTCTACCCCATGGACTTGAGGAGTAGGAATGTCCGTTGAGGGTATCTGGTAAAACCACCTGAGATGACCCCTGAAGTTTTCCTGCTTTCAGCTGAGAGGAAGAACTAGCAGAGTACCTGGGTGGATTCATAGCCTCAAAGGGGAAGAGGAGGCAACAGTGTCAGCTGGACAGATGGGTGGACTGGGTGGACACCAGCTACCTGCCGATACCACGCATGAGCCTGGCATCATGTTAAGCTCCCTGAAACTTAGACATGAGGAAGCAGCGCTCAGTCGCTCAGTCGTATCCGACTCGTTGCAACTCTGTGGACTGACTATAGCCCACCAGGCTCCTCTGTCCATAGGATTCTCCAGGCAAGAATACTGGAGTGGGTTGCCATTTCCTCCTCCAGAGTTAGAGAGACCCTCAGTTGACTGAGATCTAATTCCTGCCATCTGGCTGAATGGAGGCTTAAAATAGAATAGAGTGGGGAAGCTCCCAGAAAGATCATGAAATATTAATATTACATTTCTTTATTTAAAATTTTAAAAAAAGATAATTGCAGATTCATATGCAGTTGTAAGAAATAGTACAGAGAGATCACTCATACATTTTACCCAATTTGCCCCCAAAGTAACATCTTGCAAAATTATAATACAATATCAAAACTGGATATTGGTATTTATATAGTAAAGATACAGAAGACTTCCATAACAATGAGCAGCCTTCATGTTGTCCTTTTATAGTCACATCCACTTGGTTCCACCGTCATTCCCTCCCTAACCTTGGCAACCGCTTGGCTCCCTAACCACAACCTTGGCATCACCAAGTCAATGGACGTGAGTTTGAGCAAACTCTAGGAGATAGTAAAGGATGGGGAAGCCTGGTGTGCTACAGTCCATGGGGTCACAAAGAGTCGGACGTGACTTAGTGACTGAACAACATGTTCCCATTTTCTGTAATCTTTTCAAGAATGTTATATAAGTTGAATCATAAAATATGCAACATTTGAGGTTTTGTTTTTTTTTACTCATATTTCTCTGGAGATTCATCCAGATTCTTGCGTGTATTAATAAATCATTCTTTTGTATAACTGGGCAGTATTTCCATATTATTGAGGTACCACAGTTTCTTCAATTATTCGTCAACTGGAGAACATCTGGCCTATTTCAAGTTTTGGGCTATTAGGAGTAAAGCCGCTGGAAACATTTATATACAGGTTTTTGTGTGAAGGTTAGTCTTAATGTTTTTAGGAAAAAATACTCAGGAGTGCAATTGCTGGGTTGTATCATAATTGCATGTTTAATTTTTAAAGAAACTGCTGTTTGAGTGGCTATTCGGGCTGCTGCTAAGTCGCTTCAGTCGTGTCCGACTCTGTGCGACCCCATAGATGGTAGCCCACCAGGCTCCCCCATCCCTGGGATTCTCAAGGCAAGAACACTGGAGTGGGTTGCCATTTCCTTCTCCAGTGCATGAAAGTGAAAAGTGAAAGTGAAGCCGCTCAGTTGTGTCTGACTCTTAGTGACCCCTTGGACTGCAGCCTACCAGGCTCCTCCATCCATGGGCTTTTCCAGGCAAGAGTACTGGAGTGTGTTGCCATTGCCTTCTCCCAATAGCAACGTAGGGATGAGGAATCTAGTTCTTCTGCATCTTTGCCAAAATTTGGTGTTGTCACTTTTTAAAATAAAAAAGTGACATCTAAAATAAGATGTGTAGTGATATCTCATTATGGTTTTAATGCATTTCCTTAATGGCTAATGATGATGAATACTTTTAGATGTACTTACAATCAGTATGCTCTCTTCTATGAAATACCTGTTCATGTCTTTTGTCTATTTTCCAAATAGATTATTTTTGATAGCTGAGTTTTGAGAGCTTTTTAAATATTAGTCCCCCAGAGAGGGAAATGGCAACCCACTTCAGTATCCTTGCCTGGAAAGTTCCATGGACGATGGAGCCTGGCAGGCTATAATCCACGAGGTCGCAAAGAATTGGACATGACTGAGTGACTTCACTCACTTTTGTTGGATGCGTGGTGTACAAATATTTTTTCCACCCTGAAGCTTATCTTTTCATCCTCCTAATAGGTCTTTCTAACAATAAAAGTTCTTGATTTTAATGAAGTCATATTTATCAGTTTTCCCATTTATGGATTACACTTTTGGTGTTAAGTCTAAGAACTGTTTGCCTAATCCTGTATCTTGAAATTTTTTTCTAATTTTTTCCTAAAAGTTTTATTATTTTCTTTTGTTGTTGTTTCCCGTGGCTTGAGGGATCTTAGTTCCCTAGACAGGGATTGAACCTGGACCATGGCAGTGAAAGCACTGAGACCTGACCACTAGACTGCCAGGGATCTCCCTAGAAGTTTTGGAATTTTAATTTTACGTGTAAGTCCATGATCTGTTTTAAGGGTTTTGTGTGTGTGTGTGTGTGTGTGTATTTTTAACCAATGGTGTCCAGCTGTTCCAGCACCATTTGTTGAAAGGGCTATCTCCTGCTGTAACTTCTCTATTTGACTGTTCATTCTTCCCTTCTTGACCTCCTATGCTCTCTGTTCTCTTTCTTCCTCTCTAGCTCCTAATCACTCCTTTCATCTAAGGCCAAGGATACTGGGCAGAAGCACAGAGAGCTGCTCTGTGCAGTCCCTCTGGTGACTGGAGGTGGAGGGGCAGGTAACAAATGATGCCTCCACCCCACGGACAGATTTCTCTTCTTTCTTGAATTTTGGCTGAGACTAGGGAAGGCTTAGGATGAAAGATATCATCAGTGTTTATATTATGACTCATCTTGAGCGTCCCTGTAATGCTTAAACAGGCCTGTCTTTCTGCGAAGTCACTTGGCTTTAATCTATTGCATTCAGTTTATTGGACAAGATCATTTTTGAGTTTTCTGGTGTTCAGTGCAAGCTACTTTGTCCTGTTTAGTGCTGTCAATACGTTAACTGAAATTCTCCCTTTCTATAATTAAAAATTAATGATGATGAGACCTGATAGCTTTGTGATATTAGACAGTTTCCCTGTTCCTAAAGTGTGAGCCTCTAACAGTGGTTCTTAAACCTAGAGCACTGGGTGAAATGGGGCTTCCTGGCCTTCCCTCCAGAAAGTAGAGAATAGAGCTGGGGTGGAGCTCAGGAAAAAATATTTTCATAAACCACACCACCACACCCCATGATTCTGACACAGCAGATCCTGTACCACATTCTGGAAAACACTGCTATAAATGGTTGTCAGTTCATCCAAAAGTGATGTGGCGTGGTGTTTTCCAACTGTGACCCACGGGCCATGCTCAGCCCTGTTGGTTGCTTCATCCTAAGTGTAGGAGAGAAATATTATTAATAGTAAGAGGTTTCAGGATTAACTCTGAGAATTACAGAGAATTTAATTCCAACCTCTCCTAGGCATACACCACCACATTTTATTGGTTTTTAAGTCTATGCCAAGTGTGCCTGGCCTAGGCTTGTAAAGCATGACATTCTCATTACCTTATAGATATTGATATATGACAATTGAAGATATATGAGTGGAAGGTGCTATCGCAGATAAACTCAGTTCTGTTTTTTTATGGTTTTCTGCTTAAGCCACAGCCATTACTGTTCTAGGCACAGATGGAGAGACAGACGCTGGCAGTCACAGATGGGTCAGGAACCCGTGCTGGCTAAGACCTGTCCACCTTCTCCTTGGCACCCTTTGCACAATCCGTGAGGTGTCCTGTCACTCTCGCCTCCCACCCTGATTAGGCCCAAAGCCTGCCCACTTGAGCTCTGTCATCACCTCCATCAGCCCTAGCAAGCACCCTTCTTGGGCCTGAGCCAGGGGTGGCCAAGGGTGGCAGCCACCCAAGAGAGAGCCATGAGGCTGGGCTGGGGGAGAAAGGGTGCAGTGAGACACTGGGGCCTTCTGGGCTGACTCCTGACACGACCGTTCTGCCCAGGATCAAGAGCCCCTGCTGAGCTGATGGGACAGGCCAGACATTGTCCGCCTCTCCCACTTAGCTTAATCTCCACCATTGCTCCGGTCTTATATCTCCAGCTCATATTTTCCATTCTCCATTCTTCCATAGCCCAGTCTCACTGAGCTCTCTCAGGTTGCTGCCAGCCTGGCCTTGGCTGCAAAGCCCAGCTCCAGACTCATCTTTGACTTCAGTCTCCTTTCTGTGAATTCCAATAGCCCATTATAGGGACACAGCACTCTGGCATTTATTTTGCAGTCATTCAGTTCAATTTAGTTCAGTTCAGTCACTCAGTCGTGTCCGACTCTCTGCAACCCCATGAATCGCAGCACGCCAGGCCTCCCTGTCCATCACCAGCTCCCGGAGTTTACTCAAACTCACGCCCATCAAGTCGGTGATGCCATCCAGCCATCTCATCCTCTGTCGTCCCCTTCTCCTCCTGCCCCCAATCCCTCCCAGCATCAGGGTCTTTTCCAATGAGTCAACTCTTCGCATGAGATGGCCAAAGTATTGGAGTTTCAGCTTCAGCATCAGTCCTTCCAATGAACACCCAGGACTGATCTCCTTTAGGATGGACTGGTTGGATCTCCTTGCAGTCCAAGGGACTCTCAAGAGTCTTCTCTTAGAGTTCTAAATTGTGCATCTTTCCTCCCTAAGGAAGAAAACGCTGATTCTGTGCTTCTTTTGTATCTCATATAGCTCCCTAGAGACACTCAGCATACTTTGGATGAATGGACTGGCCCAGGTACTTCATAAGTTTAAGAGATTTTTGAGCCAAAAGGAGAAGAGGAAATTGTCACCAATTACAGGGATGCTTCCCTCATAGCTCAGCTGGTAAAGAATCTGCCTGCAATGTGGGAGACCTGGGTTTGATCCCTGGCTTGAGAAGATCCCCTGGAGAAGGGAAAGGCTACCCACTCCAATATTCTGGCCTGGAGAATTCCATGGACTGTATAGTCCATGGGGTCACAAAGAGTTGGACACGACTGAGTGACTTCCACTTTCACTTCACTTCACTTCACAGTGATTAAATTTACAACCACCAGGAGGAGAAAAGATAGAGTCAATGTGTCTCCCAAATTTCCAAAAAAACAGAATGCTGTTTGCAGATTAGACTCCAGTTGTCTTGTGTTGACTTCTGGCTCTGTCTGTTTTGTTGATTGGTTGGTTGGTTACTTCTCAAATGGTCTTGCCACCTGTCCATCCTAGAGGATGAAGTTGTCTCTTATCAGTTGGTATGTGTAGCCGCTGGGCATGGGTGCAGTTCTAGAAACATTGATTTGTTTGACCATTGCTGATTCTTTTGAGTACAGAAACAACTTTATATAAAAAAATCATATTAAATAATATGCATGTCTGCAGGAAAATTGTGGATATTTATAGTATGTCTTTTTTAAATTTTGCATCATATAGGTATTTATTATACTATTGTTACCTCTGTAATGATGTGGTTGAAGTAGATCTCATCTTTAAATGAATAATGACCCAGAGATAATATATCCTAGTGGTTAAGAGTATACAGCTTGGCATCAGAGACCTGGACTCCTGACTTGGTCCTTGCTATGATTTTGCTGTAAAGTATAGGGAGTACCAATATGTGTTTCATAAGGCTGTTCTGAAGAAGAGTAAATGAGATGATGCATGTAAATGTCTTGACACAGTTTTTGGCATCAGTAAGTGCTTAATCCACGTCCCAGGTCAGGGGCGGTGGCCGAGAGGAGCAGCCCAACCTCCAAGGAGTGGCTGCTGCGTGGGCGCAGGAGGGCCGAGAGGAGCTACTCCACGTTCAAGGTCAGGAGGGGCGGCCCTGAGGAGATAGACACCCCTCGTCCAAGGTAAGGAGCAGCAGCTGCGCCTTGCTGGAGCAGCTGTGAAGAGATACCCTATGTCCAAGGCAAGAGAACCCAAGTAAGACAGTAGGTGTTACGAGAGGGCATCAAAGGGCAGACACACTAAAACCATAATCACAGAAAACTAGCCAATCTGATCACAAGACCACAGTCCTGTCTAACTCAATGAAACTAAGCCATGCCGTGTGGGGCCACCCAAGATGGTCGGGTCATGGTGGAGAGGTCTGACAGAATGTGGTCCACTGGAGAAGGGAATGGCAAACCATTTCAGTATTCTTGCCTTGAGAACCCCATGAACAGTATGAAAAGGCAAAATGATAGGATATTGAAAGAAGAACTTCCCAGGTCGGTAGGTGCCCAATATGCTACTGGAGATCAATGGAGAAATAACTCCAGAAAGTATAAAGGGATGGCACCAAAGCAAAAACAATACCCAACTGTGGATGTGACTGGTGATAGAAGCAAGGTCTGATGCTATAAAGAGCAATATTGCATAGGAACCTGGAATGTTAGGTCCATGAATCAAGGCAAATTGGAAGTGGACAAACAGGAGATGCCAAGAGCGAATGTTGACATTTTAGGAATCAGCGAACTTAAATGGACTGGAATGGGTGAATTTAACTCAGGTGACCATTATATCTACTACTGTGGGCAGGAATCCCTTAGAAGAAATGGAGCAGCCATCATGGTCAACAAAAGAGTCTGAAATGCAGTACTTGGATGCAAATCAAAAATGACAGAATGATCTCTGTTCGTTTCCAAGGCAAGCCATTCAATATCACGGTAATCCAAGTCTATGCCTCAACCAGTAATGCTGAAGAAGCTGAAGTTGAATGGTTCTATGAAGACCTACAAGACCTTTTAGAACTAACACCCAAAAAAGATGTCCTTTTCATTATAGGGGACTGGAATGCAAAAGTAGGAAGTCAAGAAACACCTGGAGTAACAGGCAAATTTGGCCTTGGAATACGGAATGCAGCAGGGCAAAGGCTAATAGAGTTTTGCCAAGAGAATGCACTGGTCATAGCAAACACCCTCTTCCAACAACACAAGAGAAGACACTACACATGGACATCACCAGATGGTCAACGCTGAAATCAGATTGATTATATTCTTTGCAGCCAAAGAAGGAGAAGCGCTATACAGTCAGCAAAAACAAGACCAGGAGCTGACTATGGCTCAGATCATGAACTCCTTATTGCCAAATTCAGACTTAAATTGAAGAAAGTAGGGAAAACCACTAGACCATTCAGGTATGACCTAAATCAAATCCCTTATGACTGTACAGTGGAAGTAAGAAATAGATTTAAGGGACTAGATCTGATAGAGTGCCTGATGAACTTTGGACGGAGGTTAGTGACATTGTACAGGAGACAGGGATCAAGACCATCCCCGTGGTAAAGTAATGCAAAAAGGCAAAATGGTTGTCTGAAGAGGCCTTACAAATAGCTGTGAAAAGAAGAGAAATGAAAAGCAAAGCAGAAAAGGAAAGATATTTCCATTTGAATGCAGAATTCCAAAGAATAGCAAGGAGAGATAAGAAAGCCTTCCTCAGCGATCAGTGCAAAGAAATAGAGGAAAATAACAGAATGGGAAAGAGCAGAGATCTCTTCAAGAAAATTAGAGATACCAAGGGAACATTTCATGCAAAGATGGGTTTGATAAAGGACAGAAATGGTATGGACCTAACAGAAGCCAAATATATTAAGAAGAGGTGGCAAGAATACACAGAAGAACTGTACAAAAAAGATCTTCACAATCCAGATAATCACGATGGTGTGATCACTCACCTAGAGTCAGACATCCTGGAATGTGAAGTCAAGTGGGCCTTAGAAAGCATCACTACAAACAAAGCTAGTGGAGGTGATGGAATTCCAGTTGAGCTATTCCAAATCCTGAAAGATGATGCTATTAAAGTGCTGCACTCAATATGCCAGCAAATTTGGAAAACTCAGCAGTGGTCACAAGACTGGAAAAGGTCAGTTTTCATTCCAATCCCAAAGAAAGGCAATTCCAAAGAATGCTTAAACTACCGCACAATTGCACTCATCTCACACGCTAGCAAGTGATGCTCAAAATTCTCCAAGCCAGGCTTCAGCAATATGTGAACCGTGAACTTCCAGATGTTCAAGCTGGTTTTAGAAAAGGCAGAGGAACCAGAGATCAAATTGCCAACATCTGCTGGATCATCGAAAAAGCAAGAGAGCTCCAGAAATACATCTATTTCTGCTTTATTGACTATGCCAAAGGCTTCAACTGTGTGGATTGCAATAAACTGTGGAAAATTCTGAAAGAGATGGGAATACCAGACCACCTGACCTGCCTCTTGAGAAACCTATATGCAGGTCAAGAAGCAATGGTTAGAACTGGACATGGAACAACAGACTGGTTCCAAATAGGAAAAGGAGAATGTCAAGGCTGTATGTTGTCACCACGCTTATTTAACTTATATGCAGAGTACATCATGAGAAATGCTGGCTGGAAGAAGCACAAGCTGGAATCAAGATTGCCGGGAGAAATATCAATAACCTCACATATGCAGATGACACCACCCTTATGGCAGAAAGTGAAGAGGAACTAAAAAGCCTCTTGATGAAAGTGAAAGAGGAGAGTGAAAAAGTTGACTTAAAACTCAACATTCAGAAAACGAAGATCATGGCATCTGGTCTGATCACTTCATGGGAAATAGATGGGAAAACAGTGGAAACAGTGTCAGACTTTATTTTTGGGGGGCTCCAAAATCACTGCAGATGGTAATTGCAGTCATGAAATTAAAAGACACTTACTCCTTGGAAGGAAAGTTATGACCAACCTAGATAGCATATTAAAAAGCAGAGACATTACTTTGCCAACAAAAGTCCATCTAGTCAAGACTATGGTTTTTCCAGTGGTCATGTATGGATGTGAGAGTTGGACTGTGAGGAAAGCTGAGTGCTGAAAAATTGATGCTTTTGAACTATGGTGTTGGAGAAGACTCTTGAGAGTCCCTTGGACTGCAAGGAGATCCAACCAGTCCATCCTAAAGGAGATCAGTCTTGGGTGTTCATTGGAAGGACTGATGCTGAAGCTGAAACTCCAATACTTTGGCCACCTGATGCGAAGAGTTGACTCATTGGAAAAGACCCTGATGCTGGGAGGGATTGTGGGCAGGAGGAGAAGGGGATGACAGAGGATGAGATGGCTGGATGGCATCACCAACTCGATGGACACGGGTTTGGGTAGACTCCGGGAGTTGGTGATGGACAGGGAGGCCTGGCGTGCTGCGATTCATGGGGTTGCAGAGAGTCGGACACGACTGAGCGACTGAACTCTACTGAAGTGCTTAATAAATGTTATATTTTCTTCTTACTATGATGACAGCTTGAAAGGGTCAGCTGAAACGTGTGCCAATTAAGAAATACCAAAGCCTAATGTATGGTGATGGCAAGAAGACAATAATTATTAATTGAGGACCTACTATGATCAAGGTTCCATGCGAAACAAAAGTGTAAGACACATTCAAGTCAAGGAGTTTGTGATGTTATTAGGGAGGAAGCTAATGAAAAACTAGCTGATAGGAATAATTGTAATATATAGCGGAGCTATATGTAACCTTGTTCTGTATTTTCCAAGTCTCCTATAAATATGTTATTGTACTTTCATAAGTGTTAAAAATAAAAATTAAAACAAAAAAAAATTAGCTGACAGATGTTGAAGAACTAAGACAGAAAATAAGGGCTATGGAGCCAGAGCAAGAGAGTTCATGGGCAGGGAGGTCAATCATACAGAGATTTGAAAGTGATGCAGAGGAATATGGATTTAATCTCCAAAAATCCCTAACATGACCACGAAGGCCCTACACAGTTTGGCCCAGCTGCCTCTCCAGCCTCATTTGGGGCCATTCTGCCTCTTACTAACACATCATTTTCGGTTCCTCAAAACTGCAGATTCTTTCCCGGATCAAGAAGTCTTTGCCCGGGATACCTCGTTCAGCTATGCTCCCAAGTCCCAGGGTCAGGCATGGACTGCAGCTGCCTGTGGGGATGCCTTGATCTATTTACACAAAGACACTCAACATGCTCCTCTACTGTGTGTGCTCTTTCCTCTTTCTAGAAGATCCTTCCCTCAACTCCTATTTCTCCTTGAAGTCTACACATTAATGTCAGTAGCTCAAAGGGCATTTCCTGACTCCCTGGTGCTCTTTCTGAGCTGGGTCTGAACTGGGTGCTCTTTCTACCCTTGTCCATCAGGCTTTGCATTCACACTCCTTTCTCAGTTTGTATCAATAAGTACACGTTTACTGTATGATCATTTGTCTGTCAACCATCTGTGTGTGAGCCTGTGAGCTCCATGTCCCTGCCTGTTTTTCTCTATGTACTATCTCCAGCACCCAGTATAGAACCTGAGGAGAGGAGAGTTAAAAACAAAACAAAAACATTAGTTTGTTAAATAAATAAATGGAAGAAGGAAGGGAGGCTAGCTAGACCTTGAGAGGGGAGGTGTGTCTGAATAGGCAGAGGAGAGCTGCATGGACATCTGAGGAAGAAAAACATGGCACAAGTGTTTTTGAAGGTTTGGAGGGGCAAATGCACAGGGTGAGTGAAAGGGAAGAGGCCTCTGTTCTCAGATAGAGGACTTCTCAGGGGAGCTGGAAGCAGTAGCGTGCTCAAGGCATGTTAGAGAAAGAGCGTGAAGGACTTTGAACATTAGGACCGGCAGTTCTGATGTGGAAGACGCTTGAGTAGAAGAACAGTATGGTTAATTTGAGTTTGGGGAGGGTTGATCTGAAGGCATAGACCAGACAGATAGGAAAGTGGAAGGGAAGGCGACCAGTCGGGAGGCTGCTGCTAAAGTCTCAGTGGGAGATGTCAGTTCTCCAGCGAAGGCAGCAGATGAACCAGCCTGTGAAATGAAGTTAGAGGCTGAGAATCAGTCAGACTGGTAACCATTTTATGGTTTTGGAGAATTGGGGAAGGTGGGGGGAACCAAGGGGAGGAGGAGGCCAGACGATTCCAAGGTCTCCAGCCAGGGAACAGAGTGGAGGACAGAGATGTCAGGAGGGCACACCAGAATCACGAACGAGCTTCTCAGCTTGGCTTTAGGTGCAATGAGTTCATGGCCGTGGAAATCCAGGCGTAGTTGGAGGTGCCAACCTGGAGTGTGGGGGAGAGGTTTCAAAGGACCTCTGCAAGTGAGAGGTGAAGGTATAAGGAGAGTATATGAGAAAACCACCGGGTCAAGGACTGGCTGCCTTGAAGGAGGTGAGAAAAGGAGGCTGCTTGGAGGCAGAGAGGTGTGTGGGAGAAGCAGGAGGACAAGGAATGCAGTGCCAGGACTCCACAGTCATAAGAAGCTCGAGAACAAGCAGGTGGTCAGATCAAGTGTTACAGAGAGTCCCGGAGATGGGCCCACCATTGAGGTCTCTCTTTTCAGGATGGTAAGTCACGGGTGACCTTTAGAGAGGAGCTGGGCCAGAAGCCAAAGCGCTGAGAGCGAGGCTGATGAGTGGGTGGCAGGGTCGCAGTAGAGCAGGTGTAGATCACTTGCTCAAGAAGTTTGCTTGAGCAAAGGGACACGATCCCTTTGGCCTCAGACGACAGGCATGTGAGGTGGCCTGTCTGTCTATGTGTGTCCCTCCGAGTCCAGTCCCTTTGTAGGACATCTCAGCCCTGATCCAGGGACCAACAGGAACAAAGTTCCGTTTCTCAAGAATTGTCCTCCTGGACAATTTCTGCTGGAGGAGAAAGACTAATTTGCTTCATTGTCAGAAGAAGGTGGGGTAGCAGAGACAAGGGGCTGCTTACCTACAGAAGGGAGCTGAAGGGGCTCACTTTCTGCATGGTCAAGAATCTGAAAAAAAATCAAGGTCTGAGAAGTATGGGGGAAAATGTCACAGATCTTCGCTCCAAGTGAGTGTCCCTCAGGCCAGCCATTAAAAGTACCCTGGCGGCAACCCTGCTCTCTCCATGTAAGCCAAGAGCCAAGTGGCTCTTCTCACCCACCACCCCTGATACCATCTGGCCACATGTCAAGCAACTCCACTACTGTGCGTCCTCCCCTGAAACTGGAGAGCTGACGTTTATCTCTAGTAATCTCCTGTCACTTTCCACCGCCCTCGGATGAGGCCTGGGCTATGTATAGCTGGGGGCTTGGCATGTGATGTGTCCATGCAGGAGGCAGCGAGGGAGGAGGACCACTATTTTATGAGGTGAACACTGGGGCCTTTTGGGGCTGGACCTGGTGGCTTCTAAAAGAGCCTTGAGGGAAAGTGGCGGGGTGGGGTGGTGGTGTTGATTATTTTTATTGGCACTTTTGAACTATCACCTTTGTCAGAGCCAAGGAAAAGACCCAAAGGTCACTGCTGTGTGTTCATTCCACTCCACCACATTGAGAAGCAGTATTTAACAACAATAAAAATAACATCTATCAAGTGTTCACTGTACACCAGATACTGCTCCAACACCTCATATGAGTGATCTCATTGAATCTTCACAAAACTCACATGAAACATAAGTTCAAGATGAGGAAACAGAGGCACAGAAAGGCTAACCAACTTGCCCAGAGCCACACAGCGCTCAAGTGATCTGGGATTCCAGCCATGACACTCTGGCTCCGGGGCCCAAGCTTGCATCGACTACATTCTGCTCCCTTCACGTGGGCCTCAGAGGGACCTGGGCCCCAATCCTGGCTCTGCCGCTTATCAGCTGTGAGACTCTGGGCTGGTCACAACTTCTCTGATCTCAATTTTCTAATCTGAAAGGATGAGATCTAATTCTTGCAGGAGTACTATGTATTTAAGTGCTCATGAATGTTTGTTCCCTAGAAACTCACTGCAGGGCAACCCCATTACACTAAGCTAGTAGTTCTAGAACCTGAGCCTGTATCAGTATTACCCGGGGGAAGGCTTGTAAGAACACAGCTTGCTGTGTCCACCCTGGAATTCCCCACTCAGGAGGCCTGGGAGGGGCCCCATGAATTTGCACGTCTGACAGGGTCCAGGAGACACCCATGCTGCGGGTCCCAAGTTCACATACTGAGAACCACTGTTCTACTGCAGTCTCTAACACACAAGTACAATCTCCCTGGGTAGCATTTGTGACGTCCAAAACGACTGATTAAGGGAGGCTATTCCTGAGCCAGGTTTCTGTTTTTTTCATACTAAAAATATTATTGCAGTGGGATTTTTTTATTAAAAAATGAATTTGACTGACCTAGGGGCCAGGCCATGCACTTTTCCAATTTTTCTCAGCAGAGTTCTATTCCCAAGAGCCTGTGAAAAAGCAGTCTGGGAGCTCAAATGCCCACACTCTCTGGTAGCCCCCTCCCTTGGACGAGTCCCACCAAGTATCCATCATGTTCCTGCAGCCAGGGAGACAGTGTCCCTTTTCTAACTATACCTTCCATAGGTTCCTAATGAAAAAAGGGAGAAATAAAAGCGGAGGGAAGGCGGGAGGCTGCAGTCAATGGAGAGACCTTCTAAATGTAAAATGATGGCAGACAGGCCTCTATGCCTCATCTCCCCAGTAGTGAACATTAAAAAGCAGAAGAGAAGCCTGCTGCTGCTTGGCTAAACTTTGCAAAATGTCTGACTAGTGTTTATTTTGATGAACTCTACTAATGACAACAAATACCACAGACAGCTAACCTGAGAGTTCATTTTCAATGTACTTTCACATAATAAATTCTAGAATAGTTCTTTCCTGAGCACCAGCATGGGCTGTTCACTTTACACACACCCCTCTTTTCTCTTCAGAGGAACCCTGGGATGAGGGGATAGTGGTCTTTATTCTACAAAGGGAGAGGCTCGGCCTTCAAGAACTCAGTCCGTGGTCTGGACACTGCAAAGACTCAGACCCACAGGGCTTCTGTCCTAAGTGTGTGCATCTCATGTTGCCAGGGCGTAGTGTGGGCTGCTGTTTATGGGTTGTATCCACTTTTTCTTTCGGGTTTGGGAAATGCTATCAGATCCTTCATAGGGAAGTCAGGTGTGTGTGGCCAGGCTAAGCAAGGTCTTGGGGTGCTGAGCCAGGGCTGTGTAAGGTAGAGGCGGGTGAAGGAGTATCTGCTGGCCCGTCTTTCTGCCCAGCACACGGCAGATGGTGAGGAGAGGCCTGCCTGGCTTGGGGCGCCGGGCAGCAGGCAGACGTTCCTGGAACAGGCTCTCTGGGCACCGAGGAGCGGCTGCGGCCTGCCCAGCCCATCACTCTGCAAGACGGTGCGCTGGCCATGTTCCTGTGTGTCTGTCCAAAGAGAAATGGCTTATCTGAATCAAACCACATCCAGTCTACAGAAGAGGGAACCTCAGAAGTATTGTTGTACAGATGCAGACTTTGTGGGGAATGGCTTTTTTGATAAAACCTTTTTTTTTTTTTTTGCAGTAAATCTTATTTTTATTTTTTAAAATTGAAGTAGAGTTGATGTACAGTGTTGTGTTAGTTTCAGGTATGCAGCAAAGTGATTCAGTTATACAGGTATATGATGTATAATATATATAACACACAGACACACAGACACACACACACACATATATATATAACACACATGCATGCTAAGTCACTTCAGTCGTGTCTGACTCTTTGTGACCCTATGGACCGTAGCCCACCAGGCTCCTCTGTCCATGGGATTCTCCAGACAAGCATACTGGAGTGGCTTGCCATGTCTTCCTCCAAGGGATCTTCCTCAATCAGGGATCAAACCCACATCTCATGTCTCCTGCATTGGCAGTCGGGATCTTTACCTGCTGAGCCCCTGGGGAAGGCCCATATAATACACACACACACACACACACACACACACACACACACACATATTCTTTTTCAGATCCTTTGGAACAAATCATCTTAGATTCTAAGGCTGAGCTGATAATTATGCAAAAATACTCCACGCCAAGCAGTGAAGTTAAAACTGCAAGAAAATAGGGCAGCTGCTTTTAAAGAAAAATGTTGTGATTCTGAAACAGATTTTGTTTGTTTGTATTTTACTGCTTTACACTAGAGTAGTCCTTATAATACTTTCAATGCAGTAACTTTCATGGTCTCCCATGTCTCCATTTAAAAATATATAACTTTGTGAGGAGGTCTACCTCAAGAATACAATGACTAGCTATCCTGTTTGGGCTTGAATATTATTGAGGGCTGTTGGGAGTGGGAAGAGTGAGAGAAGAAGGTTCCAATGGTCTAAAACCTTCTGAATCAACAGTGTATTTGCCATTTTGTGAAATCTCTATCTCCCTGTTAATTCTGTATGGAAGAAAGAATTGAACGGTAATCAACTCAGTCCACACTTTGAGCATTTCTTGTCTTCTCATATGTCACCCCAGGCTCTGGTTTTATTGCTGAGAAGTGCACAGCAAACACACATCTCTTAGGAGAAGTGCAATTTAAGAGTGAGCCTGGGCATCCATCTTCTGAGAGCTCTGGCTCTACATGAGGACTTATTCTCAAAGCCAAACCAAAATAAACCTGACCTCATCTGAGTTTTCGGAGTGCAGCAGGTGCAAGTTTGGAGCATGCCATCTTTGGGCAGTGAACAGTTGGAAGAAATACCTGAATCCTGTGTGTGTTGCTATTCTCTGCCCAGTGTTCCCACATCAACCCATCTGTGGATGCACTTGCCTCCAGAAATTTCATTTTGCCTTCCTCTCTTGAGGTTTAGAAATGCAACCACTGGGGCATTTGCCAGTGCTAAATAGGTTTGAAGGCAATGACAGCCTTAGAGAGCCCTGAGGTTTATGTCCATGCCATGTATGTGTTTTGGACTGAGAGTCCCTTGGTTTTAAAAAAAAATCTGTTTTACCCATATTTCAGCAGGATTAAGCAAGTATGACAAACAGTTCCCTGAATCTGAGAGATTCAGTTTAATTTTTCATCTTCCTACTGAATCTCTTTTTAAAAATTGATCTAATTTTTAAAAGATATCAAAGAGAAATATATTTCTAATATGAGCAATATATCCGTAATTCCTTGCCTTTTTATTTTCTCTCCACCCACCCTTCCACCCACCTACCCAACATTTATTAAATACCAAGTAGGTGCTAAACATTAGTCCCTTTACTCACACTTTAGTTCAACACATAGTCCAGCTATGAAATTAAACACTGCTCAAATGTGAGTGAAAAATCCCAAATTCAAATTAGAGACGCTTGTCTTTTTGTAAGTTGGCACTGCTTACAAACAAGCAACCCCTTTATGCTATTTCTTGGTGTCGTGAAAGGAACACGATGTTTGGAAACAAATAGATGTGAATTCAAATCCCGTTTCATGCTGTGCCATTTTCTAGCTTTGTGACTTTGGGCAATTTCTACTCAACTCTGAGGAATCATTTCTTTGTACATAATGTGAGAATATGTTGTAAGAATTTAACAGGATGACGTTTGTAAAGCACCCATATTGGACATGTTTTACAGTAAGTTCGTAGTAGTAATAAGTGTGATTTCCCTACTCCTTCTTCCTCTTCTGTTCATTTAACTACTGCTGAGAGGCCACACTGAGTCAGACACTGGTCTAGGTGCTGGGGTACAGCAATGATGAGAGCAAAGTATTTGCCTCTGTGGATGCCACATGCTATAACCATCTTGAACAATATGCACTATGTCTGCCAAGCGCTATGGAGAAGAATAAAGTAAGGTTGAAGGGATAAGGGGGTGCTTGGAGTGTGTGATTTAATAGAGGTGGTCATGAAGATAACTTCTTTCATAAGATGACACTTAAACATAGACTTAAAGGAAGTGAGTTCTTATCATCAACAAAAGACCAACCCCTGAGTTATCAGGAACCATGTCATCTGCACTTTCTAAGTAAGCAGTGCATGAGTATTTGACAAATAAATGAAAGAATGAATATTTCTATAGGGGTGTTCACAACACTTGAGTGTGTACATGTGCACTCACTTGTGTCTGACTCTTTGTGACCCCATGGACTGTGGCCTGGGATTTTTCAGACAAGAATACTGGAGTGGGTTGCCATTTCCTCCTCCAGGGATCTTCCCAACCCAGGGATCGAACCCAACTCTTCTGCGTTGTCAGGCAAATTCTTTACCACTGATCCACCAAGGAAGCCCAGAACTTAGTTCTACATTATAGAACACTCATCAGTTTGCTCTGAGCAGCTTTCCTGTACTTTCCTGTTAAATATGCTAACATCTTAGTGTCCCATATTCATATATCTCCAGGGTGCTCAAATTTGTCATCTCTTTTGGAGAAAAGAGCAATGTGACATGCCAACCAAATAAATGCTTTTCCTCTCTTTCTGAGGGTAAATCCTGGACCTTGACCTAAGATTCCTTAGAAAGGCACCTTCTGATCTGGCCTTAGAAACCCCTGTAACTCTTCTGGAAACCTCTCAAGGAGGGGGAAGCATCACACAAGCCCAGATTCTCTCCTTCTAAGGAGGTCCAAGTATTAATCACTGATGGTGTGAGTGAGGGGACCATGGGAGAAGACTGGGAGATCTGGCTGAGTCCCAGAGCAGACCTGAATCCCCGCAGCCCCAGACCAAGTTAGTATCTCAGCAGTTCTCCAAATCAGAGGAATGCTATGATTCTGGGCATCTGGAAAATTTCACCAATCCAACAGACAAGTATGGTGCTTTGAAAACTTTCACATACCTATGACTCACCAAAGGATCCTGTTGAAATGTAACAAGTATTCAGGTGATACCATTGCTGCTGGTGTGGTCTGCCGACCAAATTTTGAGCATCAGGCTTCAAGTGGTCCACAAACTTGGCTGCACACTAGAATCACCCAGGGAGCTTTTAGAAGCCAGCACCTGGATATCAACCCTTCCCCCATGACCAATTAAATTAGTGTCTAGGGGAATAAGTCAGAGAAGGCAATGGCACCCCATTCCAGTACTCTTGCCTGGAAAATCCCATGGATGGAGGAGCCTGGTAGGCTGCAGTCCATAGGGTCGCTAAGAGTCAGACACGACTGAGCGACTTCACTTTCACTTTTGACTTTCTTGCGTTGGAGAAGAAAATGGCAACCCACTCCAGTGTTCTTGCCTGGAGAATCCCAGGGACAGGGGAGCCTGGTGGGCTCCGTCTATGGGGTCACACAGAGTCGGATACGACTGAAGTGACTTAGCAGCAGTAGCAGCAGGGGAATAAGACGCAGAAGCATTACTATGAACAAAACTAGTGGAGATAATAGGATTTCAGCTGAGCTATTTAAATCCTAAAAGATGATGCTGTTAACAAGCTGCACTCAGTATGCCAGCAAATTGGGAAAACTCAGCAGTGGCCACAGGACTGAAGAAGGTCAGTTTTCATTCCAATCCCAAAGAATGTTCAGACTAGTGCATAATTTCACTCATTTCACATGCTATAATGCTCAATATCCTTCAAGCCAGGCTTCAACAGTACGTGAATGGAGAACTTCCAGATGTACAAGCGGGATTTAGAAAAGGCAGGGAACCAGAGATCAAACTGCCAACATCTGTTGGATCATAGGAAAGGCAAGGGAATTCCAGAAAAACATGTACTTCTGCTTCGTAGACTACACTAAAGTCTTTGACTGTGCAGATCACAACAAACTGTGGAAAATTCCTAAAGAGATCGGAATACCAGACCACCTGATCTTCCTCCTGAGAAACCTGTATGCTGTTCAAAAAGCAACAGTTAGAACTGGTCATGGAACAACGGACTGGTTCAAAATTGGGGAAGGAATATGTCAAGGCTGTATATTGTCACCCTACTTATTTAAATTATATGCAGAGTACATCATGCAAAATGCCAGGCTGGATGAAGCACAAGCTGGAATCAAGATTTCCTGGAGAAATCTCAATAACGTCAAATACAAAGATGACACCACCCTAATGGCAAAAAGCAAAGAGGAACTAAAGAGCCTTGTGATGAAGTTGAAAGAGGAAAGTGAAAAAGCTAGCTTAAAACTCAACATTCAAAAAACTAAGATCATAGCATCTGATCCCATCACTTCATAGTAAATAGATGGGGAAAAAATGAAAACAGTGAAAGACTATTTTCTTGGGCTCCAAAATCACTGCAGACAGTGACTGCAGCCGTGAAATTAAAAGATGCTTGCTCCTTGGAAGAAAAGCTATGACAACCTAGACAGCGTATAACAAAGCAGAGATATTACTTTGCTGGCAAAAGTCCATACAGTCAAAGCTATGGTTTTCCCACTAGTCATATACAGATGCAAGAGTTGGACCATAAAGAAGGCTGAGAGCCAAAGAATTGATGCTTTCGACCTGTGGTACTGGAAAAAAGACTCTTGAGAATCCCTTGGACTGCAAGGAGATCAAACCAGTCAGTCCTAAAGGAAATCAACCCTGGATTTTCACTGGAAGGACTGATGCTGAATCTGAAGCTCCAGTACTTTGGCCACCTGATGGGAAGAGCTGACTCACTGGAAAAGATCCTGATGCTGGGAAAGATTGAGGGCAGGAGGAGAAGGGGGCAACAGAAGATGAGATGGTTGGATGGCATCATCAACTCACTGGACATGAGTTTGAGCAAACTCTGGGAGATGGTGAAGGACAGGGAAACCTGGCATGCTGCAGTCCATGGGGTAGCAAAGAGTCAGACACGATTGACCGACTAAACAATAACAAAATAGGTATTTTTTAAAACTCCTTAGGTTGAGTCCTACGTGCAGCCAAGGTTGAGAACTACTACAACTGGCCAAGAACATGGGCTGCATTTCAAGTGACAGGTGAAGGGAATTAACATTTGATAAGCACCAGCTGTATCTCAGGCACTCAGCATTCTACATAGATCAATTTCCTAGTAGTAACCAACATAACAAAGTAATAACACCTGACACTTGTACAGCTTCTTATAATTTTACGGGGAACTTTTATTCATTTAATTCTCTTAATTCACTAAGGTAGAAAGGACAGAGTCGATTTTTTCAGATGAGTAAAATGCAATGCATGTTCGTGACTTGCCCAGATCCAATAGTAAATGGAAGAGAAGTTCAGTTACCCTGACACGTCGCTGTCTGCTTTGCTTAAGTACTTCGACCTCATCCGAAGTTGGATACACGAGGATGGTCGTGCACAAGAGTCATGTCAGCAACACTGGACACATGACAGAATCTAAAGAGGCTGCAGTCATCTCACCAAAGATATTCTCACTGATACACAGACTGATTAGGAGACTGAGACCTGAATAGAAACGAGAGCTCAGTCTGTTGAGGACCTTGACAATCTGAGAGCAATGGCATTAAGACACTTAGCAGAACCCAGAGGCCTGCATTGCACAGGATTCACTTAGTTCTGCCACAGATTATGGAGCCAGTCTTCTCCTTCCCATAGGGCCTAATAGATGATCTGTGCTAGAACCACCTCTAAAAATAATTTGCAGAGCTTCCCTGATGGCTCCGGAGAAGGCAATGGCAACCCACTCCAGTGTCCTTGCCTGGAGAATCCCAGGGACAGCGGAGCCTGGTGGGCTGTCGTCTATGGGGTCGCACAGAGTCGGACACGACTGAAGCGACTTAGCAGCAGCAACCTGATGGCTCTGTGGTAAAGAATCCGCCTGCCAATGCAGGAGGCATGTGTTCAATCCCTGGCCTGGGAAGATCCCACATGCCACAGAACAGCTAAGCCTGTGTGCTTCAGCTACTGAGCTTGTGCTCTAGAGCCTGCCAGCCACAACGACTGAGCCCACACACAACAACTGCTGAAGCCTGCTTGCCTTGAGCTTGTGCTCTGCAACAAGAGCAGCCACCACAATGAGAAGCCCGCACACCTCAACGAAGGATAGCCCTGGAAGCAACGAAGACCCAGCACAGCCAAAAATAAATAAATAAATAAAACTATATTAAAAAAATACAAAATACAAATTATCTGCAACTGGGAAGAGATTAATCTCCAGAATATACAAACAGGTCATGCAGCTCAATTAAAAAAAAAAAAAAAAGACAACCTAATCAAAAAATGGGCAGAAGACCTAAATAGACATTTCTCTAAAGAAGACAGACACAACTGGCCAAGAGGCACAGAAAAAGATTCTCAACATTACTAATTATTAGAGAAATGCGAATCAAAGCTACAATGAGGTTATCACCTCCCATTGGTCAGAATGGCCATCATCAAAAAAATCTACAAACTATAAATGCTACAGTGGGTGTGGAGCAAAGGGAACCCTCTCACACTGTTGCTGGGAATGTAAATTGATATAGCCACTATGGGGAACAGTATGAAGGTTCCTTCAAAATAGAACTACCATATGACCCAGCAATCCCAGTCCTGGGCATATACTTGGAGAAAACCATAATTCCAAGAGACACATGCACTCCAGTGTTTATTACAGCACTGTTTACAATAGCCAAGACATGGAAGCAACCTAATGTCCATCAACAGAGGAATGGATACAGAAGATAATGGTGTATATAAACAATAGAATATTACTCAGCCATACCAAGGAACAAAATGTGCCACTTGTAGAGACGTGGGTGGACCTACAGCCAGTCTTACACAGTGAAGAATGTCAGAAAGAGAAAAACAAATATTGTTTATTAACACCTACGTGTGGAATCTAGAAAAATGATATAGATAAACCTAATTGCAAAGCAGAAATAAAGACAGAGGTAGAGAACAAATGTGTGGACACCAAGCAGGGGAAACAGTGATGAGATGAATTGGGATATTGGGATTGACATGTATATGTATATATACACACACACACGCCATGTATAAAATATATAGCTAATGAGAACCTGCCGTATGGCACAAGGAACTCCACTCGGTGCTCTGTAGTGACCTAAGTGGGAAGGAAATCCTTAAGAAAGAGGGGTATGTGAATATGTGTAGCTGATTCACTTTGCTGTACACCAGAAAATAACACAACCTTGTAAAACAACTGAACTCCAGTAAAAAGTTTGTTTAAAAAGATAAAAAGAAAATTACTGGGAAATAGCCTGTTCACCAGGGGTTTCCTGGGTGGCTTAATGGTAAAGAATCTGTCTGCGTGTAGGAGATGCATGAGACATGGTTTTGACCCCTGGGTCAGGCAAATCCCCTGGAGGAGGGCATGGCAGCCCACTCTAGTATTCTTGCCTAGAGAATTCCACAGACAGAGGAGCTTGGCGGGCTACAGTCCATGGGATCGCAGAGTTGGACAGGACTGAAGCAAGTGAACACACACACACACACACACACACACACACACACAGCCTGTTGAGCAGCAGTGGAAAATCAGTCATAGCAGTAACCCTTACTGCTGGCAGACAGGACATTTCCAAGAATTTTTAGGTAGTGATCCTGCCATTTGATATCCAGGAGGGCCTGGGAGAGAGCCCCTGGGCAGGTCATGTATGGGGATGGTAGCCCCTTTATGGTGGGGACCTCCTCAAGCAGGAAGAGTGGAAAACCCTGCAGGAAGAATTCTATAAAGCAGCCCTAGGCCTCCCAAGAAACGACAGGGGCATCTGGTCAACCCAGCAGACAACTACCAGTCTGATTTAACTATTTCTGCTTCAGGACCCCAGGTTGCCTGGCAGTACCTGCCAGTACCTGCCAGTTCATCACCCTAAACAAATAAATGAATTTTTACTCTTTACCATGTGGAAGGCATCCCTCGTTCACCATCCATTCAGTGACTGATTCATCCACTCACTCATGCTACAGTTACTGAGAGCCTGCCTTAGCAACAAGGATGAATGAATACTGATGAATGAATATTTCTATTCATGGATTCACAGTAGGAATTTTCATGTTCTGGAACGCTCACTTGCCTGAGGAAAGTTCCAGTAAATGTGTATATTGGTCACAGGTTGGTGTGTTTAATTGCTCCCACAGGACTCTCACAGATACATCACAAGTGAGGAACCTGAATGCAGACAGACTTCTTCCTCAGGAATTGGACCCAGGCCTCTCTGATTTGGAAGCCCGTTTTAGAGCACACCACCTCTCAAGCATTTCAACCCGAGAGAGGTCAGTGATGTCGGATGTTGGAGGACTTTCTCTGCAGTATTTATAGAACATGATAGGAGCAGCACTTGTTTCAAGGCAAAAGTAGAAGCCAGCAGCAAAGCAGCAAGGAGGAATCAAATTCATTGCCCGTGTCCTCCTCTTGAGTCTCTGAATCCTGCAGTACTAATAGGGTTTGGCCAGTGAGGCGTGACTACATTTGCTGACTTTGCTGAAGCTGAAGGAAGGAAATAGCATACAAAATTGCAACTCCCTTTATAATCTGAGTTGATATCTCAATAGAAAAAATGGGGAAAAAGCATAGAAAAATAAGAGAAAAATGTGTCAAATAATTTCACGAAGAATTCAATCCAGCTAGAAATCAAAGAATGTCCATTAAAACAATAAAAATATAAATAAGCAAAGATTTTCAAAACCCTAAAAATTGTGCCAGTATCCCAAAATAGAGAAATCCTGTAATGGCCTATATGGGAAAAGAATCTGAAAAACAGTGGATATACATTTATGTATAAATGATTCACTTTGCACAGGGCACCTTAAACTAACACAACATTGCAAATCAGCTATACTCCAATAATTTTTTTTAATTAAAAGGAAAAAAGAGAAAAATTATTTTAAAAATATGCATGATCATATAGTAGAATCATATGCCGACATTAACATCATGTTTGCCAAGAATTTAAAACTATTTAGTGACATAAGGGCACTCACAATATACTGAAATGAAAAAAGCAGGAAAAAACTATAAAAATGGTATACATCTAATTTGAAAGTGTATTTTTATGCATAGAAAAAAAAGTACTGGAAAGAACTCTATCAGAACACTAGCCATGTTTGTTTCAGGGTGCATTTTCTTTGTCCACATCATCTCACACTCCTGCATGAGAGTGTGTTACTTTGTGGATGAGGTGCTCCACCAAGAGTCAGGATTGCCAACTCTGTAAATCACATCACTGCAAGGCCACATCTATGACATGAGGGGTTCAGAACAGTCTAGATGGTTCTGGAAGTTCTTTTGAGCTCTAACATATCAGACATTCATTCAACAAGCATTTACAGAGCATCTATATAGAGCTACGTACACTGTACCAACCCTGGGGTCTTCCAGGGGTAGATTCCAGTCAAATGCAAACCAGAGTTTGAGTGTGGCCTCCCGGTGCCATATTACTTGCCCTTTTTATGACTAAGCTTTTTTTAAAAATTCATTATTTTTAAAATTTGGCTGTGATGGATCTTAGTTGTAGTATGCAAACTCTCAGTTGAGATATGTAGGATATAGTTCCCCCCACCAGGGATCAAAATTGGGCCACCTGTATTGGGAGTGTAGAGTCTTAGCCGCTAGACCACCAAGGACGTCTATCTCCCTAAGCTTTTAATGGCCTCATATTCTTCCCTTTCTTCTCTTCCGCTTATCAAACCCTGCTTTCACATAGAACTCAACCTTGATCAGATGGAGGTGTAAGTGAATGGCAATATCTTAAAAGACTATCTCTTGCCGAAGGGCTTGACTAAATAGGGATAAGAATTTTACCTAAAGGAACGAGGCCCTTGTAGCCAAATTTTAGGGAAAAGTTATCAAGTTGGAAAAGATTTTGAAGCTGTCAGAATCTTAGCTCCTGGATTTCCCTTCCCGACCCTTGCTTTTTTGCCTAGTAAATTCTATTTATTTTCACAAACCAATTCTTCTTTGTCATGCCTTCCACATGTCTCCCAGAGAGCAGGGCGCTTCCTCTTTCCGCTGCACTCCCAGAGGAGCTTATGTTGCCCTACTATTATAGTGACTCCCTTGCACTGTGGCTTTCCATTAGTATTTCTTTGTAATTTCCACATGAGGCTGTGAGCCGCCTGTTTCATGTTCCCTGCATCCAGAGTATGCACCCCCAGGCCCAACCTAAAGTAAGTGGCAGATGTAAGACTAATTGCTGGGCATTTCGAGGCCCCGAGTCAGGCAGTGACCTCCTCACCCTGTGGATGGGGCTATTTCTAGGTATTTCAATGTCAGTCCTTAAACGAACAGACCAAACACTGACCATATTATCTTTGGGTTTTTATCAGAATGGATGGCCCTTTCTTAAAATTAATTTTTATTAGAGTATAGTTGAACAGAGGAGCCTGGCAGGCTACAGTCCATGGGGTCACAAAAGAGTCAGACCCTGACTTAGCGACGTAACAGCAACAAGGATAGTTGCTTTACAATATTGTCTTAGCTTCTTCCGTAGAGCAAAGTGAATCAGCTATGCTGCTGCTGCTGCTGCTGCTGCTAAGTCGCTTCAGTCGTGTCCGACTCTGTGCGACCCCATAGACGGCAGCCCACCAGGCTCCCCCTGTCCCTGGGATTCTCCAGGCAAGAACACTGGAGCGGGTTGCCATTTCCTTCTCCAATGCATAAAAATGAAAAGTGAAAGTGAAGTCGCTCAGTCGTGTCCAACTCTTAGCAACCCCATGAACTGCAGCCCACCAGGTTCCTCTGTCCACGGAATTCTCTAGGCAAGAATACTGGAGTGGGTTGCCATTTCCTTCTCCAGAACCAGCTATATGTTTACATATATCCCCTCTTTTTTGGGTGTTTTACCCATTTAGGTCAGGGATGGCCATTATGCGATGAGTTATGAACTTCTAATTTCTCCCCTTCTAACCTTTAGAAATTCTCCAGGTTTATCAACTTGGGGGTGGCAACATCATTGGAGAGGGAGATCAATTTAATAGATTGAGATAAATATGTTTTTTAAATGAAATACAACAGAAGTATAGAGAAGAATAATAAGAAAGAAGACAAAAGAATTTTTGATCCAACTGCTCCCCAAATAATAATGCGTTGTCTTGTGAAACTGTTGTTTCATTTGTGTAGGTATGTTCTGTACACACCAAGTCACAGTGAGCTATGATAGAAAGCATGGGAAACCACCTTCCTAAACTGTTTGGAAGAAAGGAACCCCACCCTTCCTGTGCTGTCTGCCCCGGGCTGAGATTTCACTGCCTTGTGGATACACCCTGGGAACTGCCTCCTCCCCTCCTATTTTGCACATACACAGCCCTGGAACTGGCAGGATATTTTCCTTAGTGTTTGTTTAGAGTCCAGGGAATTAAGAAGACAAAAGTGGGCTTTTTTGACCAGGAAGAAAATTTAGAGGTTCACACCCACCCTCTCTTACCATTCCTGGGATTCCTGGAACCAGTCTTGTCCTGGATTCTGAGGAACAGCCTGCACCTGACTGGTATCTCAGCAAAGGCCCCCCTTCCCTCCCCAAGGCTCATGGAGGCAGCCCAGCCTCCTCCAGGGTTTGGATATTTGTGCGAGCAGTGCCTGCTCTGGGACTCTGTGCTTCTCAACCCTGATATGGCTGGAATCATCAGGCCCAGGCCCACAGGCTGAGCACTCTATTTAAGGGAGACTCTTGAAACAATCCTGAAGAGGGTATAGGGACTAAAACTGCCTTCACCTACACTAGTTGAATGGCCTTGGGCAACTTAGCCTCTCTGTGCCTCAGTTTCCCCATCTGAAGGTGGGGATGGCCACTATACCTACATCAGAGAAATACTATAAGGCTCAAACCAGCTACACATACAAAGTGCTTAGAACAATCCCTGCGCACAGTAAGCATTCAATAAATGTTGTTTAATATTAATCATCCCATAAGCCTGTTCGACAATTATTATTTTTCCAGATTTATAGATGAGAAAATGGGGTGCAGAGAAGTTAAATAACCTGCTCCATGTCGTGTGTCCAGTAGAAGCAAAGCCAGGATATAAATCCAGATCTCTGACTCCAAGTTCTGTGATCTCTTTCCCTAAGGATTTAGGAGCCTGTGGGCATCAAACCACCTCCTGTGCTAACTTCCACCTTGTCAGTCTCTGCTGGGCATTTCTGGATCAAAGGTGGCTGGAAGGATGGTGAGTCTAGGGCAAAGTCCCTTCTCAGGATTTTGCTTGGGAACACAGAATTTGTCTTTGAGGGAGAATGTGTGTGTGTGTGTGTGTGTGTGTGTGTGACAGGGAATCAGAAATTGGGGTCATTGCTTGCACCGGCACTGTTTTTGAGTTCTAGGCTAACCTGACAGTCGTGAGCATATATGGTAGAGTCCTGGGACCTTCAGTTACCTTTCCATAGAATTCTCACTATAATTGAGTAGGGCAGTTTGAGATGGAGATGGCAATGTGAGTGAGGATTTCTTGGGCTGAGCAGCAGCCGTGCTGTATGTCCTGGTCTTTTTCCAGCCTGCGGTTTTCCTGTATATATAGTACAAAGACCTAATAACTGTCTCTGCTTTTTCCTTGCTTATAACTCACAGAGGGAACTGAACTTCCATGTTCAGGCCCCAGAATAGAGCCTGAGGAAAAAGATAATGGGCATGGTGATATTTTTAAAATGCTTAGTTTTTCATCCACCAGAGCTCTCTGTAATGACCATGCTGCCATATATAAAGCCTCTGAAAATAGATATGTGTATGATGATTGAGAGACACAGGATTCTGCAATACTTTTTAAATTATCAAAGATATTTTGATGTGTTTGGGATGGTTTTCCTGGATTTTATTATGCGCTCAGTCATGTCCTACTCTCTGTGACCCCATGGACTGTAGCCCACCAGATTCCTCTGCCCATGGGGTTTCCCAGGCAAGAATACTGGAGTGGGTTGCTATTTCCTTCTCCAGGGGATCTTCCTGACCCAGGGATCAAACCCGAGTCTCCTGCATTGCCAGGCAGATTCTTTACCACTGAGCTGCCTGGGAAGCCTAGATTTTCTTATAGTCAATTTTTTTTTTGAAAACTAAAATCCACATGGGTTTTGTATGATAATTCTGTTCATCAAAGTATTTGATTATAATGTATGTCAGTTATGTCTCAATAAAACTGAAAGAAAAAGAAAGAACAAAAAGGCACCTGATTGAGCTGAGCTTTCACATAGGGCTGGTTAATAAACTGCTATAGTTCTCCAATAGTCCTTTTGGCAAATAGGTGCGTGGGCTGAGCCGAGCCTGGGGACTGATAAGGGATCTCGGTACTTACTAGAATTCTTGGCACTCCCAGGTGCTCCTGAGTGTAACTGATCTGAAACTGTCCAGGAGGAGCTAAGGGAGGAGTTCCTGGGTCACTCACATGGGATTAGAGAACCAGCCCCAGCGCCAGTTTCACAGAGGTCACGTAATGCAGACAGAATAAGAATTGACTACAGCATCTTCCTTGAACTCACACCAAGAACTTTATGAGAAAAAGAAATGCTCCCGTAATGAACACGCAGCCAAGATCTTCCCACATCTCCAGTGTGTGATGTCGACTGATACCGAGTCCCAAGAGAGGAGCATTGCTTAGTGGTGCTCCCCATCTGACCCAAGAGCAGAGGCAAGGTCAAATGACTTCTGCTGCCCCAAGATCGTGGGCAAACTTACAAGAACAAAGAGTAGGAAATTCGCACACCGAATGAAGACTGCACATAACCCTGAATTTCATGTCATTCAGGCCTTTTAACAATAGCTCTAACATTCTCTGAGGAAAAGAGTGGCTGGAACCACTGCCCTTGAGAAATCAAGAGGGCCGTCAGCTGATAGACTTTGCATCTTTACAGACTATAACGCATTGGGCAGACTTCCCTGGTGGCTCAGTGTAAAGAATCCTCCTGCCAATACAGAAGACGTGGGTTCGATCCCTAGGTCAAGAAGATCCCCTGGAGAAGGGAATGGCAACCCACTCCAGTAATCTTGCCTGGACAATCCCATGGACAGAGGAGGCTGGCAGGCTACAGTCCGTGGGGTCGCAAAGGAGCCGGATAGGACTGAGCAACTAAACAACGGCAAGCAATGCAGTGTGCAGCCCGCTCACTTGTCCTGTCTGAAGAGTCTGGACACACCTCTGCTTTTCACACATCCCACCTTTGCAAGATTTCCAGTTTTGTAAGAGATTGAAATGGGGCAAGACTTCAGGATATATTCTCAGCACTCTGGGGTCCCCACATCCCGATCACAGGCCAGTTCCCTCCTCCTTGGACAACGTGGTCCGAGGGCCCCCTCCCACTCACCTCCAGCACGATTTCTTTCAGCTGGAACTGTTTCTGCACGACTTTATCTGAAGATAGGGGCTCGTGGTAGTAGAGACAGAGCAAGTCATATTTCTTCAAAACCTGCTTGAAGTTCTTCTCGGTGAGACTGACCACGCGGTCCTTGCCATCATAGGTGGGGAAGTTCAGTCCCTCCTCCGCCCTGCAGGAGGAGAGCAGGTAGACCCCCACCACAAACAGGTGGGCTCTCTTCATCTGGGCAAAATTTTTCTTTCCCAGAAACGCTGATGGTAGGCAAGTGAATGGAGCCTCAGAGGACTTGGTGGGAGTCATGCAGAGCAGAGAGGCTGATCTGGTCTCGCTCCGTGGCCCTCCCTGGGCCTGAGAACCCCGTCTTCACCTCTGCAGGCTGCTGACTATAGCCGTGGGCTCAGACAAAGCAAGCAGAGGCTCACACCCATGCGTGCATGGAACCGGAGCCAGGCTGGGCCGCCCAGCCCCAGATAGCTTGCATAGCTATGCCCAGCCCGTGTCTCATCTGGAACTCCATTTTTAGGATGCAGTTGTTTCAGGCTAAAAATAAATCATGCGATGAATAAAAAAGTTAGATAGGGCCCCGTTGAGGGATTCGTTGATACAGTTTGCCAGGCTGGTGTGGGGGGAGGAGGCAGGAGGGAGACAGGGGAACATGCGCACATGAAATGAGGAGGCCAGGAAGGTCAGAGGAGAGAAATTCACTTGGAGGGAGGAGGGCAGAAGGAGAGGAGGGAGGCATGGGATTGTGACGTGTGGATGTGCAGGGGGTCACTCAGATGCTATTGAATCAGTCTATTATCCCAGGGAGTGGTGTCAGCCTGTCCCCGCACCTACTCACCACCGACCTGGGGACCAGCCCGACCCCCAGGTGGACTTGACGTTCTGCACCTGCCTTCCCCTGGCTGGCCGCTGCTCTGTGTCCCCCGTGGCTCTGCCAGTCACTGAGCAAGGGATCGAGGGTCACCCTTTCTCCATGGAAAGAGCTCCAGAGACCCCAGTCCACCAGGGTCACAGTCCTTCTCCTTCTGCCCCTGATCACAGCTTAACGTTGCTGACACCAGGAGATCCTGCCCCATTGTAAAATTAAATATAGTAAAAGTTCAAGTATCTTCCTCAGAAACCTTCTTAGGCTTTTCGCTATCATCCCTGTCATCTTCTTTTTTAACATTAACCCCCAAGTATCATTTTTGCCCCTTTCCTCTTCATTAGAGACAGACTGCTGTAGAGAGTCCAGAAGCCAGACAGGTCTGAGTTCAAATCCATGCTCTGCTTCTTAATGGCTGAATGGACTTTGAAGGGTCACTTACCTTCTCTGGTTCTCCATCCATCACCTCCACCCCTGCTCCTTGTAAAATGGGAATAATTAGAACTATATTGTAAGGCTTGGAACACAGAGATGGAAAAACATGGTGCACAGCAGTTACTCAAACACAGCAGCTGTTATATTACTCCATTCTTCTTGGAGATGGTGGAACGTAGGTTATTATAATAATTATTGTCAGTTTCTAATAGTAATTGTTTGTGAACCCTTTTCTGTCTACCTTCTTCTTGAATCCATCAGGTGTTTGGGGCAGATGTGATTAAAAGGTCTTTGCACAGAGGAGCTAACTGAGCTTTGGGGAGCTCAGCACCTAGTCAGAGATCGTGTTACTCACTGCCTGCTGGTAGAGGGTAGACAGAGAGTTCAGTTCTGCCCCGGAGCCCAGTACTCTTGGGTGCTTTCACTCTGATGGGGTAATTCCCCCATTCAGTTCATTCAGTTCAGTCACTCAGTCGTGTCCGACTCTTTGCGACCCCATGAATCGCAACATAGACACCTCTTTTCTTAAAAGACTCCATCTTTTCTTCTCAAACAACAGTCCACTCTTGTCTTTCCACTCTGCAGAGTGGTCTATGGCTCTCATGATTTAGGCCGAGTTTTTGTCTTCTTCTGGTTGGAGAATCAGCTTTGGAAATAGCAAGGACTCTGTCCCATACAAACTTTGCAGGGGTCAGAAGGTAAAAAGAAAGTCGGTGGCCTACATGACTGGAAGCAGTCTTCTCTACTGCAGCCAGAGGGCCTGATGCTAAGGGGCAGGCCAATGGGAGTTTCTTCAGAACACTTTCACATCCAGGAAGCCAGGACCTTGGGGAACCCAGGACCTTGGGGAACCCATCACTGAAACCCATGACAGCACTCAGTTGTTTCTGATGGTCACTTTGCTAGGCTTTCAAAGACAGAGTCAAGAATAGCCATTCTAAGATGCGGTTAGCTTTTCAGGTCATTGGCAAGCACACGAGATCTCTGCTTTCTTTAAAAAATTTAGGGGGAAAAAGATTGTGGTGTGAAACAGTGTATGTCTTGTCTTTTCAAGGTCAGCTTCCCAAAACTGTTCCCAGTTGTCTCAATCTCATCAACTTATCTTTATTTAGAGTTTGCTCCACTTTTCTTAATATATATATTTTTTTAATGTTACCAAAAAACTGGGAGATGTTTAAAGTCAGAGTCTTTGAATTTTGCACTGACTTACAACTGATGAGAAGTACGAAGGCAAAGGGATAAGTTTAAAAAATTCAGCTTAGCCCTCAAGTCTGGCTTATGACCAGCTGTGTATCAACAGAAAAAAAAGCCCCAGTGTGGCGAGTTCCTGTCCCTAAATCCCAGCTCTGTTCGGGGCCTCCAAGCCCAGCCTGAGGATGGCTCGGCCACTGACACCTGTTGTGGGGATCAGGTTTCCCACTGTCCACCCACACCTAGACCTAGGCCTCAATGTGTGTCCCACTCTTGGTGGGTTAGGTTTGCCTGGTTGAACCCTTTCTATGTCCCAGCCATCTTTTCTTGATGTCTTTTGTTGTTTTCATTTTTCCTTTGCCTTCTTGCTCACCAACTCTAATGTATTTATTTTGTAAACAAGGGGTGCTTCTGACATGTCTGAGTCAACCTGGCATCTGGCAGGTTAACTTTTCATTCCAGTTTTCACGGCTACCCAAGTCAGAGTGTCACCTACACGTGCCCAGTTTATGTGACTATGCTGAAGTGTGCGAGTGTCTTTATGTGCTGTTAGCAGGTATTTTTGGCCTTTGTTTTTAAACAAGAAAGGATAAAGCAAAGTAAACAAGTCAATATAAACATATGCTAATTATTGTCGCAATATATGAGGTAGGCCCCTTGTTTTTGCTGGCAGTTTCCAGTCCCTCCCTCTGAGTGGCCTCTCCCTAGAGTCCCTTATTCTAACCTCACCCCTTTCATTTGTTTACCCTTGACAGGTGGCAGGACAGTTTTGCATGTATTATTTAACTGGGTCTTCACCATAGCTCACTTTACAGATGAATCAGGATTTGAAGCCACGATCTCTCATGTATTAAGTAAACATTAATAAAATTTTATGGGGCATCTCCTATGTACCAGACACTCTACTGGGTAGTGGAGTGGGACACAGTGTTCATCTGAACTCACTGAGTTTACATCCCAGAGGGGAGACAAACAATACATAATCAGCGTATGTATGGGGTGTGTGTGTGTGTGTACCTGCGTAAAATTGGACTTCAAACAGAGGCATGTGCTCTAAAGATCAGCTGAGGACAAGGGAGAGACTGTAACAGTGTGTAGGAGGTGGCCTGTTTGGACTGAGGGTGAAGGAAGGCATCTTCTTTTTTTTTTTTTTAATTAGTTGGAGGCTAATTACTTTACAATATTGTAGTGGTTTTTGCCATACATTGACATGAATCAGCCATGGATTTACCTGTGTTCGCCATCCCGATCCCCCCTCCCACCTCCCTCCCCATCCCATCCCTCTGGAAGGCATCTTCTAGGAGGGAACCTAGGAGCAGCAGGGAGGGGAGAAGCAGAGAGCAAGCTTCTTCCCAGGAGAAGCGGCAAGCGCTTCCACGCTGAGACCTACGGGCATTCAACCACTAGGGGGCGCTGCATCCACCGCCTGCCTCCTATGAAAGCATCAGACTTCACGTTGGACTTCTTTGTCAGTATATGGGCTCACACCTACACGGGAGGGTGCACAGGACAGGGAAGCTATCTGAATGACTGGGAGGCAGCTCAGAGAGAGCTGAGGCTCGGAAGTCAGGAGACCTTGGTCTGGAAGGGCCCAGCCCGGCTGTGCGACCTTGGTGAGTCTCCTCACCTCTCGATCCTCGCATTTCTCATTTGTGGGAAAGATGGTCAGACCCACTGGTCTCCCATGGCCCCTTTCCGGCTCTAAAAATCTAGAATTTGTCCCTGCCGTGGAGTACCTTCTTTTCCCAGAAGAGACTTTGGCACATGCCATAGGTTTGAGGAAACTTGTTGACTGTTAAGCAGCGGAGAAGGGCTTGATGGGCGTGTCCCTTACAAGCCCGAGCTTGCCTCTCCCCTAAGGCAGAGAGATTTAGGACTTCACTGCCTCCAAAGGCCCCTTCTTTGGCTAAAATACTCCACCTAGTGGGCAAAGCCGAGTATGGCATGTTTCTTTCTTTGAGCCCGTTCCTCCCTCCCCTTTGGCTGGGCCACTGGCGGGCGAGTCAGCCTGCTGGCCTAGAAGGCAAAATCCCAGAAATGCCTGAGTCTGCAGCCCTTTGCTCCACGGCCTCCGGCTTCCTCTGGTCAAATCAGAACAGTCCTGTCAGCAACCCCAAGACCCTCCTTTCCCTCTTGACTCTGAATATCAGGCTCCCCAGCACCAGAAAACTTCTAAATAGAACCGAACAGAAAAAGATCAATGCTTGGTTGAAAAAGAGCTAGGCTGTATAACAGTCCACGTTTTAACAAATGTCACTTCCTCAGGGAGACCCCTGAGTGTAGACCAGGGGCTGACATTCACTTCACTTTCCCATACTTCTCCTTGGAAACACCCCTTCCACTGGGGATTGTTTCTCTGCAGAGAGACTGAACCTCCTAGGAGCCAGGACAGCATCTGTTCAACGTATTCCTTGAAACCTGCCTTGCCAATAGTAGTTCTCATTAAATATTTGTTAAATAAATGTGAAGCACTTACTTTGTACCAGGTCTTATTTTAAGTACTTTACAAAATTTAACTTTTTTTTTTTTTTCATAGTTTGGCTGTGCTGGATCTTTGTTGCAGTGCGTGGATTCTTTGTGCACAGGGTTAGGTCACTAGTGATGGCAGAGCTGGGAGTTGAACTCAAAAGGTAGATTTTGTTCTTTGCTCTGTTTTCTCTACCACTTGGAAACCACAGCTAGATGCCTCTTACAGGGGGCTCATGAAGTCACTTGGACGAGCCAGGAATCACTTCAGAAACAATAGCTAACTCTCCACAACGTGACCTGGGGATAGGTTCTGAGTTTTGGCCCTGCTGTGAGGCACCTCCTGGAGGAAAAGCAAGAGGGGAACTAATGTCTCAGTGCTTGCCATGAGCCAGTCACTGGGCTCCTTACACTTTATACATCATCTCATTTAAAATTCTATCAAGCTGAGTGCTCTTCCTTCCATTTAACAGTTGAGGAAACTGAGATTCAAGATCAAGTAGTCTACCGAATTAGTACAGCTCGTAAGTAGCAGAGACCAGATCTGGACCCTGTTCTTTCTGACTTGTCACGACCCCAGGCTGTTCTGCATAAGGAGGGGAACCTTCTCTGTCTCCACGGGGGAAAAACAAAAATAGAAAAACTTAGGGTACAGAAAATTTAGAGGACACGAAAATAAAAATAAACCAGCTTTTTTTTTTAACAATAGGGAAAAGAGGAACAATTGGAAAAAAAAAAAAAGAGAAGAAAGAAAATGAGAAGTTTAGTTCAGAAAGAAATGTACACGAGAGCAAATAAAGGGAAAACTTAAGATTTATTTGTCCTGGAACTGGAGGGAAATATAGACTTCTCAAGGAAAGCAATAAAAGAACAGGAAAACAAAACCAAAAATCACCTGGATATAGAGATTATGTCAGGATGTCCAAGTGGAGAATGTGATAGGTAGAATAGTGGCCAGCATCCACTCCCCAAGATGTCCAGGCCCTAATCATCTTCTTGTGAACTTCAGAATCTGGTCATAAAGTTAAAAAAAAAGAAAAAAAGTCTGTTGAGATTTTGGTCGTATTTACTATATAAACCTGTTTGGGAAGGATTTACATCTTTACAATATTGAGCTTTCTCAAACATGAATGATGTATATCTTTCCATAGATTTGGGTCTTCCTTGATTTCTTTTGGCAGTTTTTTGTAGTTTTCAGTTCAGGTCTCAGTGTCTTTTGTCAGGTTTATCTGGTACTATTTCATGTTTTTGATGGTATTAAAATGACACATAAAAATTTTTTTTCCACTTAAAAAAAAAAAAACATTTATTTATTTATTTATTCATTTGGGCTTCGCAGGTGGCTCTAGTGGTAAAGAACCTGCCTGCCAGTGCAGGAGACATAAAAGATGCAGATTGATTCCTGGGTTGGGAAGATCCCCTGGAGGAGGGCGTGGCAACCCTTTCCAGTATTCTGACCTGGAGAGTCCCATGGACAGCTGAGCCTGGCCAGCTACAGTCCGTAGGGTCGCAAAGAGTCAGACAGGACTGAAGCAACTTAGCATGCACAGGTGCACACATTTATTTATCTATTTTTGACTGTGGTGGGTCTTGGTTGCTGAGAGGGCTTGTCTCTAGTTGCAGCGCATAGGGGCTGTTCTCTGGCTGTGGTGCCCGGGCTTCTCTTTGTGGTGGTTTTTCTGGCTTCAGAGCACAGGCTCTAGGCACACAGGCTTCAGTAGTTGTGTGTGGGCTTAGTTGCTTTGCAACATGTGGGATCTTTCTGGACCAGGGATCGAATCCGGGCCTCCTGGATCGGTGGGAGGATTCCTCTCCACTATACCACCAGGGAAGTCCCTGTTCTGCTGTTTTCTTGCTTGCATTGTTCCCTACAAGCAATTGTTGTCATCTTTATCTTTTTTCATTTGTAAATGAATTTTTCCCCTATGGTTGTTTTTAAGATTTTCCTTTTTTTCATAGATTTTTAGCAATTCGATTCTGCTATGTCTTTAGTGGTTTGGTTTTCTTCATGTTTCTGTGCTTGGGGTTTATTGTACTCCTTGGAAATACAGGTTCATGGTTTTCATTACATTTGTTAAATGTTTGACCATTATGTTTTCAAGTATTTTTTCTGTCTCCTCTCCCTCTTAAGACTCCACCTACACATATGAGTCACTTGGAGTTACCTCACAGCTCAAGGATGCCCTTTTCATCTTCTAAAATTCTCTTTTCCTCTCTGTGTTTCATTTTAGATAGTTTCTATTGCTAAGTCTTCAGGTTCACTAGTCTTTTCTTCTTCAACATACAATCTTTTGTTAATTCCAGCCAGTGTATTTTTCATCTCAAACATTATAGTTTCTATCTCTAATAATCTGACTTAGATCTTCTTCTATCTTCCTTGAATTAAATTTGTGAAGATGTGGGGTATAATTGTATTAACTATCCTAATGTCCTTGTCTGCTAATTCTAACAACTGCTTTGGTTCTGGGTCAGTTTCAATTATTCTTATCAGTATGGAGTCATATTTTCTTGCTTTTTTGAATGCCTGATAATATTTGATTGGATGCCAGACTTTGTGAATTAATACCTCACTGAGTGCTTTATTTAAAAATTTTTGTAAATCTTCTTAAACTCTGTTCTGTGAGGAAGTTAATTGTTTAGAAAGTTTCATCCATTCTGGTTTTAGTTTTAAGATTCCCCTGCCCCACACCTCTACAGGAACAGAACAGCAATTAGCATAAGACTAATCTCCACTGCTGAGATAAGACCGTTCTGAGCAGTCTACCCAGTGTCTCATGAATTATGAGGTTTTTCAGTCTGGCTGGGGGAAACAGGCCCTCTCAGTGACTCTATAGGAGCAGAGGATACTGTTCCATCTAGTCTAATCCTTTTGGATTATTCTTTTCCCAGTCTCATGTAGATTCCTTATAACATGCACTCATCATTATTCTGTTCAATACTGAACGGGGGCCTCTGTCATCTTCATGGTTGTCTGTACAGCTCTCTACTCAGGTTCTATGACCTGTGAACTTTAGCTTTTTGGTCTCCTTAAACCCTCAGCTCCTCTCCTCAACACAGGGACTCTGTCTTGTTTCCCCCTTTCTGCTCCACCCTTAGAGGCTCTCTCCAGGCAGGGAAATTGAAAGTGAGAGTCTCTCAGTCTTGTCTGATTCTTTGCAACCCCATGGACTACACAGCCCGTAGAATTCTCCAGGCCAGAATACTGGAGTGGGTAGCCTTTCCCTTCTCCAGAGGATCTTCCCAACCCAAGGATCAAACCCAGGTCTCCTGCATTGCAGGCGGATTCTTTACCAGCTGAGCCACAAGGGAAGTCCAAGAACACTAGAGTGAGTAACGTATCCCTTCTCCAGGGGATCTTCCTGACCCAGGAATCAAACAGAGGTCTCCTGCATTGCAGGCAGATTCTTTTTTTTTTTTTCTTTCATTTATTTATATTAGTTGGAGGCTAATTACTTTACAATATTGTAGTAGTAGTTTTTGCCATACATTGATATGAATCAGCCATGGACTTACATGTGTTCCCCATCCTGAACCCCCCTCCCACCTCCCTCCCCATCCCATCCCTCTGGGTCTTCCCAGTGCACCAGCCCTGAGCACTTGTCTCATGCATCCAGCCTGGACTGGCGATCTGTTTCACAATTGATAATACACATGTTTCAATGCTATTCTCTCAGATCATCCCCCCCTCGCCTTCTCCCACAGAGTCTGTTCTATACATCTGTGTCTCTTTTTCTGTTTTGCATATAGGGTTATCATTACCATCTTTCTAAATCCCATATATATGTGTTAGTATACTGTATTGGTGTTTTTCTTTCTGGCTACTTCACTCTGTATAATGGGCTCCAGTTTCATCCACCTCATTAGAACTGATTCAAATGTATTCTTTTTAATGGCTGAGTAATATTCCATGGTGTATATGTACCACAGCTTTCTTATCCATTCGTCTGCTGATGGGCATCTAGGTTGCTTCCATGTCCTAGCTATTGTAAACAATGCTGCGATGAACATTGGGGTGCACGTGTCTCTTTCAGATCTGGTTTCCTCGGTGTGTATGCCCAGGAGTGGGATTGCTGGGTCATATGGCAGTTCTATTTCCAGTTTTTTAAGGAATCTCCACACTGTTCTCCATAGTGGCTATACTAGTTTGCATTCCCACCAACAGTGTAAGAGGGTTCCCTTTCTCCACACCCCTCTCTAGCATTTATTGCTTGTAGACTTTTGGATAGCAGCCATTCTGACTGGAGTGAAATGGTACCTCATTGTGGTTTTGATTTGCATTTTTCTAATAATGAGTGATGTTGAGCATCTTTTCATGTTTGTTAGCCATCTGTATGTCTTCTTTGGAGAAATGTCTGTTTAGTTCTTTGGCCCATTTTTTTGATTGGGTCATTTATTTTTCTGGAACTGAGCTTCAGGAGTTGCTTGTATATTTTTGAGATTAATCCTTTGTCTGTTTCTTTATTTGCTATTATTTTCTCTCATTCTGAAGGCTGTCTTTTCACCTTGCTTATAGTTTCCTTTGTTGTGCAAAAGCTTTTAAGTTTCATTAGGTCCCATTTGTTTATTTTTGCTTTTATTTCCAATATTCTGGGAGGTGGGTCGTAGAGGATCCTGCTGTGATTTATGTTGGAGAGTGTTTTGCCTATGTTCTCCTCTAGGAGTTTTATAGTTTCTGGTCTTACATTTAGATCTCTAATCCATTTTGAGTTTATTTTTGTAAATGGTGTTAGAAAGTGTTCTAGTTCATTCTTTTACAAGTGGTTGACCAGTTTTCCCAGCACCACTTGTTAAAGAGGCTGTCTTTTCTCCGTTGTATATTCTTGGCAGGCAGATTCTTTACCAACTGAGCTATCAGGGAAGTCCTCCTCCAGGCAGTATGCTGGGGCAGTTGTAGGGCTTGATTCGTTTCTTGTCTCTCAGGGATCACACTCTTTTGCTGCCCAAAGTACAGTGTCTTAAAAAACTGTTATTTCAAATGTTTTTCTAGGGTGTTTTTTCTTTTTATTTGGTTGTTTCCATTGGGAGAGTAAATTGGTCCCTGTTACTCTATTTTGGCCAGAAGCAGAAGCCTTGGGAAATTGAAATTTAGTTATAGATTATATAAGCAAAATTAGACAAGAACTTCTTTTATGATATGATGTGGGTCATTCTTGTAGATTACATTTATCTCAACAAATTTAGTTTTTATTATTTTTTAGTTTATTTCTAAATAATTATGAAAGCTAAACGTATAGCAGTGAGATTGTTAGGATCCAAGTAATGAAAGCCCCATGCAAGCTGGCTTAGCTTGTATTACTGGAGGAGGGAAGGCTGTCAGGTTGGTATGATTCATTTGTGTAACAATGTCATCAAGATCTTTTCTGTTTTCCTCTCTCTGCTCTATCTTCTCTTGTCTTAAATCCTCATCATATTATTGACTATACCTTGTTGATGATTGATGACTGAAAACAACTCTTGGGGTCATGCTTTCTCTTCCACTTCGAGGAAGAGAGTGTGGGTATTTTTGCCCCCAGAACCACCAGAAACCATCTTTTCTAATCTCCTAAGCTAACATTAGGTAGGGAATTCCTTGGTGGCTCAGATGGTAAAGAATCTGCCTGAAATGCAAAGCAGAAGATATTAAGAAGAGGTGGCAAGAATATACAGAAAAACTGTTAAAAAAAAGATCTTAATGATCCAGATAACCATGATGGTGTGATCACTCAGCTAGAGCCAAACATCTTAGAATGTGAAGTGAAAATGGGCCTTAGGAAGCATCACTACGAACAAAGCTAGTGGAGGTGATGGAATTCCAGTTGAGCTATTTCAAATCCTGAAAGATGATGCTGTGAAAGTGCTGCACTCAATATGCCAGCAAATTTGGAAAACTCAGCAGTGGCCACAGGACTGGAAAAGGTCAGTTTTCATTCCAATCCCAAAGAAAGGCAATGCCAAAGAATGCTCAAACTATTGCACAATTGCACTCATTTCACACACTAGCAAAGTAATGCTCAAAATTCTCCAAGGCAGGCTTCAACAGTACGTGAACTGAGAACTTCCAAATGTTCAAGCTGGATTTAGAAAAGGCAGAGGAACCAGAGATAAAATTGCCAACATCTGTTAATCATCGAAAAAGCAAGAGAATTCCAGAAAAAACATCTCCTTTTGCTTCATTGATTACGCTAAAGCCTTTTACTATGTGGATCACAACAAACTGTGGAAAATTTCTTACAAAGATAAGAATACCAGACCACCTTACCTGCCACCTGAGAAACCTGTATGCCGGTCAAGAAGCAGTAGTCAGAACCAGACATGAAACAACAGACTGGTTCCAAATTGGGAAAGGAATACATCAAGGCTATATGTTGTTACCCTACTTATTTAACTTCTATGCAGAGCACATCATGTGAAATGCCAGGCTGGATGAAGCACAACCTGGAATCAAGATTGCAGGAGAAATATCCATAACCTCAGATATACAGATGACACCACCCTTATGACAGAAAGTGAAGAGGAACTAAAGAGCCTCTTGATGAGTGTGAAAGAGGAGAGTGAAAAAACTGGCTTAAAACTCAAGATTCAAAAAACTAAGATCATGGAATCTGGTCCTGTAACTTCATGGCAAATAGATGGAGAAACAATGGAAACAGCAAGAGACTTTATTTTTTTGGGCTCCAAAATCACTGCGGATGGTGACTGCAGCCATGAAATTAAAAGACACTTGCTCCTTGGAAGAAAAGCTATGACAAACCTAGATAGCATATTAAAAAAGCAGAGACATTACTTTGCCTACAATGTCCATCTAGTCAAAGCTATGGTTTTTCCAGTAGTCGTGTATGGATATGAGAGTTGGACCATAAAGAAGGCTGAGCACCGAAGTATAGATGCTTTTGAACTGTGCTGTTGGAGAAGACTCTTGAGAGTCCCTTGGACTGCAAGGAGATCCAACTAGTCCATCCTAAAGGAAATCAACTCTGAATATTCACTGGAAGGACTGATGCTGACGCTGAAACTCCAATACTTTGGTCACCTGATGGGAAGATCCAACTCATTGGGAAAGGCCCTGATGCTGGGAAAGATTGAAGGCAGGAGGAGAAGGGGGCAACAGAAGATGAGATAGTTGGATGGCATCACTGACTCAATGACATGAGCTTGAGCAAGCTCTGGGAGATGGTGAAGGACAAGGAAACCTGGTTTACTACAGTTCTTGGGGTCTCACAAAGAGTTGGATGTAGCTGAGCGACTAAAGAAAAACAACAAAATTAGGTCATATGCCCACCTCCAAAAACTGGAGTCCAGAGGATTCACTTATAGTGAATCATTGCGACTTTGGTGGGATCAGCTTCCTCCAAAGTCATGGGCTGTCAGGAAGGGGTGGGATACCCAAACAACACTCAAGTTCATTGTCAAAAGTCAAAGGAATGTGGGAAACAATCACAGTGTCCATCTGGGTGGGCAGTGGGCTCTTTATAAATTCAGTTCAGTTCATTTCAGTCACTCAGTCATGGCCGACTCTTTGCGACCCCATGGACTGCAGCACGCCAGGCCTGCCTGTCCATCACCAACTCCCGGAGTCTACTCAAACTCATGCCCATTGAGTCAGTGATGCCATCCAACCATCTCATCCTCCGTCGTCCCCTTCTCCTCCTTCCCTCAATCTTTCCCAGCATCAGAGTCTTTTCAAATGAGTCAACTCTTCGCATCAGGTGGCCAAAGTATTGGAGTTTCAGCTTCACCATCAGTCCTTCCAATGAATATTCAGGACTGATTTTCTTTAGGATGGACTGGTTGGATCTCCTTGCAGTCCAAGGGATTCTCAAGAGTCTCTCCAACACCACAGTTCAAAAGCGTCAATTCTTCGGCACTCAGCTTTCTTTATAGTCCAATTCTCACATCCATACATGACTAGTGGAAAAACCATAGCCTTGACTAGATAGACCTTTGTTGGCAAAACAATGTCTTTTCTTTTTAATATGCTGTCTAGGTTGATCATAACTCCTTCCAAGGAGTAAGCGTCTTTTAATTTCACGGCTGCAGTCACCATCTGCGGTGATTTTGGAGCCCCCCAAAATAAAGTCTGCCACTGTTTCCAATGTTTCCCCATCTATTTGCCATGAAGTGATGGGACCGGATGCCATGATATTAGTTTTCTGAATGTTGAGCTTTAAGCCAACTTTTTCACTCTCCTCTTTCACTTTCATCAAGAGGCTCTTTAGGTCTTCTTCACTTTCTGCCATAAGGGTGGTCTTTATAAGTACTTTGGGACAAATACAGCATAGGTGTAGTAGTCTCTTTATTCCTAATAAATAAAAACACAAATTCACTATAATTACAATAATATTTTTTGGATTCCAAGTTTAGAAATTTTGGATATGTCTGGATATGTAAATTAGGGTTTGGGATCAGATTAATTATACTTGGGAAGTTAGAGAGATCACCTCCAGATGCATCTGTAGAATTAATTAGTATGTACATGCTTCCTCTTAATGTGTATTTCAGCACCAGTGTCCCTTGTATTTCTTATCTGTGTACAGTAGTGTGTGATGGGCACAAATTAGAAGACATGATGACTAGGAATAGAGATTCTGGAAAGCCATGCAGTCACCAACACCGTGCTGGCAGCTGAGGGATACTCTAAGGGTCGGAGTCAGGAGCTGACCTATCTGACCCCACTATGGGGTGCATATACTGATATTTAATTGGAAGCTCCCAAGAAGTTTTATTTCAAGTGCCAAGATTTTAAGTTAGTATTTATTTTAGGTACTTATAAAAAACAAAAACAATTGAAAAGGAAGTCTTAATGCCATCATGCCTTGAACACTTGGCACAGTATCACAGCCCCTCAGCGGAGAAATGCTAGCGTAGGTCATCTCTAGGGCACACCACATGCCAAGTGCTTTGTGAACACTTTGTGGGCAACGGCAAATGTATATCCTTAGATACCCTGTGAAGTTGTCCCTGTGGTTATCCACAGTTTACAAGTAAAGATATCAAGGCACAAAGTGATGGAAGTCCCTTGCCCATTGTCACCAACCATAAGTGATAAAGCTGGGATTGGAGCACTGGGATTCTCACTGCAAGTATGTATAATTAACCACTACACTGGAAGCCTCTGCGAAGTGCTTGGGGCAATTTTTTATATAAATAAAGGCTTTTGGCTTCACAGCTGTGAGTAAACCCACGTACGATATCCCTGCACTTCACACCAAGCTTTACTCTCAAGAAATGTTACTGCAAGTGCTAGCTGTTCTTCTAGGTCTTCCCTTGTGGTTCAGTGGTAAAGAACCTGCCTGCGATGCAGGAGACACAGGTTCAATCCCTGAATTGGGAAGATTCCCTCAAGAAGGAAATGGCAACCCACTCCAGTATTCTTGCCTGGAGAATCCCTTGAACAGAAGAGCCTGGTGGGCTACAGTCCATGGGGTCACAAAGAGTTGGACGCTGAAGAGACCAAACAACAACAACAACAGCAGTTATTCTGAGGCTTATGTCCAGACGTCCAGATCAGCGATTCTCAGCAGAAGATGACTTGAAAACCCAGGAGACATTTGAGAATGTCAGAAAACATTTTCAATTGTCACTCCTCCGAGGGAGAGATTTGGGGTGTTAACTGGTCCCAGTGGATAGAAGCCAGTGATGCACTAAACTTTCAAAGCACAAGTCAGCTCTCAGCAGCAAGGAATTGTCTGATCCCCAAATGCCTCTAGTGTTGAGTGGAAACTGACACAGAGTTCGTGATGGTCTGGTTGAGGGTCCCCTCTCCAGACCTTCCCTAGGAGTTTGGGCTTTGTGATTTGAGTAGCAGTGATCTTAACCCTGAGCCCAGGACCCAGAGAGGATGTGACCACTTGTTCCTTGTATGTGCAAGAGCACTGGCTTTGCCTGGCTCTCTAGCCCTGGTGGCTCAATTGGTAAAGAATCCACCTGCAATGCAGGAGACCTGGGTTCAATCCCTGGGTCGGGAAGATCCCCTGGAGAAGGGAAAAGCTACTCACTCCAGTATTCTGGCCTGGAGAATTCCATGGACTCTATAGTCCATGGGGTCACAAAGAGTTGGACACGACTGAGCAACTTTCACTAGCCCTGGTTGTGGAGCTGGTTGCTCTTCACAATTCTGTCTCTTTGCCTGGTGGGCCACAGGATGGGTTTCAATTGGGAAGGACACTCTGTCCTTAGTTGTTCCAGGATGAGTTATCACAGCCTGCGTGGTTCTTCTGCTTTTCTCAGAGTTATGCTTTAACGTGGCCCTCTGATTACTCTTTCCGCCTGCCGTGTTTGCTGAGTCCTGTGGTGGGAGCTGCCCACTGCCTGAGATGCCCTGATCATCCATCTTTCACGTGACCAGCCCGATGGAGTGGAGATGCTCAGGCTCCTGTGGGATGGTGTCCTGCAACAGAGTTCTCAGTCCTAAGGAGGCATGGACACACGACCAAGTGGAGCAGGGGCAGGGGCCAGTCCTTCTGGAGCTGTTCAGTGACACCCTGAGGCATGGGGGGCTTTGTAGCAGGGACGATCCCCTCTAAGCCATCATCTCAGCAATGTTCCAGGAATAGCCACTGTATCTAGCAGTGGGTGGTCTGGGTTTGTGACATCCAGAGACATTCCTTTGCCCCTCCTTCTGAGAGCAAAGGGATGGCTAATCCTTCCTCTGACTCAAGACTAAAACCAGCTTCCAAACTGGTGAGATTGTACAGCTTGAGGGAGTGGCCTCACGGCCAAAATATCTCCTCCACCTGTTTGCTGCTCCAACAAATTCCTACACATTCAGTTAATATTACTATCACTCACTTCAATTTTATAGATAAGAATCCCTGAACTCAGAGAAGCTAAGTGACTTTCCTGAAGTGACATAATAAGCTAGATGATCCATATCTGTATATTTCAGGCTCCCTACTTTTCGCTAGGTTATTTCAAGGTACAGTCTGGCTGGAGTGAAGACTGTGTGCAGCCATCATGGGCAGTAATGCTGTGAACATCCATGGGCTTCAGACTGAGCAAAGCTGTGAACGTCAGGTGCAGTGGACGTCTGCTGTTTTTCCTGCCCCTTCCTCTTTCTCCCTTCTTCCCATAACAGCCTTCCACTGGACACAGCCATATGGCTAGAGCGGATTCTGCCCACCACAGCGCATGCTGCTCTCTTCTGTCCACAGGGATGGGTCCCAGGGTGCACTGGTAAACTTCACTTGCCTGCCTGGGCATGAAGACATGCCTGAAAGCTAGTGTGTCGAGCCCTGTCAGCATGATCAGTGATACTTAAAGAGGCTAGACTTGCTGATGGCAAGTCAGCTGGAAGCATCTTGGTCCAGGATGACATACACTGCATCCAGCACACTGGAGTCTGACACATCAAGAGTGCTGCCAGGATCTGTTTCCTTATAAAATCAAACCACAGAACCCTCCAAGGAGTGAGCAGAGACGAAGGCTGGGGGGTACGGTGGGGGCGGGGTGGCTATGAACAAGAATTCTCAGAAACCGCTCCCCGGAGCTTCATCTCTCGCTTGGGATTTTCACCGCAGGGGACATCAGTTTCCATTTAAAGTCAGGCTCGAGGGGGAACAAAATTGTTTCCCTTGGTTCTTTACAGCACAGCTGAGACAATCTGACATTTTCAAAAAGAATTTAACTAAATACTAAGGGAGAACAAAAAGGAAATAATAGCAGACAATACAAATAGTGAGCTTCCAGAGCTTGAGTTTCTAATCCTAAGATAACCAAACGCTGGTCTTAAGGATAGGGTAACAATTTGGATTATTGTTCAGCAAATATTCATTCCCTACCCCTTCACTGTGGATGGAATATACACCCTGTCCCATTGGTACTGACCTTGGCCATGTGGCTTTTTTTGGACCACTGGAATGTTAATGGATGCAGCATGAACAGGGTCCTTAAATGTGCTTGCATGGGTGACTTCTGCATCCAGTGATCAGCCACGAGAAGAAGCTACCTTGGGTAGCACTGCCTTTGCAGCCTGGACCCTAGGATGACACACGGTACAGACCTGAACCCCACCTGAAGCCAGGAGCCCCATCTAGTTGACGCAGCAGAGCCTCCCAGGCAGCCCATTCTAGATCAGATGAACTGCTGAAAAACTGCAGATTAAAGCACAAGCTTTAATCCAGAGGTGGTAACTCACTGGGCGCTGGGCTGACTTGTTTTTCAGCATTATCGTGAGAATAGCTGACTGATACGGATGATGCAGAGTCCTACACTGTGTTGTTGAAACCCCTCCCCTGGAGCAAGTCCTGCCCATCTTACGGTCTGCTACCCATGAGCTGCATCAGGACATCTTAACGTGGTTCCTGATAGACAGACAGCTGAGTGACACTCTGGACCTGACTTCTACCCCCAGCAGAGGGGGCAGTTTATCATCCGACTCAGAAAGAACACCTGCCTCATCACCTCACTTGTCAGTGGAAAGTGGCCTGGCCTTGGTATACTGTAGACCTAGAGCATAAAATGTGTGAACCAGGCAATAACTGAGGCAGTGAATGCCTGGGATTGCAGAAGACTTTTTTCGCCTCATGCTGCTCTAGCAGGAATTTTCATCCTTAACCCCTTCAGGGAATTAATGCCGCTTGTCAGTTCAGTTGCCACTTCCTCAGTGACCTTCACTGACAAAACCCCCACTAGCCACTCCCGTAGCTCTGCTTCTTCAGAGCTCTTAGAGATATAATTTCACATTTGATTTGTTTAATGTCTATTTGTCCCTCAGACGGTAAACTTCATGAAGCCAAGGGTAAGCTTCTGGTTGTTTTTTTCTTTCAGCACTGCACACTCCATGCCCAGCATGTATCTGGCACCCAGAGTCTTAGTAAATATCAATTGACTGGAGAAGGCTTTTGTCTCTCCCGACCCTCGCAAGTGCCTGTGTCCTGGGAAATTATTTGATTTCCTAGACTTTTGTTCCTTTCTCTAGCACTTTTTTATCCCACAGCTCGTGAACTTGTATGGGTCTGACCATAATTTACAAGGTTCCTTCTAGCCCCTCAAGGTCACATATGCAGGAACAGAAATGGAGTCTTCTTTCACAAAAAGTTTTCATCGTCTGCATGGAGGTGAGGATTCCTGCCTCTCAGTCAATAAAGAGGGAAACTGAGGCGCGTGGTCCCACTGAGTTTACCTGGCCAGCCTTGGCAGATGTCAGAGCTGTTGACAGGAAATTGGTTCTGCCCCTTTTGTTGTCACTGTGGGCATACAAGGTTTTTGTCGTCTCATGATAACTTTGGCACTGAATACCTTTGGTCTGAAATGCCCAATCCACGTTAAGCAGCCCTGGCTCTAGAGGGTCCATGGGTAATGGGACGGATTGGGAGCCGTCCACTGGCCAAGTGTTTGGTAGCAGCTGCCGCATACCTTCCTTTGTCTTTTCCCACCATCGCTGGTTTTAACCCTCATCGAGAAGGCCACTTTGTCTGGGACAGGGAGGTAATTTCGTCTCGCGTCTGTTTGGCAGCTCCCTGATTACCAGCTGAGCCTGATTACACAGTCTGTGTGCCTGTCCCAGGACAGACGGGCGACTGCTGCTCTGGAGGATGGAGGCGGCTCCAACTGTGAAATTGCATTTTGAAGTCTCACTTCCAGCACTTCTCTGGGGCTAACCCAGACCCCATTCCAGGGGGCAAAGGGCTCCCGGTTCCACAGTTAATTTCAGAGCTGCTTGCACTCCCTTTCTCCCTCCGGCAGGAGGTCCTAATGGTTTAGACCATGCTCTCCTCTCTCTGCAGGCTGCAGATCTGCTGCTTTCCTAGTCGCTCCTTGGTTTTCTGTTGGGGTGTGTGTATGTGCGTGTGTGTGTGTGTGTGTGTGTGTGATCTCGCGAGAGCAACCTCCCATTCGTGAATTCTACAAGCTTGACCACAACACGCACAAAGATGATTGAGGACTTCTGTGCGAGGAACCGGTAATGTAGGCTGAGTAAGGAAGACACAGTTCTGACCTCAAGAACTCTCACAGTGGAGATGAAGATATGCAGTGTGGGAAGTTATAATTGTGGGGACCCAGGAGAAGACATTCCTTTTTTCAGGGAATGACAGAACTGAGTAGATCGGGGAAGCCTTCATGGAAGATATGCCACCTTGATTGGGCCTTAAAGAGAATAGCTGAGGTTTTTTTCCCAAATAAAGAATTGATGGAAGGACAGGCAGAACATTGTAACACACAGAGGCATGCAATTGTGAGGTGTGAGGTGGAGAAACAGCGTGGGTAGGTAACCCGTCTGGGGTGAGTGGAGAAAGGGGAATGATCACATGTGCCTGGAAGACACACTAGATGGGGCCTGCGGAAGGAGAGGGATGAAAATATGGCTGGGAAATTGGTCTGAGATCAAAGGATCTTGTTATATAACAAGCTCATCTGCTATGAGGGAGGCAGGATCACCAACATCACCACCTGTTTGAACATAAAGCAGGTCATCAAGCGTCTGTAAGAAATACCATTTTAATATGATAGACCAAATATTTCTCATAGATACATCAATTATTGATAGATAAAACACATCATAGGTAAACGAAGGAAGGTAATTTTAAAAAATAATTTTATTAAAGTACAGTTGAGTTAGTTGTGTTTAATTTCTGTTGTATAGCAGAGTGACTCAGTTATATATATATTCTTTTTCATATTCTTTTCCATTATGGTTTATCACAGGATACTGAATATAGTTCCCTATGCTATACAGTAGGACCTTGTTGTTTAATCCAGCCTATATATAATAGTTGGCACCCGCTAATCCCAAACTCCCAATCCTTCCCTCCCTCGCTACCTTGGCAACCACAAATCTGTTCTCTATATCTGTGAGTCTGTTTTTGTTTTATAGATATGTTCATTCATGTCATATTTTAGATTCCACATATGTGGTATTTGTATGGTATTTGTCTGTCTCTGATAATTCACTTAGTATGTTCATCTCTAGATCCTTTCGTGTTGCTGCCAATGGCATCGTTTCCTTCTTTTTATGACTGAGTAATATTCCATCTTGTTTATTGAAAGAAGATAACTTTTAAAAGATCCTTTAATAAAATGAGTTTATGGCTGGATTGAGAATAATTGTCGAGTGAAAGTTGGGGCTGATATCGCTGAACACTTAGGATGCACCAGGCACAATATATGCACTTGATATATGTTCATCTCATTTAACCCTCAGAACAACACTACAAGGCAGGTATTAGTACCATCCCCATTTGATAGTTGAAAGTGCCTAAAACAATGGGCACTTTTGAGTTATGCAGTTTGAAGCCAGTTGGTCTGATTCTAGGGATTGGGTAGTAACTTATGGGCTGTTTGGGAGATAACCAGAATCCTAGGCCAGTTTTCTCGAGGCAGTGATAAGCCAGAGGATTCGGAGCAAAAGCAAGGTCTGATCAGTGGATGATGGCTTCTCTGTTGAGCAAAGAAGTTGCAGAATAAATACTTGCAGAAGTTTCAGGGACAGCCGTTCAAGCTATGAGTGGGCCATTGGGAAGAGGAGCCCAGACAGGTGAGTAGGGCTCTTCCTAGAAAAACTTCTGTGCTAACTGTGCCTTTAAAGAGCCAAGATGCATGGTGACAGGCTCTGAGGACAGGGGGCTGCCTGTGCATGTCAAAGCATGGTACAGTCTTGATGGCGTACCGATCTTTTCAATCGTCCATACGCCTTAAATCACCCCTCAACAGGAGAACCTGCAATGATGAAGACAGAGATCTTAAATCCCTTTGTCCACTTAGGTTTAAATGCAGTCATCTGAAGACAATCTCATAGCCTTTTACTTTGCCAGGCCAAACTCCTAAAACGATGTGTGTGTTCCCCAACAAGCAGGGGTTGCTTGTGTTAACGACTGTCGCCAGGACACTTTCAGAATTCCTGCAGCCTGAGATGCCTTTCAACCCACCACACCGGAGTTCCTGCCCTCAGATTCATCGTTTCACTGCTTTCCAGCCTTCTTTGTCCTTTTCCAACCACCTTTCCCAATGAACCTCTGAATTTCATCCCTGCTCTTCCTGGGGTCTGCAAATCCTCTGTAATGAGTAGCCATCTGCAGATTTCATTTTTATGCAGTCTCCCCTCCCCCTTCAGGTTGGTAATAAAAATATTAAACAGGACTAAACCCTTAGCTGACCCCTGCAGGGCCCTGCCAGACAACTCCCCTTGGAATTGGTCGCCTTTTATCACTGCCCTTTTTTTCCTGCTGTTGTTTGGCCAATTTATAGTCCTCTCCCTCTGTCCTCAGCCTAGTCAATCTAACTGATTTTGAAAATAAAAATGTTGAAAGATATCCCAAGATTTTCTAGTTAAAGTTCAAATCTGTGTTTTTTCCCCTATATAGCAGGAAATAATTATGATATATGAGTATTTTTCTTCCTAACAAGATATTAAATATCAGCATATTTTGAGTGATCTGGAGAGTTGATGAAATGTTTTATTTTCAACAGGCTCTTTGAAATCCTGTGTTCATGAGTTAACAATTGCTAATAAAGAGTAAAGGTTTCACTCTGTTTCTCTTTTTGTTCACAAACACAGTCATAGAACATTTTGCACTTCAGTTTCTCTAAGGTGTTAAAAAAAAAAAAAGGAAACCTGACAAATTTGTGTTTATAACAAACTCCAAGGAAACATTTGATAGACCTACAAAAGATTGTTTACCACCTAGAAATACTTTTGTCTTTTGACACAAATATTCCCCCGTGTTTGGAGATCCTACCTAGAGAGATGCCATAGTGGTCTGGGTTTTTTTTTTTTTTTGGTCTTTTTTTTTTAAATAGACTTTTAAAATTCTTTTAAAAATAGACTTTATTTTTTAGAGCAGTTTGAAGTTCACAGCAAAATAGAGCAGAAGGTCCAGAGATTTCCCATGTACCCTCTGCCCCCTCCCACACATAACCTCCCCACCATCAACATCCCCTATCAGAGAGTTACTTTTATTACAATCCATGAACCTACATCGACACATCATTATCATCCGAAGTCCATAGTTTACATTAGGATGAACTCTTGGTGGTGTATGTTCTATGGGTTTTGACAAATGTATTTGACATCATACATTATGATGTCATACAGAATAGTTTCTGCCCTGAAAAACTGCCTTAAAACTCCTCTGTTCTCTGCCTATTCATCTCCCCTTCCCCCTAACCACCCAACACCCACTTGTCTTTTAACTGTCACTACAGTTTTATCCATTGCATTTTTATCTTGCATATACCACATGTTTAGAAGTCCTAGAAGAATAAATGTAGCATCTCATTCCTCTGAGACTGCATTATTAGTGCATGACTGTGCTGTGAAATTTGAATACATCTGTTCCTGGACAGTTTTTTTCCCCTTGCCCTCCCGAGACGTGAAGCTCATGGAGTCAAAAGCTCAGGTGGTAGCATCTGGCCATGAGAAGACATCTTTTCAAGCTCTGTTTATCTTTGCCTCAGTACCCTCGTCATAGCAATGAGGATAGACGGAGATTTAAAAGCAAATATCGTCTAACAATTTGGCCAGACCAATTCCTCATCCAGCATCCAGAACAAGAGATAGCACTTCTCAGAATTTGCTCGTCAGGGGGAAACACTCTTATCTAGTTCTGTAATGCCTTTCTCTTTCCCTCAATATGTATGTATGTATATATAAATATATGCATATGTATATATGCATACACACATATATATTATATATATATATATACATATTGAGGGAAAGTGAAAGGTATTACAGACCATATATATATATATACACACACTCTACCTGTGTATATATATATATATGCATGTATATGGTGGTGATTTAGTTGCTACATTGTGTCCAACCCTTGATCCTGTGGACTGTAGCCTGCCAGGCTCCTCTGTCCATGGGATTCTCCAGGCTAGAGTACTGGAATGGGTTGCCATTTCCTTCTCCAGGGGATCTTCCCAACCCAAGAATCTAACCCAGGTCTCCTGCATTATAGGCAGATGATTTACCAACTAAGCTATGAGGGAAGCCCATACATGTATATACATATATGTAAAATGTGTATGTATAAATGTAACATATATATTGTTTTATACTTTTATAAAGACGTCTAAAGGGAGAGCCTTCAATATTTGGACCGTATTTTAAAATTTCTTGTGACATTTTTCTTGGCCAGAAGTGCTTTAATAAATAAGACCTTCCAAACTGGAAACCTTAATAATATTTTTTATGTTACAACTGAAGAAAAGAGCATGAAATAGTAAGAACCCCACTGTTCTTAATATATTTTACCTCTATCATATAGAAAGAAGATAAAAGGGGAAAGAATTTTATAGTTCACAGAATATCTGTATCTTTCATCACAAATATGTTATTTGTATTCTTAGGGTGTCATTATATATGATAAAGGAATTCATGAAAAGATATATTCTAGATAGAGTACACAGAAGACAGATTTATTCCATACATGTAAAATTTGCCTGTGTTGTGTAGGCACATATTTTTGTGAACGTGTTTGTGAAAACATATATAAATGTAATCTCGCTGGTGAGCCATCTCAATTGAAATGGTGATGTGGGTCCTTAGGCAGGCTTTCTTTGTATTTTGGCGCACCAGGTCTCAATGGCAATGGAGTGGGAGCCATCCTGTTTCTAGGTCCCAGAAGCCCAGGTTTGTGTTTGTGTATGGGGAGAGTTAATGAGAACAGAATGGCTTTCTTTCCCTTGCTTCCCCAATCCCATCTGTTCAAACAAAAGGCTGAAAGGGAAAGAGAACTGAGACCCTGCTGGTCAAGGGGGGAGGAATAATAACACATATCCTTGGGCAACATTTCAGCACATGCAACCCTTTTATACTGTGCTAGAGCTTTTATTCAGACAAAAGGAAGTCAGGCCAATGTAGGTTCCATTAAAAAAAAATCATTATTAAAAAAAAATACATTAGCCCCAAAGGCTAGTTTTTTTTTTTTTTTTTCAATGACTGCATTTGTAAGTTTAGATTAAAAAATGGAAAATATGTAAGGGGGATGAAAGCAGTTTGGCTCTAGTGAAATCTGCAGAGTAACCTACCTGTGTAGAGAGTTGTAGAAGAGCAGTTTTCACTTACTTTGCATCAAGTTCAAGGTCTTAGTAATAAATATGATCACAAAAGGAATAAAGAAGGCACTACCCATTCTTCCTAATCTATGAAAATATTGGAATTTCCAGTGGTGGACAAGAAAACAGATTGCCCTCTGTCCTTCAGGTCAATAGCTTGTCAACAGAAGCCTGACAAGCATCTCTCTGGAAGGTCTAAGAACGTTCCCCAGAACAATTCTATTGAGGCTGGCTGGCTCCTAGAGATGGCTCCTAAAATACCAAGGGGACCTCCTCAAGGGATTATTCTACAAAGTTTGCTGATGCTCTGAGACATCAGAAAGACTTACTGGATATTTTTCCACTAACTCCAGGCCTGAGCTATTGTATGTTCTTAACCACAGTGAGGAAAGCGAATTTGCCATCAAACGATTTTCTTTTATCTGTATTTCAAATGTTGCGTTTTAATAAACAATTCATCAAAATAGCCGTGTTGCCATCATATAGGGAAAGGAAAGGGAAAGTGTTTAGTCGCTCAGTCGTGTCTGACTCTTTGAGACCCCAGAGACTGTAGCCCGCCAGGATCCACTGTCCATGTAATTTCCCAGCAAGAATACTGGAGTGGCTTGCCATATCCTCCTCCAGGAGATCATTCTGACCCAGGGATCGAACTTGAGTGTCCTGCATTGCAGGAAGATTCTTTACTGTCTGAGCCACCAAGGACAGCCTGCTCATTCATTTGAAAGTACGAAATGAAGTGGGAGAAGGCGATGGTGGGGTGATTTGAGAGGATAGCATTGAAACATGTATATTATCATATGTGAAATAGATCGCCAGTCCAGGTCTGATGCATGAGACAGGATGCTCGGGGCTGGTGTGCTGGGGCGACCCTGAAGGATGGGATGGGGAGGGAGGTGGGAGGGAGGGTCAGGATGGGGAACACATGTACACCCATGGCTGATTCATGTGAATGTATGGCAAAACCCACACAGTATTGTAAAGTAATTAGCCTCCAATTAAAATAAATAAAAAAGAAAAAAAAAGAAATGAAGTCTATTTTCCCTTCTTGAGTTAACCCTGATGCCATTGCTCTGTGACAAGGAAAGCAGGAGAGGAGAGGGTCACAGAGACCACCAAGGCTGTGTATTATAATCACTATATATTCAAGAAAGGAAGGAGAACATATCTTCAAAATACTTTGCAAAGGATGAAAAAAAAGAAAGGAAATGGAAAATAAAAAGAAAATGTGAACGTTAAGAAATGTCATTTTAACCTAGAGGGTGGGATTGGTTGGGGGGGTGGGCAGTAGGGAGGCTCAAGAAAGAGGGGACATATGTATACATACAGCTGATTCACTTTGTTATACAACAGAAATTAACACAACATTGTAGAACAATTATACCCAATTTAAAAAAAAAAAAAAGAAAGGAATGTCATTTTAGAATCTTTTAAAATTGTGAATGTCTGAGGAAACTTTATAAGGAAATGTTTTAGCTATCACTGGGCCCAACCGAGGTGTGGAGAGCTAAATCACCCCCTAGAAGGTCCATCAATGTGAAAGGCAAACGATACCTAAAATCTAAGGAGGCACAGGCTCTGAAAACAAGGGAAATTTCCTGTGAGGGGAGTCTTGGAGTTTAGTAAGGCACAAGTTTAACAAATTTTGATCATCTTGATAGCAGTACTTGGTAGCAATATTTTCTCATAAGTGCTCCCTTTCATCATGTATTCAACCTTCAATTACGCATGTAAATAGAAGAGAAAGACAGTCCAGAGTGGTGATTGATCAAAACTGCATTATCTAGTTTTCACCTGCCTCATATTGTTCTTTTTTGCAATGCGTCCTCTTTCCTTATTATTTATTTTTACTTGGACTAATTTTAAAGTGAGTTTTTATTCCCTAGTTGCTTTGGTCAGTGTTAGCCCAGAATAAAAAACACACCCTTTGTAATCCATAGAGAATGTAATCCACAACATTAATAACTGGTGAGCTGAATGCGTTTGCCTACTCTGTCTCCCTCCTCTATCCCTAAAGGAAAAGACGAATTATACCTACTTTACAGAATAGATGAGTTCTGAAAGGCTTGGCTACAAAAGTAAATTTTGGTGAACAGAATTCTGTTTTGCCATGATTCTTGATCTGAAAGCTAAAGTTGTGTACCATATGAAAAGCCTACTCTGGGAGATAATAGGAACCATACTTAAAAGATAATAAAGTTGTTAAAGATTGTGCTTTTAAAGGTGATCAAGGCTAATTGTTGGGTGACTATCATTATACTGTCTACACTAAGTCACAAGAGACAATATGCTGCTGCTGCTGCTAAGTCACTTCAGTCGTGTCCGACTCTGTGCGATCCCATAGACAACAGCCCACCAGGCTCCCCCGTCCCTGGGATTCTCCAGGCAAGAATACTGGAGTGGGTTGCCATTTCCTTCTCCAATGCATGAAAGTGAAAAATGAAAGTGAAGTTGCTCAGTCATGTCCGACTCTTCGTGACCCCATGGACTGCAGCCTACCAGGCTCCTCCATCCATGGGATTTTCCAGGCAAGAGTACTGGAGGGGGGTGCCATTACCTTGTCCAAGAAACAATATGCATGGTATTAATAGTTATGACAAGAGATCCCCAGCCCCAGCTCCCAACTGTACAGTTGTGGTTACCCGCAAGAAATGTTCTGGGGCTTCCCCATTGGCTGAGCAGTAAAGAATCTGCTTACAATGCAGGAGGCATGGGTTAAATCCCTGGATCAGGAAGATGCTCTGGAGGAGGACGTGGCAACCCACTCCAGGAGAATTCTTGCCTGGAGAATCCCATGGACAGAGGAGCCTGGCAGGCTGCAATCCATAGGGTTTCAAAGCATCAGACATGACTGAAGTGACTAAGCACACACACGAGGAGTGTTTTGTTGGGTTTTACCACTGTTTTCTGTAAGAAGGTAGTTATACAAATAAATTGGACCCCTTCTCTCTGCCATTATTGACAAGGTGTAGATAAATATGAAAGAGTTGTCTTCTGAGCATTTGACTTACATGCCCAGATGTCAAACACAGTCCACAGTCTGAGGAACTGAGTCTGCAAATTGTTTGAAAACTTCTAATTTAGAAGATTGGAGGTAAATATTAATAAAACAATGTGTATTTGTATATTATGGCAGGCACTCGACATATTTTAACTGCTCGATCCTTCTTCATTGGCTTTTTGTTTAGCAAAAGGGTCAATATCTTGTGTTACACTAGGACTTCTCACCTTAATTAACCTTGTTCCCCTGAATTTTGACAGGATGTTATGCCTTTGATACAATTTTTTTTCATTCACGTTATGTTTGAAGATGTCATATAAAACCAAGTCTTACTCAGTTCTATATATTCAGCAGCTGGTACAATGTTTCCTACCTAGTGGGTGCCCTCTTCCCCAAATATTGAGTTAAAATGAACTTGCCAAAGTATTAGGATCTTCCCTCCAGGGGTGGAAGGTGGTGGGAGGAGAGCTGCCTGACTTAGGAGAAGGGGAAGGGAGAAGAAGCATGCTCTGACAGTCTATTCCTCAGACCAACAGCTCTCCCTAGCAAGTCCTATTCATCTTCCAAACCAACTGGGAGGGCCATATTAATAAGTGAGGAAGATGACTAGGCTCTCAATTCAAAGGACAGTATATATCTACTTCCTACTTTTGACACAGGTGCCCATGTCTCTGATCCCATGACTTAAAGTGAATGGAGACAGTTCCAGATTGGCAGTCACGACATGTGTCACTGGCTGAATATAACCTTTGGTCAACTAATTCTTGGTTTCCTCATCTGAAAGGGGTAGAGATGTTCCAGTAAGGTTGCAGCTCCAAAGGGGTTGTGATTTGCAAAAGTCCTGAGATATGGTTCTATGTGGGTGGTTGTGATGGAGAAGCAAAGGTGGGGTGATCCTGAATCATGGTCTGGATATGGCACTGTCTTCTAGGCTTGTGGTTTAATGAAAAGCATTGAGTGAATAGATTATTCCCCAATACCTAGCATAGTATCTAGCCCAAATAAGTGCTCAGAATATGTGTCGAGAATTATAGTAAAGAATATAGCTAGTTTTTTATTTTTGGTTCCTGGCACAGAGTTCCAAAACTTCTTGGAATTTCCTGAGTGATAGTAATGTCTTTTATCAGTATAAGAGCCACATTTTACCGTACTTGAGTGTATGCTAATGAGATGATTTTTGATGGGACCTTAAATAGTTTAAGATATGAAAGAAAAACCAAGCATGTCATTATAATGAGAGGATTAGAACTTTCAACCCCACCCTTGATCTCTGGGAAGGGGGAAAGAGCTGGAGGTTGAGTTCAATCATAGCCATTATTTTTAATTGTATTGAAGTATAGTTGATTTACACTGGTGTCTGTGTTTATAATATGTGTACAATGTTGTGTTTGATTTCAGCTAGACAGCCAAGGACTCAGAATCAGTTTTTTATATATATATATGTATATTGTCTTTTTCATTAAGGCTATCCCAGTAGGACTTTGTTGTTTATCCATCCTATATATAATAGTTTGCATCTACTAGTCCCAAACTCCCAATCCTTGCCTCCTTCACTCTCCTTACCCTTGGCAGCCACAAGTCTGTTTTTGTTTCATAGATTTGTTCACTTGTATTTTATTTTAGATTCCACATATAAGTGATATCATATGGTATTTATCTTTCTGTTTCTAACTTACTTAGCTTAGTATGATCATCTCTAGGTCCAGCCATGTTGCTGCAAATGGCATTATTTCTTTTCAATGTTTGAATAATATTCCATTTATATATCTATACCACATCTTCTTTATCCACGTGGTCAATCATTTAATCAACCATACTCATGTAATGAAACCCAACAATCAGGAGAGCTTCCTGGCTGTCAAAGAGATTATTGTGCTGGGAGGGCGGCACACCAGAGAAGGCAAGGAATCTCTGTGCCTTTCTGCTGAGAGCTTGCCCTATGTATCTCTTCCATTAGGCAGTTCCTGAGTTGTAGACTTTAGTCATTCTAGTGAATGATCAAACCTGACAGAGGGTCATGGAAACCCCCTAATTTGCAGCCCAATCTGACAGAAGTGCTGGCACCCTGAAAACACCACTTGCAAGTGGCATCTGAAATAAGAACAGTCTTGGGAGTCTTGTGCCTTTTCTTGTGGGGGTGTGTGTGTGCGCTAAGCCACTTCACTCATGTCCAACTCTTTGCCGCCCTAGGGACTGTAGCCTGCCAGGCTCTCCTGTCCATGGAATTCTCCAGGCAAGAATACTGGAGTGGGTTGCCATGTCCTCCTCCAGGGGATCTTCCCGACCCAGGGATTGAACCTGAGTCTCTTTTGTCTCCTGCATTACCACTGGAACCACCATACTAACTTCAGTGTCCTAAACCTGTGGGGTCTTTGCTTAATCTGAGTAGTTGGTATCAGAATTGAACTGAACTATCAGGGCACTCAGTTGGTGCCAGAGAATTGATGTTGTAACATAGTAAATATTTGCATAATATTTGCATAAAAATAAATAACACCAATGGGGATGTGGAAGGAGGTGGGAGGGAGGGTCAGGATGGGGAACACATGTACACCCATGGCTGATTCATGTGAATGTATGGCAAAAACCACCACAATATTGTAATTAGCTGCCAATTAAAATTAAAAAAAAAAAAGAAGAAGAAACTGCCTGCCAATGCAGGAGACCTAAGAGACTTAGGTTCCATCCCTGGGTTGGGAAGATTCCCTGGAGGAGGACATGGCAACCCACTCCAGTTTTCTTGCCAGGAGAATTCCATGGACAGAGGAGCCTGGAGGGCTACGGTCCAAAGGGTCCCACTTACTGTATTTTAGGCACTGTTCTGAGTGCTCTATGTATATTACCTCATCTAATCCTCACAACAAAACTGTGAGATAGAAGTCATTATCATGCCCACTTTACATGTAGGAAATGGAGGCATCCAGGGGATAAGTAATGTCAATTTTACACAGCTGGTATATAGCAAAATTGGGAATTAAAACTAGGCATTGTAGCTGCAGAACCTATATCCTAAACCACTACCCACATGCAGTCTCCCTGCCTAGCTCTGCCTTCTTGACCCTGGAGCAGCTTAAAACACTAAAAGAGTCAGATTTGAAGATGTTGAACTAATCTGCTGGCAAACATTCAGAAATATAAAAGGATTTCTTTTGAGACACTTCATAAAAGGCTGTGATGGAGTTGCCAGTTCCTGGAGAACTGAAAGGATGCTACATGCTTTATATCAACTCGAATATTAAGTGTGAAATTCCTCAGACCCTATTAATCAAAGCAATCTCTAGAATCAGTATTCATTAAACAGTTGTGTGCATGGACAAAAGTTAATCACATAGTAGACTATATGCTACTCCCAAGTTGGCTCTGTCCAAAAAGGATAGATAACACTATCTATGGGAAGGAGACGAACCTTCCCATCTTTGGAAAAGAGAGGGCAGAAGAGAGTCCCACTTATCTGAATGAATTTGAAGAACTCCACAGCTGCCCGGTGCCCTCCCCATACCTCTTCATATGTAAAGTATTTTCTATTTGGACGACAGAGCAAGACTAGATGAATAACATGGCTGGTGACCCTTATCTGCAAAGGGCCTTGGCTTCTCATAAAAATACTTAATAGAGTTCTTTCCCTTTAATTGCATGCCACAGTCTTTGGAGGCCCATCCATCTCTATGGATGCTCCAGGCACTAACCCCCCTTTATAATGTGGCTCTGCCTGAGTGTGGAATCAGCTGATGAGGCCAGGGGTCCCAAGGCAGTACACCATCTGGTCAAGGTCATGGGTGGCAGATTACCAATTAGGAAGCATGGCAGGGAGGATGCTGTGTGGCTGGGGGCCAGGAATAGATGGTGGATCAGCCATTAGTAAGGGAACCAGGGTAGGTGTTGCAACAGATTAACACACGAATCTTTGCTCTCAGAGGATCTTGCATGAAATCTTAGATTTGGTCACTAGGAGCCTTCAGAGGTAGATAATGAAGCGACTTTTTAAAAAGATGAGCCTGCACTTAGAGCAATGGGTCTCAAACTTTAACATGCATATGAATCACCTGGGGATCTTGTTACAAGATTCCCCTGACTGTTTCTGATTCTGTGGGTCTGAGGTAGGCCTGAGATTTTGCATTTATAATAACCCATAAGATGCCTGGGCTTCCCTGATAGCTCAGTTGGTAAAGAATCTGCCTGCAATGCAGGAGACCCTGGTTTGATTCCTGGGTCAGGAAGATCTGCTGGAGAAGGGATAGGCTACCTACTCCAGTATTCTTGGGCTTCCCTTGTGGCTCAGCTCCCACATTGCGGGAGACCTGGTTTGGTCCCTGGATTGGGAAGATCCCCTGGAGAAGAGAAAGGCTACCCACTCCAGCATTCTGGTCTGGAGAATTCCATGGACTGTATAGTCCATGGGGTCACAAAAGAGTTGGACAGGACTGAGCAACTTTCACTTTCAGAAGATGCCAGTGCTGCTAGGTAATGGACCACTCTTTGAGTAACAAGGTCTTAGAACACATCCTACCTGGATTCTCTGCTTTCTCTCCAGAAGACTTCCCTTATAATTCTCTACATGGTCTGGAATCTGTTTTCTGTGGTCAGAACTTCTACTCAACACCTTAGATTAAAAGAGTGTTCTCTTGTATGTTAGTGGTGAATAAGGAAGACTTGGCCCCTAAACTTTCTTTTTTCTTTTCATTTACTTTTTAATTGTACAAGTAATTCTATTTTAGCCAGCTCAAATACTGTATTGTTTCATATGTGAGCTCTTCCTTGTCTATCTCTAACGTAAAGACTCTTCTTTTAAGGTTAACATAGCCACAATATCCGGAGAAGGCAATGGCAACCCACTCCAGTACTCTTGCCTGGAAAATCCCATGGACGGAGGAACTTTGTAGGCTGTAGTCCATGGGGTCGCTAGGAGTCGGACACAACTGAGTGACTTCACTTTCACTTTTCACTTTCATGTATTGGAGAAGGAAATGGCAACCCACTCCAGTGTTCTTGCCTGAAGAATCGCAGGGACAGGGGGAGCCTGGTGGGCTGCCATCTGTGGGGGCGCACACAGTCGGACACGACTGAAGTGACTTAGCAGCAGCAGCAGCAGCCACAATATCATTATTATTCTGGACAAAGATAATAATAATTCTTTAATATCATATAATATCTGAAAAGTGAAAGTTTTAGTCACTCAGTCATGTCTGACTCAGCAACCCAATGGACTGTAGTTTGCCAGGGTCCTCTATCCATGGAATTCTCTAGGCAAGAATACTGGGATGGGTTGCCTTTCCCTTCTGCAAAGGATCTTCCCAACCCAGGGATTGAACCTGGGTCTCCCACATTGTGGGCAGATTCTTTACCATCCAAACCACCAGGGAAGCCCATATAATATCTAGTTCATGTTTAATTTCAGTTACTTGTCCCCAACATGTCTCTTTATAGTTGTTTTTTTTTGAATCAAGAACTAAATCAGGTCTGCAAATTATGTTTGTTTGATTCGTTTCTTAATATCTCAAACTTCTTAATCTCTAACAGCTCCTCCTTTTTTTTTTTTTTTTTTGCTATTTCATTCCAGTTGAAGAAAGTAGATTATTTGCTCTGTAGAATTTCCCTCATTCTGAATTTGTCTGCATCTTCTTTAACCCTTATATTTCCTGTTAAAAGGGAGTTAAATTCAGAGATTTGACCAGATTCATCACTGTTTTTGTTTGTTGTTCAGTAATAATCCTGGTGCTACGTACTTGTTACTCTATTACATTGGATTGAAAGTATAATGGGTTGTTTCACCTTTAGAGATGTTAGGATTGATCCTTGGGTTCAGATAATGTGGTCCTGAACCACCTATCACAGAGCCCTTCATCATCCTTTCCAGTCTTAACCATCACTGATAACCCCTGTCTGCACTCTTGAAAGTGTTCCTATAACACCCTGTGCTTCCCTATTACACTACTTTATCCATCAATTTTCTCTACTTTGTGGTAAATTTCCTCAAGGCAGGACCATGTCTCACTTTAGCACCTAGCCTAGTACCCAGCATATAGTTAATACCCAATAAATAGTTATTGAATGAGTGAATCCTGCCCCTAACATCTCCTGAGATCAGTGGATGCCCACCAGGTTCTGGTGGGCAGGTTCTGCATTCTTTGTGGAGGTATTCAGGATTTTTAAAGACCTGGTAGTACAGAAGGAAACCCTTCTAAAAATTCTACTACTATTGGGCTTGGTGTCACTTCAGAGACAAGGTATTTAAGACATGACCTGAGTTCCCAGGCCCCGTGGTGCCACAGTGGAGGTAAGGGTAGAAAAAGGAAGAGATTTTCTCAATCTTTGAGCCGTGAGATCTCTCATGGTTAGATACACAATCACATGCAAACTTACTGAGGGGACAGAAGTGCCTGCTTTGGAAGGACGCAAGGAGTACTCCAGGCAACAAATTCCCATCTACCTCTTTCCCTCATCTGAACCCCAATAACTTGTTTCTGGGGTTTCCCAGGTGGCTCAGGGGTAAAGAATCCACCTGTCAGTGGAGGAGATGCAGGAGACACAAGTTTGATCCCTGGGTTGGGAAGATCCCTGGAGGAGGAAATAGGGACCCATTCCAGTGTTCTTGCCTGGGAAATCCATGGACAGAGGAGCCTGGCAGGCTACAGTCCCTGAGGTCTCAGAGAGTTGGACATGACTGAGCAAGTGAGAACCTGTTTCTGAGAAGAGGGATCACTGGTGCTTGCACTGAACTTTTCCCCTTCTTCCAGGACATCTTTGAATTTAACAGCCCTCATATGGGACAGTTCTTCCAAACTGCTCCATTTGTGGGATGGTAGATGACCCTTGAATTTTTTCGGTGCATTTGTGACAGGGAATAAGGGGTGGGGGGGAATAAGGTATGCTGGTATATCCTAGCACAAGGAGCAAGATCTTAGCTTTTGGAGACTGAAGGATTGATCCAGTAGGAGGCGGTGGTGGTGGTTTAGTCACTAAGTCATATCTGACTCTTGTAACCTCATGGACTGTAACCTGCCAGTCTCCTCTGTCCATGGGATTCTCCAGGCAAGAATACTGGAGTAGGTTGCTATAGGAGGAGCCCTTATCAATGAAGATGCCGATGGTATTTTGGAATGAAGAGGAAATGCTAAAAGGAGGTGTTTGTAAAGGTTCTGAAAACATCCCTTAAAATAAATATCTAAGATTAAAAGAGAACTGCTATGTTTCCAAGTTCCAAATGCTAGGGGAGTACTCGCCTAGAACTCTCTGTGCTAATGGAAGTCTACACATGGATACACAAGCCTATTTGTTAAGACGCCACTTCTCCACTGGGCAATGATTTTATGCCCCAGGAAACGCTGATCACTGTCCGGAGGCATTTTCGGTGGTTAAGACTGTAGAATTGCTACTTGTATCTGATGACTCCAGGCCAGGAATGTCATTAACCATTCTACCATGCAGAAGACATCCCCCACAACAAAGAATTGTCTGGGCCAAAGCGTCAATTGTGCTGAGGTTTTAAAAAACCCTACCTTCTAACAGTCTGTTGTCCCCTCACCAATTGTAGTCATATTCAATTGCACAACTCTGAGACAGTTCAGTTTAATGTCTTCCACCCGAATACCTAAAATCCACTCTCAAGCTCTTTGGACTCTCCCTTGGACACCCAAGGAACAGTTCTGTAATATTCTTCAAAATCAGAGGTCCCAAATGCATTTCTTTTATTAGTCAAATCTCTGCCATATCCCCACCCAAGTACCCTCTTCGATTTGTGTGTGTGTTGTTTTTGTTTTTTAAGCCTTGCATTTCATACTTCATATTTTTTAAAAAAGATAGTAGATGGATGAAACTGGAGCCCATTATACAGAGTGAAGTAAGCCAGAAAGATAAAGAACATTACAGCATACTAACACATATATATGGAATTTAGAAAGATGGTAACGACAACCCTATATGCAAAACAGAAAAAGAGACACAGAAGTAAAAAAGATAGTACCGAAATATACAGAGCAACCAATGAAACAAATGAAAACATCTCTGGTTAAATATTTATATTTTCTGAATACTCCCTCCCTACATTCCCTATTTCAGAGTTAAGGAAGGTTTTCTCGCCCACCCACCCCCAATAAGGCCCAACTAACCAGGGCCCTTTTGGGGGCATACTGCATTCAAAATTCAGAGACCAATGCTTGACAGAAAAGGTTAGAAGATTTTAACCCTTGCTGAATTTGAAAATGGAGCGCTATGGCATCTCTGCCATCAGTGAGTTTCCTTAAATATTTTGATTAAGGTGGTAGAAAACCCAAATGATAGAGTTGGCAAGTTACTGAAACTCTCAAGAGTCAGATTTTCCCCTATAAAATAAAGGGTTGTCTTCAGGGTTCCTTTCAGCATGAGAGACTAGATTGAAAGTCTTTCTGGAGCTAGTAAGAAGAGCTGCAAGTAAAGTGGGCAGGACAAGTTGGGCTGCAAATGGAGTTTGCAGGGATGTTTGCAATGGATGTTTCAGGGAAGTTGTCTCATCTCCTCATGCCTTTCCTTGGGCATATTATGGTCTCCTTAAATTGTCATCCTCATCATCATTCTCACAATCTCTGTAAGCCAAGTACCAGTGCTTGATCTGCCCATACACAATCTTCAAAATAATTTTCTAATGACCATACAATATTAGCAGTTCCCTCAGGGATGAGCAGGGTGTACACATATTTGTATTTAAGGAAAGGATGAGAGTAAAATGGAGAGAACCAAAAGAGTGTGGGCTTCCCGGTGGCTCAGATGGTAAAGAGTTTGCCTGCAACACAGGAGACCTGGGTTCGATCCCTGGGTCGGGAAGATCCCCTGAAGAAGGGAATGGCAACCCACTCTAGTATTCTTGCCTGGAGAATTTCATGGACAGAGGAGCCTTGTGGGCTACAGTCCATGGGGTCACAAAGGATTGGACATGACTGAGCAACTAACACTTTCACTTTCTGAAAAAGCACAACCTGCTCTCAGATTTTGGAGTGTCCAACGAGAAAGACCAGCCATCACTGACCAAAGGCTGACAAGCTCAACCTCACTGCCTGATGAGGTCTGTGTTAGTAAAAGCTACATGAGTTCCCATCGCTTTATATTTCTACCCTGTCATCTCTTAGAACTATAGACAGTCTAGATTGCCAGCTTTCTCAATCTGTAGATAGAAGTAAAATTGTATTACTAACAACCAGTGGAAGTTTTTATTTTTGCCTCTCCTTGCACCCACTTGCCTCACCTCTTCAAGTCCTTTTCTTTCCCACTCCAGTGTTTTGGATGGTCCCAGAAGAGATGCCACCATATGAGTTCATAAACCACTACGTGGCACCCATCACCTTTTTCCTCTGATGCTCCCCATCCAGTTGACTAATCATGAAATTTCAAGAAGAGTGGCAATACTGATATTTTAGATGATTTCCTCCCTCCCCCAGGAAGACAAGGTCCATCCCAAGATGCTCCTAAATCACCACCAGTCCTTAAGTGCCAGAGCCATGCTGAATTTTATGGAAAAGTGGGGGGAAACTCCTTTCCTCATCCCTGTGTGGATCTGTGCAGCTGCTCTTCAAAGTTTTACCCAGAATTGAACAAAAGACTTTCAGGAAAACAGCCTCCACTGCTGATGCAATGAATTGGCCAAGAACACATGTGTGTATACACGTGTACACACATGTGTATACACATATAAGCCTGTGTACACACACAGGTTCACGCAAACAAACAGCAGCAGGGGTGAAATCTCTGGGTTTTTTAAGTTGTTTTTTTTATATGGACCATTTTTTAAAAGCCTTTATTGAAATTGTTACAATATCCCTTCTGTTTTATGTTTTGTTTTTTTGGCCCCATCACATGTGGGATCATAGCTCCCTGACAAGGGATGGAACCTGCACCTACCCCCCGGCATTGGAAGACAAAGTCTTAACCACTGGGACCATCAGGGAAGTCCCTGAAATCTCTGTTTAGAAAATATTTTTTTCCAACGTTAAGTGTGGGGTCTGAAGAGAGGCAACTCTGCCTAAAACCAAGATAACTTTTATCCAATAGCTTACATTTCTTTTCTCCCAGCTATGGTGTCTTGACCATCCCACTTCACACTTATGGGTCCTGCTTTTTATTTTCCTATTTAAATTTCTATTCCAAGAGCTTTCCCAGATTTAAAGAATGGTATCTCTTCCTCTTACAAGACATAAGTCTCTTGCAACTTTTGAATCATGGTTTTAAAAGCTATGCCTCCTTCCCATGAAGGCCTCCAAATGATTAGGGCAAAGCTTCATCAGATTTCAGGTTCAAATGTCTTGAGGCTACTTCCTGCTCCAGCACATGACCTGGAAATCACTTCTTCCCAAGGAGAAGGCAGCGGAGGAGAAGATGGTAGCAGAAGGCATACTTCCCTCTTCTATATTCTTCTCTAGAGATTGTTGTCCATTCCTGCTCAGGCATCCCAGTTATATATGGAACATTAGGCTTGAAACAACCTTAACAGACTGCAGTAGATGCAGCAAATTGCCTGACTGAGTCTGCATCCTCACTTCCTAGTATGCTTCCTGCACTGCAGGTGCTGGGAAGTTCAGCATTTCATTTCCCAAGCTTTCCTTGCAATGGGGTCTTGTATGCACTTTAGATTCTGCAACTTACATGTGTCAGGTGAGTGTATGCTCCTCGGTTCTGTCTCATGACAACAAAGATTTTGAATGATGGACATTAAAGTCCTCCGCACGTCACAGCTCTCAGATCTTGGACAGACCGTGTTATAGCTCTTAGACAAATCAGTGTTACAGCTCCATGTTACAGCTCTATTTTATTTAGAAAATAGCAGGAAAATCCATCCTCAAGGCGTGAGGGCATGCCGACCCAATGACGCGAAGAGAATGGAGTTGGGTAACGCGCCAGCAAGCGGGAGAGAGAGATCCCCGGCCCTTTGGCTCCTCATTTATATGTTTTTTTCCTCCGCCTGGGCTTGCCTTATGTAAATTGGGCTAACCAGGAGTGTTGTTTGTTCTACCTGAGGTCCTCACTCCGGTCCTTGGACCTTCCTTTCTTATATTTTCGCGGGCTTTTTCCTTCCAGAGTTTAGCCACCGCCATTCTGGACTCCTATTTCCTAGTCTAACTCCCTAACACGTGCATGTGCAGGGTTCACATCATCAAAGCGAGGCAGGGGCCGTCTTCTTGCTCCATTGATGAGTAAGGTCAAGGACACAGGTGTGTCCTGCAGCAGTGTTCAGTCTCTAGTTTCCTGGTGCCTATAGGCAGTTCTGCTGGAGATAGTAGAGGCCGTGGATCCTCGGTTAGCAGGCACGGCAGTGTGGACTTGAGCTCAATGGTTCCAGGGTTGGTTTTCTGGAGTCCAGCCTAGAATTCACTCCTCCAGCTCTTCAGTACCTTTATCCTGCTTCATTTCCTGTATTAAGTTCCTTTCTGCTTAAAATACCAGATATCTGTTTCCCACTTTGAACCCTGCCACATACAAGGTCCTAAACAGATGGAGATCATCTGTGTTGCTTTCCACTGATCTAAGTGCAGAACTGGGGACCCCGCTGTAACAGAGTGGGAGATGATGAACAGGAAACTAAGCCAGAATGTGACAGGGACTGGGGAGAACTCGGAGTTGCTTTACAAAGATGTATAAAGATATGTTCTTTAAAGTCACTAGTTAAACTATAAAGAAGGCTGAGCACCAAAGAACTGATGCTTTCAAATTGTGGTTCTGGAAAAGACTCTTGAGAGTCCCTTGGACAGCAAGGAGATCAAACCAATCAATCCTAAAGGAAATCAATCCTGAATATTCACTGGAAGGACTGATGCTAGAATTGAAGCTCCAATAGTCAGGTTTCCTGATGCACAGAGCCAACTCATTGGAAAAGACCCAGATACTGGGAAAGATTGAGGACAGGAGGAGAAAGGGGTGACAGAAGATGAGATGGTTGAATGGCATCACTGACTCAATGGACATGAGTTTGAGCAAACTCCAGGAGATAGTGAAGGACAGGGAAGCCTGACATGCTACAGTCCATGGGGTCGCAAAGAGTTGGACAGGACTTAGAAACTGAACAAAACAACAACAAACTGAAATATTGCAAATAATTTCTAGTGCCTAGGCTCGGAGTTGAAAATAAGGATGAGCTTAGACTGCAAATGAAGAGAAATACCTGTTAATCTAAGTCCTTTTATAGGTAAATGTGAAGAGGAGGTGGGCACTTCTAGTTAATTATCACTCATGCTCTATAAACTGATCAAATGATAAAAGTAGTGAGTGAGATTGTGCACAAAAACCTTTTATTCTCACCAAATCAAAGCTCAGATTTCCTGGCTGTAGCTCAGGCCCATTGCTAAGAAGTTTGATTTCCCTGTTGTGTTCCAGCATGTTATTCGAATAACCTATACATTTACAGCCCAGTGATGTACTGTGTTTCTAGGGTACACTGTAGATGCTCACATCTGTTGTTCAGGGTAAATAATGTTTTAGAGTATCTGGAAATTGCCTACAGTTACAGGTCCAATTTTGACACAACTATCTGGCAAAAGAGCCAAACAGGAAGGGTGCAGGGAGGACACTAGGCTTTTTAAAAAAACTGAAAATGAAAAAGGTAACATGCACTGTTGGATAATAGAGGTTGGAATCAAAGCAGGACTTCAGAGGCCACTGGGAGAATGGCAGAGTGACCTTGGACTTGGGATAAACTGGAAAATAGCTTCTGGTATTCTGGGCATTCCTGCCCACCTATTCTGTGCAGCACACACCGTGTTCCACTTAGATCGTTTGCATAGGACCTGACCCTCACGATGCCCACTCTGGGATGCAATTCCACGTTTAGGCTGCGTGCTTCCCCAGCTGTCCCATCTGCTGTCACCCCAGGGTGGAGTGTGTCAGGGGTCCCCCAAGATCACCCTCAGGCTCGACAATTCATTAGAGGAACTCACAGAACACAGGAAAGCTTTTATACCCATGGTTAGAGTTTATTACAGCAAAAGGATGCAGATTAAAATCAACAAAGAGAAAAAGTACACGGGGCAAAGTCCAGGAGACATCAAATGCAAGATTCCAAGTGTCCTCTCCCAGCAGAGCTATGGGGATGTGCTGGATTCTCCCGGCAGCGGTATGTGAGAACATGTACAAAGTACTGCCAGCCGAGGAAGCTCACCCAAACCTTGGTGTCCAGGTTTTTATTGAGGGATCTATCTTGTAGTCATGCTGTTCTGTGGCTGAACCCAGCTACCCAGACTGTAGCCCCCAGAGGAAAACAGGCATCCGCCACAAACACCATTGTTAACATAAACTCTGATCAAAATGGTAACACCTGGCCCAACGCCTCAGGCCAACCGAGACACTTTATTAGGCTGACTCTCCCAAGAGCTGAGAACTCATCTCCCAGGGGCTGGCCAAGGGCCATTCCGGAAGTCAGGCCTTTCTTGAAAATGTGCAGGGTTTAGAAACCCAGACCTTCTGAGCCACCCTCTCCTGCGTGGGGAGGATGTACACCCTTCCTGGCCTGTAGCTGCAGAAGTGAAGCTTCATTCCATAGACTCATCACCCCCAGTAGTTGTGCATGGTAACCAGAGGCATCCAGTCAGGCCGTCTGCACTGGGCATGAGGATGGATCGGCATGTAAACCACCTGTGGAGAGTGGGGGAGTGTGGGGAACATGCTAGAGGATCCAGTGGAGGCCACAAGTCATCCTCAGGGGGCCTGGGCCCTTTCATTCACTAGGTGCTGTACGATTTTCCCTTAAACATTTCTCCCCTCTCTCCCGCATCTCTGTCCTTCCTCACCTGAACCCATAGCCTTCTCCCTCATCTCCTGGGTCCTGTTCCTTCCCCACTGAAGCCCAAGTGAGCTTTATGGAAAGTAAGTCTGCCCTTTAGAAACTCCCCATGGCCTGCAGAGACTCTGAACGGAACATCATCTTGCCCCTCCTCTGGCCTCCTCTTTTCGTCCTTGCCTTTGATTCTTGTCTGGTTTGTGCATTTGCATGGTCCTGCTGTCTGGTTCCCGGATCTCTTCTTACTTCCCCACTTCATCCTAGTCACACTCTACTCCTTCTGTTCTATACTATCTAAGGTATTACCTCGGACAATCTTCTCTAATTCCCTCCTCACCCCGCAAGCCAGGTTAGCTGCCTGCTCTCCTCTCTGCTTTATAATAATCTGTTGGCTTGCCTGCCTCCATGCCAAAACTGCTCCTCAGGTACAGCTTGAACCCACAATCTTCCAACCGAAATCCCACAACTCATCTCAGGACTTAATGAAGCTCAGGTTCTTTATATCATAGGGCAGAAGGAATTTAGTGAGAGGCAAAATGATAGGTTAAGAAGTAGATTTATTAATGACCTTTTAAGAGGTTGCAGGAAAATGAGTTGTGAGAGGATGGTTATGTCCCAGGTCTCAGGTGAGTCCCTGGGGTGGGCCACCAGTTGAGGGTCCTTGGCTTCACGCTGGAAAGAATTCGAGAACAAGCTATAGAAAAATGAAAGCAAAGACAGACATGGATAGAATGCAGTCCATCTCAGAAAGCAAAAGCGTCCCTGAAATATGGAGTGATTAGTTTTTAAGTGCTGTGTAATTTCACAGGCTAATGAGTGGGAGCATTATTCCAACTGTTTTGGGGAGGGGGGAGGGATTGCCAGGAATTGGGCCACCACTCCCTTTTTGGCCTCTTATGGTCAGCCTCAGAACTGTGGTGGTACCTGTGGGTGTGTCATGTGGCATATGCTAATGTATTACAATGAGGGTATGATGATGCTCAAGGTCTACTGGAAGGTGAATTTTCTGCTATCTTGAATACATGTGAGAATGAGCCTAACTTGAGCCAGACTTCTCTTGCCTGCTCTTGAGAAGTCTGTCTTCTCCTCGGCAGTTTCATGCACCAGTCAGAAGCATAGGCTCTGAAAGTGTGTCTCAATTCTGCCCCTTAATAGCTATGCAAGCTCAGGCCAGTTACCTGAAGTCTCTGAATCTCAGGTTCCTTATAATAAATCAGGGACCATCATAGGGTTGTTACTAACATTAAATGGCCTGGGATCTAGGAAGTGCCTGGCACAGGTCCAGCCACATAATGCTTCACATAGAGAAGTGCTTTTATTATTCCCAATCGATTTGCCTCTGCATCCTATCTGGTCTTCCAACTGGATAACCGGAAAAACCCTCATGGCTATAACTCTCCTGAATCCCAAGTCTTACAGGCAGTAGATGGCAAAATGCCCCATCACCCTGAGACTGGTATTTGGGTGGGAAATAGAGGAGCTAAGTGCCAAGCATGGGGTCTGCTGGCATCATTTACTTGGGGGTGCCTTTCCTGCTCGGACCTCCTAGGCACTTGCCCTCTTGATGCCAGGAATCAATTGGATACCAAGTCCTCTGACTATACCTCTCAGAATTCTAACTCCAGTTCTCATGTTGCCACTAGCATACTCTAGAGTTCAGGCCTTATTCCTGAACCCTAAGCCACTGAAATCATGTCATCTCCTACTCTCTGACCCCTAAACATTCTGTCTCTGGTCCATCCTCAAACTACTGTGCAAGTTGACCATCCTTGGGGCTCATTATGGAGGCTAAGTGAGTGAATGCCTGTGAATTGCTTAGCATGATGCCTGGATCATGGTGAGGACTCACTCCATAAATGGCCCCTAGTCTCAGATTTGATAATGTCATTCCTCTACTTAGAAGCTTTCATTTGGTTCCCTCCCCCACTGTGTACAAAATGAAGTTCAAATTCCTGAGCACAGCATTCAAGACCCTCAATGATCAGAATTCCAGTGACCCTGAACATTTTTAGCTTGTCCTTGTCCTATTTGATTCCTCCCCCTTGGAATGCGTTTTTCCATTCTGCCTGTTGCAACCTGCCCACTGAGGCCCAGTGCGAATACAATTTCCATGAAGCATTTCCTGATTCACTTAGTTGTAATTAATCACCTTTTCTCTTGGGCTCCCATAGGGTTTAATTTATATTTCCATCCTACCCCTTTTGGCCCTATGTTTGTATTAGTTAATTCTGTTATCAGACTTGCTTCAACTAGAGAATGAACCCACAATACAAACAAATGTTTGAATTGTTGAATACAAGATATGTTGGCAACCAGCAATAGAAAATATGTGATGGGGCAGACCCAGCCTACAAGACAGAACTGTCCGAAAGATTGCTGGAAGAACTGTATTTGCACCAGGCCTCAGAAATTAGAGGTTGGGAACCACAACAATGTTTGTCATTGCCAAGTTTTTCTCTGTTCTTGGTTGAGCGTTGTCCTGCAGCACTCTCCAGCTTTTGTTGGTTTCATTCTATGATCACCAAGGACTCTTCAGATTATAATTCCTTTTGCCTCGTAGGCTCATCACAGAAAGATGATGTGGTGGGCAGCAGACTTGAGAATTCAGTCTACTAATAATCAAACTTCTCATGGTGAGTTTAATGCTTGGTATGTGACCCAGATGAGAAGGGGGAAATGATCTTAATATAGGACTGGAGACAGCACTACCTCCTCTGTCTCATGTTCTCTGGCTCCCACTTTCTCCCCCCCAGTCCACGGATTTCTATCTAAAGAAATAAATGGACAGCTCTAAAAGGTGAAAATAAAAGTAAAAAGAGAGCAACCCTTCCTTGGTCAGAAGGGAGCACCTGGGAGAGGGGAGAACTTGGCTGTGGGGTCATGGAAGGATGTAGGGGCTGCTCATGTGATTGAGCCTAGGGCTTCTCAACGCCCTAACTGAGGGAGCTTCATCCTTTCACTCCATCATTTGCTTTCCCAAATGACTGCCTGTGGTTGTAGATTGAACTCAGCAAACTCACTTCAGTAATTTATAGCCTACTTACTTTTCTCTAGTATGCATGAGGAATCAAATCAATTAACTCCTGGAACTTAATAAAAAGAGAAGAAGTCCCTCTTGGGGCACAGGGATCAGATGGAAAAGATAGAAAGACAGCTATCATCTCGCTTTTGTTTCCCCATCCCCAGTGCTGGCACGCTTCCTCTAGAGTTGGGGATTATTGCGTATGAATTGGTGAGCAGCTCCCATCTCTGCTATTGTTGGCAGGGTTGGGGGCGGTGAACCTCCAAAATAAGGTTGGGCTGATAGGTGTCCATCTGATGAAAGGAAAACCCTGTGAGTGGTAGCAATCCAAGTTTGAGAACAGGACCAAATCTTTCAGGGTGTCCTACTTTGAATAGCTGTCCATTAAATAACCATATTCCCAAAGTCGGACTCGCCCAAGTCAGAAGTAGGAGACTGATCTTTCATTCCCTATTGTTTTCTGATACCCAGGCAGAAATCTAACTACTGTTTGATTTATTTGGCTTTGGCTGTCCTGGATCTTTGATGCTGCATGAGCTGTTTTCCTGGTTGTGGTGAGCAGGGTCTGCCCAGCAGTTAGCTGCAGGGCTCGGGCTTCTCCTTGTGGCGGCTTCCCTCGTTGCAGAAGCTCTAGGTAGCACAGGCTCAGTATGTGCAGCTCCCAGGCTCTAGAGCACAGGCTCAGCAGTTGCCGTGACAGACTTAGCTGCTCAGTGGCATGTGGGAGCTTCCCCAACTAGGGATTGAACCTGGGTCTCCTGCATTGGCAGGTGGCTTCTTCGCCACTGAGCCACCAGAGAAGCCCCATCTAATTATTATTGACTCAACTACTTTCTCCTACTTAAGGTGATGTTCATAAACCAAAATATATTTTTTTACAGTTGGTCAATATAAAGTTATCTTGTCATTTGTGATTTGTTGTTTAGTCACTGTGTCTGACTCCATTAAAATTATATTTAAAATTTTACTTAAGCAAATAGTTAAGAAATTAAATAATACAGAAAGATGTTTATAATGAAACGCCACAGGCCTATGTCGCTCTGCCTGTCTGCTCTCCAGGGGCAGCCACTTTTCATAGTAATTGTTTTGAATTCTATGGTGTTTAATCTGATACCTCTAAATCTGACTCTTTGTGACCCTGTGGACTGCAGACTGCCAGGATCCTCTGTCCACGAAGTTTTCCAGGCAGGAGATACTTGAGTTATTCCCTTCTCTAGGGGATCTTCCCAACCCAGGGATTAAACCCAGGTCTCCTGCATCAGTTAGACATTCCCTATTAATTTCTATTAAGGTGGGCAATGGTTTATACACCTTTCTCCACCCTTCTTCATCCCCACAGCATAGTAACATAACTATTTTTTAATTTCCCTAAGTTCTGCAAAAATATGTAAACCTCTCTTTCTTGTTTTGTCAACTCTGATTTCTTGCTTTGTAAGTTAAGGATAGTAAATCCTTACCCTTCTTTCCATCTCCCCTTCTCTCCTGCAACTAGAATCAGCTGTGCTTTTTTCATTTTCAAGACTGATTACACCTGTTTTGTAACTATTATTAAGGCTGCCATAATTTGTCTGTGTAAGTCTCTCAGTCATGTCGGATTCTTTGTGACCCCATGGACTATACAGTCCATAGAATTCTCCAGGCCAGAATACTGGAGAGGGTAGCCTTTCCCTTCTCCAGGGGATCTTCCCAACCCAGGGATCAAACCCAGATCTGCATTGCAGGCAGATTCTTCACCAGCTGAGCCACAAGGGAAGCCCAAGAATATTGGGATGGGTAGCCTATCCCTTCTCCAGCAGATCTTCCTGACCCAGGATTCGAACCAGGGTCTCCTACATTGCACGTGGATTCTTTATCAACTGAGCTATCAGGGAAGTCCTAATTTGTCTGCAGCTTTATTCTATAAGTTAAAAATCAATAAACAAAATAGACTGAATCAATGAAAAAAATACATGTTCTTGAATAGGAAGATTCAAAATAAAAAAGTCTTCTCCTAAATTAGTTTAAAAGTTTAATGTAATACAATAAAAACACTATGAGACCGTTTATTTTTTTCCGGGCTAGATAAGTTTATTATAAACTCCATTTGAAAAAAAAACAAGAATAGCTGGTAAAACTCAGAAGAGTAGTTGGGCTGGGTTGAGGACCTAGAAATACTAGGTATTGAAAGCACGTCACATGGGAATTCCCTGACAGTCTAATGGTTAGGACTCCACCCTTTCACTGCTGTGGGCCCAGGTTCAATCCCTAGTTGGGAAACAAAGATCTTGCAAGCTGTACCACGGAGCCAAAAAATAAAATAAAAACACATCACAAAGCTTTGTAAACCATAATGAAATCAGGATGGCTCAGATGGTGAAGAACCTGTCTGTAACACAGGAGACCTGGGTTTGATCCCTGGGTTGGGAAGATCCCCTGGAGGAGGGCATGGCAGCTCATGCCAGTATTCTTGCCTGGAGAATCCCCATGGACAGAGGCGTCTGGTGGACTACAGTCCATGGATCACCTACAGTCAGATACCACTGAGCAACTAACGCTTTCACTTTCTTTCAGACAGAACAATAGAAAAAGATCTTATAAAATCCAGCAATATTCAACTGCATGTGGAAATTTAGTATATGATTAAGGAAGAATTCTGTTATTAGGAGCATGCACATTTAGGATTATGTCTTCTTGGTAAATTGACCTTATCATATGAAGTAGCCCTCTTTATCTCTGGTAAAACTTCTTGTCTTAAATACTTTGTTATTAATATAGCCACATCAGATTTCTTGTGATTACTGTTTGCTAGTATACCTTTTTCCATCCTTGTGATTTTAACCTGTTGGAACTTTGAATTTAAAGGGAATCTCTCTTTGATCTTGTCATTATTTGCCCTAGAAAACTTTTGCACTGTAATTTCAGATACTTTCATTCATCTGGATTCTACTGATAAGTTTACAGAATCCAGTCACTATGAGAATACACATAACAAATGATTTCTCTGCCTACCAACCCCTCCTCCATTGAAAAAACTTGAGTAAAAAAATCCCACTTCCAGGCCTTCCTGTACACTGGGAAAAATACCAAGGGCATATGCTCAAGATTATATATTGCAATGCTATTTGTAACAGTAAAAGATTGAAAACAATCCTAATGACCATCAGTAGGGAACTGGTACCTCTGCAAATCAGAGTATAGTGTGGCTAAAAGAAAAAAAAAATCTAGGAGTGGAATGATTGGGTTGTAACAGAAAGTGTATGTTTAACTTTTGAAGAAATCAATAAAGTATGTTCACACAAATACTGGCACATGAATGTTCATACCAGCTTTGTGGGTAATAGTCCCAAACTGAAGACAACTCAAATATCCACAAGTAGGTGGATGAGTAAATAAGGTGGTATATCCATTTAGTGGAACACTACTCAGCAATAAAAAGGAACAAACTACTGACACATGCAACAACATGTATGCACACTATTGTGCAGAGTGAAAGAAGCCAGTGGAAAAAATACAGATGATGTGATTCCATTTACATAAAATTCCAGAAGATGAAATTGAATCTATAATGACAGAAAGCAGATTGGAAATTGGTTAGAGGAAAGAATGGGTGCGGGAATAAATTATGGAGAGGCATAAGGAAACTTCTGGGAGTACTAGATCTGTTGTCTTGGTTGTGGTGTAAACACATGTCAAAATGGATAAAATTTTACACTTCAAACAGTTTATTATACTACACTTTAGTTTATTAAACTACACTTTAAGTAGTTTACAATTATCTTTCATTTATACCTTCAAAATACTTTTTAAAGAGATGTGGCTATTTCTACATGCTGTTATGAAGTGATTTATAGGATATATTAAATGAAAAAACAATATAAAAAGTACATATAATATGCCACTGTTTAAGAAACTGAAAGATATACCTACCTATCCATATTTTGCATATACATAATTGCTTATATAAAAAAGTGAAGGGTAAACCATAAAAACATGTTTTCTGTAGAGAGAGGAAAGAAATATAGTGGAGGTGATGATGAGAAAATAAAGTTGATTGTTTAAATATGCCTAATTCTATAGATATGGCTTTTGAAACATGTAAATAGTCTGCATAATTCTAAAGCAAAATTAAATTTAAAGAAGTTAATCTGGAAAATTGAAAGCAAAGTAAAACAAATGATTCCAACTATAAATCCAATTGGTGGTATTACCATACAGAGAAAAACTATTTCAAATAACTTTAAAATATGATAAATACGACTATGTATCTCTAGTGGTATATGTGTGAGTTGCTCAGTTGTGTCCAACTCTTTGCAAGGACTGTAGCCCACCAGGCTCCTCTGTCCATGGAATTCTCCAGGCAAGAATACTGGAGTGGGTAGCCATTCCCTTCTCCAAGGGCTCTTTCTGACCCAGGGATCGAACCTGGGTCTCCTGCATTTCAGGCAGATTCTTTACTGTCTGAGCCACAAGGGAAGTCCCTAGTGGTATATAACCCAAGACAAAAAAAAAAAAAAAAAAAATGACTAAAGGGGAATCTTTGAAACTGTCTTTGCAGTTATCTATTCACTTTCTGAATCCTCCTCTTTACTCATTTAATGACTTTCAAATATAAGAGTCTAAAGACATGTGATCACCTGTGCTCGTCATCCCTTTAATTTTACACAGGTACCCCACATATATTGAAGACGCTGTTCGGTTTCTTCTAGCTCCACCATTCACTCTGCCTTAAGTCAGAAAGATGAGCAGCAGGTTTGGAAACCTGGTGGATTCCCACTCAAATCTCATTTCCTGCTCTAGGAAGAGAGTAGAATGCAAGGCAGCATTGTTAGATCTACAGTTCAGATCAGCATACTTTGCCTCTTAACCTTCTTGAAAGTGATTTTCTTTCATCTTTTCCAATTTGGATCCCAGGATGTGGTTTCCTCTTTTTTTTTTTTTTTTGTTCACACTATGGGCTTGGCCAGGCTGCATTTCTTCTTATGTTTATCAGTGACTGAGAATACCATTACCTGTGCTTACACAGTTGATACCAGTACTAATGGTCAAGGCATGTGGATTAGTGTTTGTATTGCAGGGGGAGAGGAAGGGGGAGGGCCATGAAGACAAAAGGTTGCTGCAGGCTGCTGTCTTTGAGCAAGAAAGGGAGGGTGGGGTGGGGTGAACGACGGAAGAGAAGGGTTTCCAATCTGCACCTTGTTCATTCACCATCTTGAGATGATTTACTTCTTTTATAATCATAATTATTATGTAATTGTTTCCCATATTAACTGTGCCTTTTCTCCCAGGAGCTGGAGACTGTGGCCCCTTCTGCAAAATCCATTGTGCTTTGATTCTAAAGCTATCTCCCAGTGTCACCATCTCTTTGAGGGGCACACCTCCAAGAGATACAGATTGTCCAATGAAGAGAAAACCTGATAAAAATTCCCCTGTTCTTTGTACTAGAAAATAATTTTAGCATCGCACTCTGTCCATCTGGACATCATTAATATTGTCAACCACTCCCTTCAGTAGCCTTTAATGTCTAAATAATTACTCCCAGTGGCCATAATCCGACATGATGTCACTCCCCTCCTGATTTGCATTTCATAGATAACAGACAGCTTGGGAATTACAGGAGGCTTTGTGAGCTGTTCTGAAAGCCTAACACTCCTACCACCACCTCAATCACATCATGTCCCCTCCTCTAAATCTGTCACCCAACCGCACAACCTTCCCCCAGCCAATTACCCTCTTCCTTCTGTTACACCATCACTAGTTCTGTCTATACCAGGCTCATCATCCTGATTGATAACTGGAAACAGAGTTGACTAATCGGGACATTTCAATGCTTTGCTAAACGTGGGCATCTTTAACGGGAATTTCGCCTTTTCATCCCTGTGTGTAAGAACCACTCCCCACCCCCCAATACATTCATCACTTTTTCACTTGGCAGTCCAACCTCTCTGCAGACACACAGCTACCAGCCCTGGTTGAGCCTAAGCTCTGGGTGCAGACTCCTCAGTCTCCTCCTGGGTGTCTTTCGGTTCATCCTTTTGTTCCCCTTTCCCTCATCCAGACAAGGACAAGTAGAAATCCTTCTCAGGAAGCCGGGGCTGGGCTATCAGGAAACAGAAAGTTGTTCTCTTGCTGAACATTTACTTGCTTTTCCTTTTTACCTCTTTTCACGTTTTTTTCCCTTTAATTTCTTGTTTTCTTCCCGCATCACCACTCAGACCACTTTCTCACTGTCCTCTTAACCATCTCTTAGCCCCTCTCTTCCCAGCTGGTTATCTTCCTTCTCCACGTCTAGGTCCAGCCTTTGTCTACACAATACCAAGCATCTGGATATGTGGTACAAACATTCTGTCACACACCCAGATGTTTCCAAACATCTGGGTGGTTTGGCACCCCACAGCAACAGCAGCTGGATAATGGAATTAATTTTTCACTTTTCAGTCATCACTTGACATCCGATGGACAGAGTCTTATCAGCTGCAATCTGAGCACAGCCCATTATCTGCAAGCAGTTCTTTTTCTCCCCTCACATGGGGAATTATCTCTGTCAATCATTTTATTGTTGAAGAAAAGGGGAAGGAATGTGTGTCTTCTTGAGCCTGCGATACATCATCACTCTATGCCTCAGTTCTTTTCTCATTGAAAGAGCCAGTGGGAGCTGACAATTGCTTTAACCTTTCCCACCCCAGAGGCAGGGAGAAGAGAGAGGAAGACATGCAAACACTGTTTTCTACACCCAAGTCTGGAGAAATTTGACAAGAACTTGTTTCTTATTAGAACCACTCTATCTGGTTTGAGATCTCCCCCCACCACCACCCCCATTTTCTCTTATACTCTTGGTACCACTCTATTTACAAGTGAAAGTGAAATGATGGCACTTTATTATTCCTGTCCGTTGTGTTTCCCGGAAAGGCCCACATTATGTTTGTATTTTTCTCAGGTAGCTTAAAACAACATTGCTCTGTTGCCTGGGGCCTTCAGGGGAGGGGTGGGTGGTCTCTAGAGGCTACCGCAGACAGCAAAGTGTTCATGTTTTCTCTCCTTATATCTGGCGGCCTCAAAGTAAAGTCCAAACCGTTAATGAAGCTTCAGGACATCACCAGGGTAGAATGGTAGAATCAGCATTATTTCTCTCCACCCCCCACCGCACCCACCCCTGCTGAAGGACACATCCCTGCAGAAGTACAATAGCTGTGCATTCCCAGGGCTACAATCACTGAGGTGCATCTGTGTCTACACGTGCAAATTGGTGTGGCTTAATTAGAGAGAGAGAGTGTGTGTGTGTGTGTGTGTTGGGGGGAAGGGGGGCGCGCAGGCCATGCTTGCAGACCAAAGATGAAGGGAGTGGATCTGGTAGCTGTTTCTGTTTTCTGGAGATTTGGTGGAATAGAGACCCAGCCCGGAAGTCAATGCAGTCAGAAAATATATCAGTCAATTTACGGAAAACCGAGTCCAGTGTGAGTGTCGGCCGGCGCCGTGTAGACGCGGCCTAAGTGGCGGCGGGTCAGCGAAGAGCCTGGGGTCGCCAGCCCGCGCCGTCCCCGTCCCCGGGGTGGCGGCGTCAGCCCGCCTCGCGGCCTCTGCGTCCGGCGCGCGGGCCGGGCTCCACGGGAGGCGGCGCAATGGCCGCGCCGCTCCCCCGCCTCCCGCTCCTTCCCTCCCTCCGTTCCCCCCGTCCTCGCCCTCCCTCCCTCCCCCTTCTCCCAGAGGAGGTGACAGACGGGCCTGTAATTTGGTTCCATTCGCTCGACTGGAGCAACACCTGCCCCCCTCCCCTGGGACGCTAGGGTCTCATCCCAAACCTTCCGAGCAGCCAAAGACAAATCCGGGCCCACATGCAAATGCGGCGGCGCCGGGGGAGCCGCGCGCCCGGAGCCGGCCGCCGCCCGTCGCGTCCTGCCCGCCGACCGACCACAGCAAAGCCCGCCTGAAGTTCCGACTGCTGGAAATCACCCCGAACTTTAATTAGGGTTTCAGAGTTCTCAAAAATTAATCATTAGCCATTGTCGTAAGTAATATCTCCTCCGGCCCAAACCACAAGACAATAAAACCAAGTAGCCGTCGTTGAGGACTGAGAGCAAAGTTCAGAAACAGCTGACCGGCTGTGTGCGCGACTGTCCTGGGCCCCTGGCGTCTGTCACACCCCGGCACAGTAGATGGCCCAGGCCCGGATGAGCTCATATTTTCTGTGTGAGTTTTTAGTGCCCCCACACAGTCTCCCTGGTAAAAAGAAAAAAAACAAAAAAACAAACAAAAAAACCCACTCATTTCTTTTGTCCACTTATTTAGAATTAGACCAGGGCACTAACCACTAGACCCTTCTGAACACGGAGGTCTAAGTGCTGTCAGGGTCGTCCTGCTAGAGGGACTCACTTTGGCTCATCTCCAACCATCACAGCCACACTCAGAACCACACCCTGTATGTACTCCTTGTCACCTGGGTCTCCTCTTTGTGACGCTGAGGTCTCTCAGCAGGAGAAGATAAGTATAAGTCGCCAGGCTGGCGTCTAGGGCCCCGGAAATACTAGCTTTTTTTTTTTTCTTTTGGTCCCACGGAGGTGAAGCCTTTGTATTTTTTTCCTCTTTTCCTGGTTTTCAAAGTGTAAGCTTTTGAATTTTACTGCCCTTCAGCTTCCTTTTCCCATTCAAAGCGTTACTAGCATCGTGACTTGAGCACACGACTTGACTTCTCTGTGTCTTGGTGTCTTGTCTGTAACCTAGGAGTAATAAGAGCCCCCAGCTTACTGAGTTTGAAGACTGCGTTAACGGGAGGTGCCTGGCATAGGGTGAGTGCTGAGTGTTTGCAGTTGTTTTTACTCATATTGTTATTAGTTGTTCTTGTTCAGTCACACAGTCATGTCCTACTTTGCGACCCTGTGGACTGCAGCACTACAGGCCATCCTGTCCCTCACTATCTCCCGAAGTTTCCCCAAGTTCATGTCCATTGCATTGGTGATGCCATCCAGCCATCTCATCCTCTGTCGCCCTCTTCTCCTTCTGTCCTCAATCTTTTCCAGCATCAGGAAGTTTTCCAACTAGTCAGCTGTTCACATCAGATGACCAAAATACTGGAGCTTCAGCTTCAGCATCATTCCTTGCAATGAGTATTCAGGGTTGATTTCCCTTAACATTGATTGGTTTGACCTCCTTGCTGTTCAAGGGATTCTCAGCAGTCTTCTCCAGCACCACAGTTTGAAGGCATCAATTCTTTGGTGCGCTGCCTTCTTTATGGTCCAGCTCTCACAACTGTACATGACCGCTAGGAAGACCATAGCCTTGACTATACAGACCTTTGTTGGCAGAGTAACGTCTTTGCTTTTCAACACACTGTCTAGGTTTGTCATAGCTTTCCTGCTCAGAAGCAATCGTCTTCTGATTTCATGGCTGCAGTCACCATCCACAGTGATTTTTGGAGCCCCTGAAGAGGAAATCTGTCACTACTTCCACTTTTTCCCCTTCTGTTTGCCATGAAGTAGTGGGGCTGGATGCCATGATCTTAGTTTTTTTTTTTTTTTTTAATATTTAGTTTTAAGCCATTTAGTTCGCTCTCCTCCTTCACCCTCATCAAGAGGTTCTTTAGCTCCTCTTAGCTTTCTGCTGGGCTTCCCTGGTAGCTCAGCTGGTAAAAAATCTGCCTGCAATGCAGGAGACCCCAGTTTGATTCCTGGATCAGGAAGATCCTCTGGAGAAGGCATAGTCTATGCACTCCAGTATTCTTGAGCTTCCCTGGTGGCTCAGCTGGTAAAGATTCCGCCTGCAATGTGGGAGACCTGGGTTCGGTCCCTGGGCTGGGACGATCCCCTGGAGAAGGGAATGGCTACCCACTCCAGTATTCTGGCCTGGAGAATTCCATGAACTGTATAGTCAGTCCATAGTGTAGCAAAGGGTCAGACACAACTGAGCAACTTTCACTTTCACTTCAGCTTTCTGCCTTTAGAGTGGTATCATACACTTATCTGAGGTTGTTGATATTTCTCCCACCTATTTGTTATTAGTTGCCAGGCTACTGATTCCATGCCAGGGCAGACAGCCTGAGGTTGAAGTATGCAATGAGTGATGTCAAACACTTCTAGGTGGTTCTGCCACTGAGAGGTTGTGGGTGAGACTGGATGAATCACTTAACCCCTGGTCTACCCTGGTGACAGGCCTGAAGGACTTACAAAGATAGCCTGTGTGATAGATTTGTGACCTGAAAGGATGTGCTCGGGGTGCTTATGACTATGGTTAGTGGTCCTCAGGCCTTCACAGCTGCCCAAGGGGAATGGTGGGTCCTCACTCTTGAGTTCCCAGAGTGCTTTCTATTCCACGTCACCCCCTCACCCCAGCTCCTGACCAACAGCTAAGAGAATGCATCTGACTTTTTGTTTTCACATCTTTAAAATCCGCCTGAGTTGGGCTCTGACTGTATGCTTGTTCTGTCGCATTCTAGTGACCCTTTCTCCCTTCTCCATGATCACCCTGGACTGTAGTAAGCCACCCGCCAGCCACCCCATCAGAGCCTGCCCAGCAGCCTTGGCCTTGGCCTTCTGTGCTGAAGTAGCCACTTATGTCCATCCATGATGGGGCAGGAAGAGTGGTGAGAAGAGCAGGTGAATAAGAGAAAGTGCCAAAATTAAGAGGGACAGGTGAATTTTTAAAATAGAAGGAGGACTACCAGAGAGACAGTCCAACTGTTTGGAGAAAAAAGATAATCAGAAAACGGGAGTTAAACCAGCTGTGAAATCCCCCTCAAAAAATGTAGGTGCTCACTGATGATATTCAGGAAATATATAATTTGTTCCACTTTGATAATGGTGGGCTTCCCAGGTGGCGCTAGTGGTAAAGAACCTGCCTGCCAATGCAGGAGACATGAGAGATACGGTATTTTAGTTCTGTTATAATAATTTTAAGAGTCCCATAACTTTTAAAAATACTTACTGAAGTATTTATGGATGAAATGGTGTGATGTTTGGGATTTGCTTCAAATCATCCAAAGGGGTACTGGAGAAACATGGTTAAGTGTGTAAATGAAATGTCTGTGACTTTAGAATCCCTTAGCTTTGGAAGATGTTCTTAAAACATCTATAAGAATTTTTTTTTTTAATGTAGTCGCTCAGAAAGTTCGTGTGGTTGATTTTTACTCACCAGGCCCCAGTGACTCACACCTGAACTAAGGTAACCTCCCCACCCCTCCCTCCCCCACTCCATTCCTGCTCACCACCCACTGCTCACAAGCTAACCCCTAACCATCATACTGCTCCACAGAATCAGCTCTAGAAGAGTCTTTCCTCTCCTGCCCTAATGTCCTTTTCCTCCTATTCCTCCCATCCTGACCTCAACCCAAAAAAATCCTAGGGAGGCCTCCCCTTTTCCTCCATCCACCAAATCTTGCCCCTCTTCCCTGTGCTTCAAGAAGCTCATGAAATCTTCCCTTTTCTTTCTTTTTTTTAAATTGAAGTATAGTTAATTTACAATATTGTGTTAGTTTCAGACATATAGCAAAGTGATTCTGTTATATACAAATATGTGTATATATAGTAGTATATATACAAAAATCTTATATATATATAGTTGTATGTATGCAACAATCCCATGTATATATGTGTGTGTGTGTATATATTCTTTTCCAGTTTCTTTTCTATTATGGTTTATTACAGGATATTGAATATAGTTGCCAGTGTTATACAGTAGGTCCTTGTTGTTTTTCTTTTTTTTTCTATTTATTTTTATTAGTTGGAGGCTAATTACTTTACAATATTGTAGTGGTTTTTGCCATACATTGACATGAATCAGCCATGGATTTACAGGTGTTCCCCATCCCAATCCCCCCTCCCGCCTCCCTCTCCATCCCATCCCTCTGGGTCTTCCAAGTGCACCAGGCCTGAGCACTTGTCTCATGCATCCAACCTGGGCTGGTGATCTGTTTCACCCTTGATAGTATACTTGTTTCAATGCTGTTCTCTCAGAACATCCCACCCTTGCCTTCTCCCACAGAGTCTAAAAGTCTGTTCTGTACATCTGTGTCTCTTTTTCTGTTTTGCATATAGGGTTATCGTTACCATCTTTTAAAATTCCATATATATGCATTAGTATACTGTATTGGTCTTTATCTTTCTGGCTTACTTCACTCTGTATAATGGGCTCCAGTTTCATCCATCTCATTAGAACTGATTCAAATGAATTCTTTTTAATGGCTGAGTAATATTCCATGGTGTATATGTACCACAGCTTCCTTATCCATTCGTCTGCTGATGGGCATCTAGGTTGCTTCCATGTCCTGGCTATTATAAACAGTGCTGTGATGAACACTGGGGTGCACGTGTCTCTTTCAGATCTTGTTTCCTTGGTGTGTATGCCCAGGAGTGGGATTGCTGGGTCATATGCCTGGATATATTCTAAGTGCTTTACGTGAATTAACTTAATTTATCCTCCTAATAATACTACAGGGTAGGTACTATTATCACCCCAATTTTATAGGTGAGAAAACTGAGGCACAGAATTAAGTAATTTATTCAAGGCCACAACTATTAATAGTTAGCAGGAGAGCTGAGGTTCACAGCATTCAATGTGATGAGAAAAACCAAGATGAAAAAAGAAACGTCATAAGCCGGCCCTCCTACATGGAGTGGAGTGGGGCTCTCAGACCTGTACATAACTTTAGATGTATATGCTTATGGTTTATTTCATGGATTCCTGTTTACTTAGCTATGATATTTTCTGTCTGACAGGACAGGGATTATTACTCTCTGACTTTTTGTAGAGTTAATAATGTGTCATATGCGGATGAATACAGTTGGTAGAGACCACGAATCATGAATACGTGAATGAATTATTAACATATCATTATTTTAGCTTCTCTCCTACAACTTCCTATGCATACTATAAATACAAAGTTAATAATAATTGTGTACCTTTATCAAGCAGTTACTATATTCTTCCTACTCTGGAAACACTCTGCCTTATCCCATACCAACCTCACAGCAGCATTTGAGAAAGGTGCATGTATTGTCCCATCCCATACATTTGAAAAGGAAGGAAATACAGTCAACATGTTCAACATCACACATTTCGAATAAGTCGAAGTCAGGGTCTGAACACAGCCTCTGAGTCATAGGTCTCAAACACAGTGCTGGGATGAAGACAAATTCTGGCAGAATGATGTTTATACCTGAGGTTCAGAGAGCAGAGCAGCTCATGCTGCCCAAAGAAGTTAAGAAAAGTTTTGCAAAGTGGCTACACTTGTGTTGAGTGACACTGGAATTTTCTGGGCAAAACACAAAAATTGGAGGAGAGCATTCCAGGCAGAGGGAAAGCAAGTGCAGGTTATAAAGGACAGGTATCTCTAGGGAAGTGAGGAAACCTAAATTTGGCAGGAAAATTTAATTTCAGGGAGAGTGGCTGAAGATGATGTTAGAGAGGATATGGAGCAAGGTTGTGAAAGATTTCTGTGCGCAGAGAAAGAATTTAAATTCTATTATTTTTATAGTCACTGAAGAGCCAAGAAACATTTCCAGAAAGGGGATAATGTGCTAAGTTTAAAGGGGCAATGTGAGGATGTGGATGTTCCTGGGAGCCTTGACATGCAGAGGGGTGTGCATGGGGGAGGCCGAGGGGCCAGGCTCACCCACGTGGTGGATCCACTGACACATGGACAGTGTCAGTGCCAGATTCCTCTGGGAGGGGCTGGTCCAGAGCTGCCTCTAGCCGACAGGGTCTTGCCAGGACAGACACATGCTTGACCCAGTAAGCGGAGCACAGTCTCAGTCTTAGCTTCCACGTGTCCTCTGAATGAGTGGACAGGTGTGTGCACTGCAGATCCTGTGTTCCTTTGATATGTCTGATCTGAAACTTCCCCTGAGCACATAGGAGAAGAGATGGGGTGCAGAGGCCAAGTGTGGGGTGTGTGCGTGGCACAATAGCCCTTCTAGCAAAGGAAAACCATGGTATATGATGGATAAAGGTGTTCCTGTGGCTGAGTCGCTTCAGTTGTGTCCGACTCTTTGTAACCCCATGGACTGCAGCCTGCCAGGCTCCTCTGTCCGTGGGATTCTCCAAGTAAGTATACTTGAGTGGGTTGTCATGCCCTCCTCCAGGGTATCTTCCCAACCCAGGGATCGAACCCACGTTTCTTGCATTGGTAGACAAGTTCTTTACCACCAGCACCACCTGGGAACCTCAGATAAGGGCAAGAGGCTTTGATAAACTGACAAACATGACTTTGTGACCCTAGACAAGTTATTTAATTTCCCTGAGACTCAAGTTCCTCATATGTTCAATGGAGACAAAAGTACCTATCGCACTGGATTGTTGGGCGTTAAGTGAGATAATACCTGCAAAGCACTGACTCGGTAGGCACATGGCGCACACTCAATACATATTAGCTATTACTATTTCTACCACCACCAATGCTAAATGAGATAGTCCTTCTAAGCCTGGAAAGAGAGTACCAGCTGTCCACACATTCAAGTTAACTGTCCCCACTCCCTTAACCGCTGCAGCCCTGAACTTCCATGGGAGGGAGATGGGCATCCAGAGACTGACAACAGTGATGGGACCTGGATAAATCCAGTGTTAGAGAGGCTGACTCTGTCTACTTACCTCATCATCGCATCAGGGGATGCTTGTTCAAGGGCCGCTAGAGGAAGCCCCAAGAACAGGGTTCACATGGGAAGCAGGCATTCCCGGCCCCAGTCCTCCACCTCCATCCAGCCTCATTTCGTTTTGTTGTTGTTGTGGGGAATATTATTTTGTTTTTTTAACTTTTTGTTTTTATTGGGGTATAGCTGCTTAACAATGTTGTGATAGTTTTAGGTGAACAGCAAAGAGACTCAGCCCTACATATGTATGTACCCATTCTCCCCCAAACTTGCCTCCCATCCAGGCTGTCACATAACACTGAGCAGTGTTGCATGAGCTATACAGTAGGTCCTTGTTGGTTATTGATTTTAAATATAGCAGAATGTCCAGGTCCATTGCAAACTCCCCCTAACTATCCCTCCCCACACATCCTTCCCCCCAGCATCTGTAAGTTTGTTCTCTAAATCTCTGAGGCTCTATCTGTTTTATAAGATCATTTGTATCATCTCTTTTTAGATTCCACATATAAGGGCTGTCATTTGATATTTCTCTTTCTTGTTTCACTCAGTATGACAATCTCTAGGCCCATCTATGTCGCTACATTAACGCCAGCCTCATTTCTTTCCATACCCGTTTCCCCTGACCTCAGGCTACTCATCCTTTCCCAGTGTATCCCACCACCCACTTCCCTCCCATTCTCCTCCCTGAGCAAGGGAAGGTTCCCCCCCACACCCTGAGAACTTTTGCCCCTTTTCTCTGGATGTCTCCAGACAGTGGCAGAAGTGAGGGACCATTTAGACATAGAAATATGCAGCCCAGGTGTCCTTGTGAGCTGGGCCAGGTGGGGTCTAGGTTTTCTGGGGAGCAACAATGCCCTGGTGAGTTGCTGAACATTGGGGCCAGAGAGCAGAAGGGAGAGGAGCAGTGGGAGGAACCATGGCCCCCTGCCTGCCTAGGGAGGGAGCAAGCTGAGGGTGAAGGGGGAGGCTGCTGCCGGTGGGGAGTGGTGAGCCCTCCCAGGGGCTGTGTTGGTAGCCTGAGCACAGGCCAGGTTAACAGGATGTGAGGAGGAAGGGCACTATGAGTGGCAGCGATTGTGGAGACCACTGGTTAGACAGATCTGGGTCTCTACTCTAAGGCTACCTCCTCAGAGAGGCCTTTCCTAACAACTCTATCTAAAACAACACCCTCCAGGAGTTTGGGGGAGAATGGATACTTGCATATGTATGGCTGAGTCCCTTAGTTGTCCACGTGAAACTCTCACAACATTGTTGATTGGCTGTCTTCCTATATAAAATAAACAAGATATTGTAAATAGTAAAATAATACCCTCCCCCAGTACCCCCAGCTGCTATTCCTATTTCCTTATACCCTGCTTTATTTTTCTTCATAGCATTTGGCAATGCCTGCAATTAACTACTGTTTATTTGTTGCCAGTATACTGCTCTTCTCCCTAAACTGTGTCATTTGTTACTCTATTTTTAGTACCTTAGACTGGATCCCTGGTACACAGTAGGTCCTCAATAGATACTGGTTGAATGTAAGAGTGAGTGAGCACCATTGTCATTATCGGGAGCTACTCCCCTACCTATGGCTGAATGCTCAGAGTTCATGCCAGGTGCTAGGGAGGAGTCAGTCACCCGCTGGTCCAGCAGAGTGCCAGTGTTGCCTTTCTTTTTAGAGAGCGCTCAGAAGCCTCAGATTTGAAGTGATATTGCAAAGATCCTCTCCTGAGATCATATGGACTGTGTCCCTCGATAGGGATGGGATGTTGCCCTTTGTTCATGCCTGCCCTCCGTCCAACTCCAGGGGCAAGAGACTTAGTCTAGAGAGGTGAGTTAATAGGCTCTTCCTGGCTGTCAGTGAGAGGATTGCCTTGGTCATTCGGAAGCTGGGGTCCTAAACCAGGAAAGGGAGCCTAGAAGTTGACTTCGTTTTCTTGACATAGGAGCAGGGCCGATTTTTCTGTACTACAATAGAGAAACTCTGTAAGGACTGGGCATAGGCACACTCCTCGAGGTGGCGAGGAAGACCTGTGAACACTCAATCCGAGGACAGTGTGGGTGTGCAGACCAAATAACTAGCCACTGCTGCAGGGACCACAGCTTGGTTCAGATGAAAGGCCAAAGAAGCCACCATTATTTTTCATGTCCAAGAAAGTGCTTTCCTCAGCTGAAGAAGAGAATGAAGTCTCATTGATCACCTACCTGTGAACCTGACTATAAGATACTAGGATGAAAAGAGAAAAATACTCGGAATCCCAGACATTTTATAGCTGTATAACCAAACATCCACATAATCACATTTCTTACTTTGCAACCAGAGATTTGGTGTGATATAGACTCATAATTGATAATATTCTATGTGTGTGTACGTATACACATATAAATAGTTTTTAAGTTATTCATGTCTTCTGCTTGTAGACAGAATATTTCACATTTTTATAAAAGTATATAGGCTATTGTGGTGTGCTAAAGTTCCCGGGGTAGCAAAGAGTCAGACATGACTTAGTGACTGAACAATAACAACAACATGGGCTTTTGTAAATGATATTCTTCACCTCTCCAGTTTGGTCCAGGGTTTAATTAATTTTCCTTACATGCAGGTATCATATTCTAAATCTATGTCCTGATTAGATGTCTCAGCGCTCCAACAGTAAAGTGCACCTTATTCTTAATAAGCACCATAAGGACTGAGAGTCATCATACCAAGGATCTTCTCATTGCCATTGAGTAGTCATGTGACTTAGACACTTAAACTCTTTGCACCTCAGTTTCCCAACTCTACTTTGAAGAAACTGGGTTAGTTACTAAATTTTCTTTTAGAGCAAAATTAATCTATGATTCAAGCAATGTTTTAATATAAACACTCTAATTTTTTCTTCATTGAGAGAAACATGATCTATGTCACCATCCTATGTGGAGCATCTATTTATAGATGGATCAATGTCCAAGTTCAGGAAGAGCAACAAACATCTCAATACATGTTACGACTTAGTTTTGTTGTTGTTGTTGTTTTAATTAGTTGCTTTCTGAGGAATTGAGTCCATTAAGATATTTTATGCTCAGCCAGTATGTTCATTATTTTTAGACAGTATGTTTAAAATAAAGGAGATGACTTTATTTGATACCTTTATTTATATGCAAAACAGCGCACCATTCATGAGATATGAAAAACTCGTCAGATAGAAACCAGATTATATCTATTTTCACTACAAAATATTGCATTATATAAAGCAACAGAGACACAAAAAAACCCTGAAAAGACTAAATTCTTTGGATAGCAGATGTGGTTCTTTTTTTTTTTTTTTTTCCTTATCTCTAAAATACACTCCTTGTTTTAAGAGTTTCACAGCTGAGAACATGAAACATTATCAGGTTATAGACTTTTCTTTTTGGTAGTCACAGAGGAAAGTAGTTCTGAATTCTTTTTTTTTTTTTTTAGGAAAATAACTTAATTTCCTAAAACCATCCCACACACAAACATCACACGCGCACACACACACAAAGAAGCTACTCTCCTTTTAAACAGTTTGCAAAGTACTTTTCAGACATAACTACGGATAAGGATAATGCTTACTTTTTAAAAAACTATAATAGTGAAGTGCTAGTGTTGCTGATCTCACAATAAAAGAACCAACAAACATCTTAATATATAAAATATGTTTAGAAACAGGAAGGTGTGGGGAATTTGTTATACAAGTGCAATATAATTAGAGCAAAAAGAAAGACCACAGTATAATCTCAACAAACACCATAAAAAGTTAGACATAATTATTCCACAAGGAGAAAGTGTAAACACTTGACTATAAATAAATTGGCACAGAGTATCCAAAGTAAAATTATCACCACTCTGAAAAATAAATGTCTGAAAAAAATACTCTACTCCTTCTAACATAAATAAAAATAGGTTGTCTTTTTCTAACTGCACCTATGGGTCCACATGTTTAAGGTCACAAATAGATGTTTTTGGATAAATAAAGGGGCACTTCGCTTGAAAAAGCAATCAGATATTAAATTTTCCATTTAAATATGGATTCTCCTATCTCCAGTAGCATCAGACCTTGGGGTTAATCTCAGTGTGTCTTTTTAGCCTTACCAAATGGTCTAGGCTTGTCTGTTTCATTTGGATTCTAATATAACCTTTCTTTTCACAATGGAACAGAAAGTTTTCTGTGTTCCACCTTTCTGTGCCTTAAATCTTTGCCCTGAAGGCGATTTCCTCCCCTCCCCTCCGAATGTTTGGTGATTCGTCAATTAGAAAAAATAGCCAGATAGTCTAAAGATAAAAGCCCAGACTCTGAGCTTCTGCCCCTCATTCTCTCAAAACTTGAAGATCTGTGGGAGATGAATGCAGGAGAACTCAAAGTCTCCAGTGAGCTAAAGCAACAATCCCTAAAGGGATCCTAACACGTGGAGGGGAGGCCTGGAGGTCACTTGTCTGTGTACCTCCAGGAGGTTCGCCTTGCCTGAAAAACACTCCTTGCAGGCCCCAGGACTCCCCAGACAACCCCACCCTTCTGGAGTCGGAAACCTTACAGAGTCGCCCGGCGGACAGGAGAGAACACAGTGCGAGCCTCCTCCCGGGTCCAAGGCCTGTGGCCGCCGTCCCCGCGGCGGCCGCCCCGGTGGGCCGCGTTTCACCCACTCCCGGCCAGGCGGCCCCTAGCCGCGACCCCGGCCCTAGACGTCCAGGACGTGGTTGAGATAGGAGATGTAGCAGATGGCCAGGCGCAGGATCTCGATCTTGGACAGCTTCTTGTCCGGGGGCAGCGTGGGCAGCAGTTTGCGGAGCTCGGCGAAGGCCAGGTTGAAGGCCTCCACGCGGATGCGCTCGCGGGTGGCGTGGGCCGAGCGGTACTTGGCGGTGGCGCGCCGGCGGCGGCGCTTCTCCTCGCGGCTCAGCTGCGGCGGGTGCGGGTAGAGCGCTGCCCGGCTGCCGCCCTTGCCGTCGGCCTCCTCCACCGGCTCCAGGTCCGACACGCTGCCCAGCACCTTGGCGTCTGCGCCGCCCAGCGACTCCGGGTCCGAGTGCGCCGAGCTGGGGTGGTCCGAGTCGGCGGCTTGGTCCGGACTCAGCATCATTTTGGAGGCTGAGGGGGAGTCAGAAAAGCGATCAGTAAAAGGAAATTGGGGGGTGGGGGTCCCTTCTCTGGATAGGAGCGAGATTGGGCGGGGGCCTAGCCCGCCGGGCTTCTGCGCGGCCCGGGCCAACTTCCCACGGCGGTCCGGCTCGCTCCTCCGAGCGGGTGCCGCGGGGAGGGAGCGCGCCGAGGCGGGCAGACCCGAGGGCCAAGACCGGAGCCTCCGCCTGGCGCAGGAGCCGGAGAGGCCTCGCCCTGGCCCAGGCCGCATCCCGGACCTGACACCGCGGCCTCCGGGAGGCTGAGACTGGCCTGTGGGCCTGCTCCGGGGAACCGCCGCCGGCCTGCGAGGCCGCCACTGGGTTTTGTGCTTCCTTCGACTAAATACAACTTGGCCATTCCGCCTGCCTCACTTCTTCTCCGACCCTGACAAACGAATGAATCCGAACGACGAATCCACCTGGGTTTTGCTGGGGGACGGGGAGACACGGAGCGCGCTTCCCGCCCAGAGGGCCTGGGGCGAAGCCGCGGGAGAGCCGGGTGCCCGCGGGCCTCGAGTGGGCCTGGGGCAAGGGGCGTCCGGGGCCTCAGAGGAACTCAGCCCCGAGCACAGACGGCCCGGAGTGGGAAGGCTTCCCCGTACCCCTCGCTCTTCTCCGCAATAATCAAGAGATGACTGAACCAACGTGGAGGCTCCTTTCAATAGCAAATGGACTCTTATGCCCTCGCAGGCTCCCGAAGCACCATCTGTCACACAGACAGCTACACACTTCGGGGACCTAGGGACGCGGCGACGTGGGATAAGACAATGCGCCCGCAGTCTGCCGACCACCTCCCAGGAATAGGTCGGCGGCCGGGTGGCTGCAAGAGGAGAGAAAGGAGGGAAGGCACGGGGCCGGGGTGGGGGGAGGCGGGCGCCGCGCCTGCAGCCCTGGCCGGAGCTGCAACCCCAACCCACAAAGTTCGGTGCTCCGGGGCGCAGAGTCTGGAGCCCGCAGCGGTCCCCGGGCCGCTTGGCCGAGGCCGAGGTAGTCTGGCTTCAGATTCCTCTAAGGATGCGCTCGTAGAAAGGCCGCCGTGCCCGGCTCCTCCTGGGCGCCTGGAGGACCGGCCCCGATTGCGCGCCTACTGGGATAGTGTCGCTCCCAGCCTTGGGGCTTCAAGGAAATTCGGGCTTCGAGAAAGGGTCCGGCAGGCAGGGAAGGCACCTGCTGGGGCTATGCGCACCGATCACGGGCGCCGAGAGGGCGGATCAAGCTGCCATCCCCGAGCCCTGCGTGTGCGGCTGGGCAGGAGGGGTGCTAGCCGGGGAATAGGTCGCGTCTGCAACGTGCGGGTTTGCTCCTAGACAAAAGCTGGGGCTGTGCGATCTGCTTCCAGCGATCTGCTTCCAGCATCGCACTTGCTTAGTTAGGTTCGAATTTGGCTCTAAGGCGGCTTTCATTTCTCTAAGAGGAAAACAAGTCCTCTAAGGCAAAATAAAAACAAATGCTCCAAGTGAATTACATGTGACTCTTCGGGCTTTTCACGGACACGTTTATAAGTAGAACAGCTTGCAGCTACACCTTCGCCTTGAGAGGGTATAAATAAATAGGCGAGTAATGGAAAATTACAATAAACCACAACATAGTTGTAGATCGGATGAAAAGTTCCTGGGTTGCCCTCAAAGCATGTTAAATTCTTCTCCAGGTGTCTTTTAAAAATATTCATATAGAGCATGTCGTATATGCATTTTGTTTTTTTCAGGCATTCATGAAATACTCTATAAATGCGATATGCATAATCTAACTTAGTTCCAAGCTGGGAAAAAAGCATTTAAAGGAGGCTTACCTTGTAAAAGCCCTTTCGATAATCTTTTCTCCAATCTTTTAGAGTTAAAATCCCAGGGAATAGCGGGGAGAAATTCCGAAATATATTAAAAGCAGCAAATATTTATTACATTCAAAAATGAAAAAGCAGCTGTCATCTCGCTGGTGTCCACAGCGAGGGACGGTATGAATGATTGTTCACTTAGTTGATAGATCAAAAAAACGCCTTTTCCTTTTAATTGTTCTCAAACATTTCGGGAAATTCGTTGTTTTTGTTTTTGTTTTTGTTTTTAACGATGTGTTGAAAAGTCTCTTGCCTCTTTTCCTCTTCTGGGTCTCTATAAATAACAAAAGAGATGCAGAGATAAACACAATCACATCAAAGGACTGATTCCTCCACTTTCTAATAGCGGAAGAATCAATAAGAAAGATGGTTAAGATAAGATTCCGCTCCTTTGAGGACTCTTTTCCTTCCCTAATACGGCTGAGCAGAAACTGGGGAGTGCAAGGCAGAGCTGCGATCTTGCTCAGAAGTGATTTTTTTTTTTTTTTTTTTTGAGATAAGGCTTTGTTCAGCTGATGTCTCCCCAGTTCCCAGGAACACAATACTGTAACTGCGGGCTAACTAAGCTGGCCTCTTCCTCTTCCCTCCTTTACTTGTATGTTGTATAAACAGACACCTATTTCCAGTTTCAAAGTCGTTCAAGGCTTGGTTACATCGCCCACCCCCCACCCCCTCCTTTACCTTGTAGCAAAATATATAGAGTCAGTGGCTTGGAGATGCTTGGAGAAAGGTTGGTGAAAAGTGAACGTCTCCCGGAGTAACAGTGACAGGGAAGCGGAGAAAGAGGCGAGAGGGTGGGAGAGCCAGAGCAAAGAGACAGAGATGCCGTGTGTGGCTTCTTGGCTCTCTTGGTACCAATTGATTCAGCCTGGAGATGGTGGAAGAGATAAAGGCTTAAGAAGGGGGATGGAATTTTTTTCCCTAAATTGATATTTAATGGGAAATCCTATTGGACAGAAACCTGGACATGAGTCACTTAATTGGACTTGACATCTGTCACAGTGTGGGAGTTTTCACAGCCCAAATATTTTAGCAGATCAGATTCCCACTGAATCTGTGCCATAAAATATAACAGTTGAAAGCAGTCCATGATAGAAATCTTAGCCTCTAATCAGAATCTCTAGCCATAACCAGGCTATTTCTCTTTTTCAGATTATTGATGCAATGTAGCTAAGTGCAAATAAGCAACATATTGACTATGGAAAAATCCTCCTGTCATATTATAAAACTAGCATCCTCCCTTACAATTTAGGATAATGTTTGTGTCCTGAACATGGAAATATATATGGTGCCACAATAAACATAGATTTGCAACAACTAACATTTATTAGTGATCATTTACATTTTAAAAGACACTTCAACAAGGTTTGATTAAGCATATTCATGTTTTTGAGAGATATTCTGCCCCTGGACTAATTTTCCCATATATGATTTTTAAAAAGTAAAAAGAAAAGCTTTCAATAGATTAAGTCATTGGTGAAACTGAGAACAGAATCCAGGTGTTGTTATTTCGGGGATCACTATATGAGATGATTCTTCTTTTCTAAATATGTTTGTTTTTCTCTTCACCCACTCATTCATTCAGCTTAAAATATGGCATGTTACATGTGTTGATTATTGCAGTTCATTGTTGCTTATTTTAATATGTGAATATTTAGCTGTGTGGCAGTGTACTGGACCAAGCGGTAAACACTCACAAATCATCAGTGTATTCCAGCACATAATACTTTTGCCTCACATGACCCCACAGCCCTGAATTTATATACTTTATGACAAAAGAGAAAATCTACTTCAACTATTTGGTCACTTTGTAGAGATACTGTTATTCACCATCAATTACACATTATTTGGAATCATTTTAGCTCTTTTGATTGTGTAAGTTTAAAAGAAATAGAGTATTGCAGTCTTACCTGTCATCTCTTCAATCCCTGAGGCAGCATCTGTGGAGACAGGAGGCCTCGCTTTCCCTCTGTGGTCAATTTTGCCTTAAAAATGGGATTTATCATCAAGAGAGGGGGGTGATCATTCCATTCCTGGGAGTGATCCTCTGAGTTCCTCATGGCTGCCACCAGTCCTGTTTGCCTTTTCAAACACTTTTCATCCTCTGGGAGATTCCTAGACCAGAATGGGGTGGAGTGGGGTCAGGGGGAGCACAGAGTACCTCCACAGAAAATGGGCACCAGCCATTTCCAGCCTTGCCTCTGCCCAGCCCCAGTACAGAATTAAAGTTATATGCCCTAGGACATTTAAGTGAAGGCAGGAACTGGCCACATTTAGGTGGCAATGGAAACAGGTGAATGTATAAATTCCCAAGACAGTAAAGATGAAAGAAGAAGGGAGGTTCCCCCAGTCTGGCTAGGAACAGCCAACACTAAACTTTCACACATAACCAAAAGTGTGCAAAGAGATATACACCTATAGATACTGGTACTCTTCACCCCACTCACACAAGTGGTGGGCTCTATCAGACTACTACACATTCAGACTGATAGATTGAAAACCTGGTGTGTCTAATCACCATAGCCCATGAGGCAATTGTTAGAGTGGGAAACAACTGGTATCTCTGGATACCCCAGTGTTGGGGGGAGGGAGGAGAAATGGGGAGATCATCCAAGGCAGGCCAGATTCTGTTGTAGCTTGTGTGGATCCAAGCACACTTTCGTCTTCAGGCTTTCTTCTTCCACACTTACAGTCTGCGTGTGCGTAAATTCACACGTGAGTAAGCCCATATAAACAGGTACACACTCAGATTCATATACAACCATGCCTAGACATACCGTCGTGGTCATAAACATGAATTCACACTTGCATACACGCATTCTTTCTTCCAGGAAAGCCCTCCCCCCCACTCTCTCCTACCACCACCTTCATCTCTTCTAAGACCCCCCTGGCACAGATGGTCCCTCCTGTGCTCTAGAAGCACTCTTTTCATATCTCCCTTAGAGACTACATGTTGTGTTGCCATGATTCTTGGTTTCCATGCCTGGGGCTCTCACTAGTCTGTGATGCTTCCGGGGAGGACCAGCACCCTTGCCTGAGACAAGGTGACAATGACTTGACTCCCGGGGTACAGAGGCACCCAGAAAGTTTGTAAAACAGAAACACTTCCCCCAAAAGACATTTATGGTTTCAGTTGCACCAGTTTTCTCTCCTGTAATAGTGAGGATAACAATCCTGCCCAACTCACTTCACAGACTGGTTATGAAACTCACAGTATGTAAACCATTTTATAAAATACTAAGCACCAGGCAAATAAAGATATTGTGAAGCATTACCCCTAATACTAAATAATATTATTAAATCAGTGGGGAGGTGGTAAGTAGTGATTTTAAAAAAATACTTCCTGGTTCTATTATATGCCAGCTGTGTGAATTTAAGGAAGTTATATAACCTTTCTGGACCTCACTTTTCTATTTGTAAAATGGGAATAACAACATTATGTCATGTTATATTTTTTTTCCAAAGATGAGTTAGATAATCTGTGTAAAGCACTTAAACTAATGCTGAGTTTATTTAGTCTTTAACTTATAAATATATATATATTGTTTGGTAATTGTATTGTTGTTTAGTCGCTCATTCGTGTCCAACTCTTTACAATCCCATGGACTGCAGTATACCAGGCTTCCCTTCAGAGGAGATGGTCCTTCACCAACTCTCAGAGCTTGCTCAAACTCATGTCCATTGAGTTGGTGACGCCATTCAACTATCTCCTCTTCTGTTGCCCCTTCTCCTCCTGCCCTCAATCTTTCCTGGCATCAGGGTCTTTTCCAGTGAGTTGGCTCTTATCATCAGGTGGCCAAAGTATTGGAACTTCAGCTTTAGCATCAGTCGTTCCAAATATATAATATTTAATTTATTGTCATGCTAAATAAGTGTTAATATTGTTAATATTACTATTATTCAATATAAATATGTATACAAATACATATTGAGAACAAGAAATATAAATGAAATTACATGAAATATACATATATCCTGTATACTCACTCAGATTGTGTGTATCTGTGTGTGTATGTTTGTGTGTGTATATATACATATACATATGACAACTAACCTAGAGTGATCACTTTTCATGTATCCAACATAGGTCAAGGGACTTTACATGTATTAACTTATTTGTCTTCATCACAAAGCCATGAGGTAGGCCCTGTTGCATGCAAGGAAACTGGGACACAGAGAACTAGTCTATTCAAGGTCACATAATTAATAAATTACAAGGCCAAGATTTATACTCAGGTGGTCCATATTCAGAAACTGCAACCACTATGCATTATTGCTTCTATGGTCATGGTTTTCTACACAAAGATACTCATACAGAAGAATTATTCACCAAATGAAATGCATATTTTGAGAGAGGAACATATATACACACAAGGATCATATATAAGTTACTGTATTTTGCATCCAGAGGTAGTCAGAGAGTCACAGTAATTTTTAAAAAACTTATTGTGCATCTAACATTGTGCCAGACACTGTGAGACTACAAAGGCTTTATAATTATTTGTTAATTTCACTAGACAGCTATTTCCAATCTATTTTCTTAAATTTTGCACCCCATCAGTAAAAATTTTCAGCATACATATCCAGTGTATGTATGTTCATTATTAACAAACCTTATACATGTACTATTGTAGCATATTTTGTAACTATAAGCATATGCAAAAAAGACACTTTAAGAGTGATAATTTTACTCATTAGCATATATAAACCTCTAGAGGCATATTAATGGTAATATATAGTTTTAAGAGCAGTAAGCTTTATTTTACTACAGTTATTGGTTAATCCTTTGTGATAACATGACTTGATCTGATTTGAAGTTCAACTTCTTTAGAATCTGTTTTTTGTGGCTAATATGGCAGAAAAAGATACAAAATATAAAATTCAAAGACCTGAATAATATAAAAATTGAAAGACCCAAACTTAAGTTCATCATTGTTTGTGCTAACTAAATTATGATTCTTATCTTTCTATCTTATCTACCAAATATGCCAGAGTGGAAGTGAAAGTTGCCCAGTCATGTCCAACTCTTTGTGACCCATCCATGGAATTCTCCAGGCCAGAATACTGGAGTGGGTAGCCATTCCCTTCTCTAGGGGACCTTCTCAACCCAGGGATCAAACCCAGGTCTCCCACATTGCAGGTGGATTCTTTACCAGCTGAGCCACCACGGAAGCCCAAGGATACTGGAGTGGGTAGACTTTTCTTTCTCAAGGGAGTTTTCCCGACCCAGGAATCTAACCGAGATCTCCTGCATTGCAGGCGGATTCTTTACCAACTGAGCTATCAGGGAAGCCCTAAATATGCCAAAGTTTTGCTGAAATTTGATTAAAAAATTTCTTTCTAATGTGAATTATTCTTTTTTAACAAATGGGTTCAAAGCCCTGAATCTTTTTATTTGGAAAATACTTTAACAGTTTGGGAATTCCTATTTCCAAGTGTTGTGTGTTCAAATACAAGAGATTTGGGGCCTCTCTGATGGCTCAGCCAGTAAAGAATCTGCCTGCAATGCAGGAGACATGGGTTCGATTCCTGGGTCAGGAAGATCCCCTGGAGGAGGAAATGGCAACCCACTCTAGTATTCTTGCCTGGAGAATCCCCATAGACATAGGAGCCTGGTGGGTCCATGGGGTCGCAGAGTCAGACATGACTGAGTGGCTAAGCACACAGCCCACAGCATGCTATTGACAGCTCTTTGTCATCAAAGAAAAACGAAGTTGGAACACTAACCTTAAAGTCAAATAATTCTTTGACTGTTTTGCCATGTGCTAGCCAGCATATCTCATTGTCAGGCAGCAGAATATACACTCTCTTCCAGTTTCCTATATTGCAAAGATTCAACGGTAGTTTAATGGACTCCTATTTCTAAAACTAATTACTTGGCTCTATCTTGTACCCTTCTGTCCCAACTTCCTTACAGAAAATTCTTGCATAGGAATTATTTAGTGAATCAATTTTGTGATAGAATCTTTGGCCCCAGACTCTATATTTATTTGAGTTAAAGCAGCCATTTTCTTAGTGGTTATAGCTCCACAAGTTTTCCATAAGTCATTTTTTTATTAAAGATCATTTTAGTGGTGAGTGTATCTTCTCCCCTACATTTTACCTTTAATGTCCTCTTAAAAAGAGAAGCTTTTCACATATTTCATTATTGAAACAGAATTTGTAAAGTACCATGGCTGAAACATGTTAGAAACATGTTCTTTCATCCAGCTAAATAACAAACTTCCAATACCACATAAATTGTTTTAATAGTTGTTTCCTCACATATTCAGCAATGTTTCTCAAGTGTCCATCACTGGAATTTGCCAATATGGGAATGCATTTTAGGTTGTCGCTCTATTAGCTTTTGTGTACACTTTCAGCCATTTCCTGCGGTATTTGGCTTTTGCTATAAAGTAAAAAACCTCAAAAGAGACTTCTAAACATTTATCATTATATTGAATGAAATGCTTAAAAGTAGTAGATCTTGAGTGTGGCACGATTTTAAACATTCCTGAGAAACTCAAGGGGTTTGCATTCAGGTTTTGGATGCTTTTTTTATTTTTTTTTCAATCAGTTCGTTTAAGTATAGCTTTTATAGAGTAAAATTCACCCTTCAGAGGTGTTCAGTTCTATGAATTTGACAAATGTTACATTCATGTAACCATCACAAAATACCTAGCATTTCCATCCCCCTAAAAAGTTCCTGTACCCCTTAGTAGCCAATCCCTTTGTCCACACCTAGCCTCAGGCAGCCAGAATCTGATTTCTGTTCTTGTAGTTTTGCCTTTTCCAGATGACATAAAAATGGAATCATAGTATGTAAACTTTTGAGCCTGGCATCTTTTTCTTAGCATAAAGCTTTTGAGATTCATCCAGTTGTTGGGTGTATCAGTTGTTCCTTCCTCTTTTATACTATTGGAGAAGGGCATGGCAACCCACTCCAGTATTCTTGCCTGGAGAATCCCATGGACAGAGGAGCCTGGTGGGCTACAGTCCGTGGGGTCACCAAGAGTCGGACACGACTGAGTGACTTTCAATTCACTTCACTTCACTTTTATGCTATGTAGTAGTGCATGGTGTGCATGTAATACAATTTATCCTTTCATAAGACCTTTGACTTTTTCCAGTTAGATATTAAGAATATAGCTAACAATCTGGTATAACTGTGCACAAACAGGTATTTATGAGGGCATAAGTATACAGCTCTCCTGGATAAACAACTAGAAGTGAGACTGCTGGCATGTATGGTGAGTGTTTGTTAAACTTTGTTAGAAACTGCCAACTGTTTTACAAGGTAGTTGTACCATCTGCATTTTCACCAGCAACACTGTAGTTGTTCCACAACCTCCCTAGTGTTTGTTATTGTAACTTTAAAGAACATATTTTAAGCCATTGTAACAGGTGTCTTATGGTATCTCACTGTAATTTTATTTTTTATTTACTCCCCTTTTAGTTTTATTGAGATATATAATGTTTATTTTTAATAAGTTCCATGCATTTAGAGTGTACATGAGTTTAGGCATATATGTACAACCCTGAAATCACCACCACAATGGAGATGGTGAACATATCCATCATAATCTTTGTAACCCATCCCCTCTCATTGTCTCTTCTCCTCCCATGGAGAAGCGTTAGTCTACTTTCTGTAACTAGAGATTGTTTTGCATTTTTAGAATTTTGTATAAGTATAACCATAAACTATGTTCTCTTTTTCGTTTACCTCCTTTCAGTCACAGTTACTCTTTTGAGATTCATCCATGTTGTTGCATGTATCAAAGTCTGTCCCTTTTTTTTCTTTCCTTTTTTTTGTTAAAGTGAAAGCAGGTTTATTGAGAAAGAACCACATTCCATAGGCAGAATGTGGTCCTTTGCAGAAGGCAAGAGCAGCCAAATCTGTTCCTTTATACTACAAAGGAGTACTCACTTTACTGTTTCCAGGGAATTCCCTGGTGGTGCAGTGGTTAGAACTCCATGTTTCTACTGCAGGAGGCTCCGGTTTGATCCCTGATTGGGAAACTAAGACCCTGCAAACCACAGTATGACCAAAACTCATTTTACCATTTCCAGAACTCTTTGTATAATTTTGTAGATATAAGTTCCTGTCTGATAATGTTTCTTTTGCCTGGAGAACACCTTGATTACAGAGCAGGTCAGTTGGCACCAAATTTTCTCTCCTACTATTTTTCTGAAAATGTCTTTATTTTCCTTTTGTTTTTGAAATATTTACTCTGGGTATAAAATTCTAAGTTGGTAGTTGTTGTTTAATTTTTTCTTTCTATACCTTAAAAACATACTTCATTTCTTTCTGCCTACAGAGTTTTTGATGAGAAGTTTGCCTTAATTCTTATCTTTGTTTTTCTATATATAATATATTCCTCCTCTCCCAAAGCTGCCATTGAAATTTTGTCTAGATTTTATATTTTCAGAAGGTTGACTATGATGCATCTAGGTGTGCGTAAGGTATTTGTTTGTTTATTTGGCAAATATCCTCTGTGGGGTTGTCTGGGCTCCTTGGAATAGTGAGTTACTGTCATTCCTTATTTTGGGGAAATTTTTGGCCGTTATTTTTTCAAATAACTTTTCTGCCCCATTACCAGTGGGCGAGAGGAGATAACCCACATCCAAGGACAGGAGTGGCGGCCAAGAGGAGATACCTCATGTCCAAGGTCAGGAGCAGTGGCTACATTTTGCTGGCGGCCATGTAGAGATACCCCACGTCCAAGAAGAGAAACCCCAGTAAGAAAGAGAGGGCATCAGAGGGCAGACAGACTGAAACCACAATCACAGAAAACTAGCAAATCTGATCACAAGGACCACAGCCTTGTCTAACTCAATGAAACTAAGCCATGCCATATAGGGCCACCCAAAATGGACAGGTCATGGTGGAGAGTTCTCACAAAATGTGGTCCACTGGAGAACGGAATGGCAAACCACTTCAGTATTCTTGCCTTGAGAACCCCATAAACAGTATGAACAGGCAAAAAGCTAGGGCACTGACAGATGAACTCCCCAGGTTGGTAGATGTCCAATATGCTACTGGAGATCAGTGGAGAAATAACTCCAAAAAGAACGAAGGGACAGAGCCAAAGCAAAAACAACACCCAGTTGTGGATGTGACTGGTGATGGGAGTAAAGTCCAATGCTATAAAGAGCAATATTGCATAGAAACCTGGAATGTTAGGTCCATGAATCATGGCAAATTGGAAGTGATCTAACAGGAGATGGCAAGAGTGAACATCAACATTTTAGGAATCAGTGAACTAAAACAGACTGGAATGGGTGAATATAAGTCAGATGACCATTATATCTACTACTGTGGGCAGGACTCCCTTAGAAGAAATGGAGTAGCCATCATAGTCAACAAAAGAGTCCAAAATGCAATACTTGGATGCAATCTCAAAAACAACAGAATGATCTCTGTTCATTTCCAAGGCAAAGCTTTCAGTATCATGGTTGTCAGGAGCCAGCGAGAGAAACCCCGCCCCTGACAAGGTCTCAGTTCAAGGAGCTGGCACGCAAAGGCAATGGACCTCCGGGGGTTTCTCGAGACCGCCCCACCATCCACTCCCAGGCCTTCATCCTTTCATCTTCTGATGTTTGGCGTTCTTCTATGTTCCCTAAAAACTAGTCTAACTCTTACCTAAAATCCCTCCTTGAAACCTTTGCATGGCAGTAACACAGTCCCTGGGGACACATGGGTCCCAATAAACAGGCCTATCTATCCCATAAACAAAAGTAGATAGAGTTCATTACAAGATTGAGAAGATTCCTTAGGGTGTGATCAGGAGGGAATTCATGAGACCTCTGCCCCTTAGGATTACATACCAGAGTTAAGTCCACCCAGGGCTGAGCTTCCCAAGATAAGGTTTGTAGATGGCTTTTCACAGTTGACTAGCTGCTGCCATTGAATTGTTTAAAAGTTATGTGTAGGTATTGACTGTTCTAGAAAGTTATTTATGACGTAACCCATGATTATGCACCTGGTACAATTTTATCATTTCCCCCTCCTTAAACCTCTTTAAAGGATTATTGGTTTTAGGGTATATAAGCACTGATGTAAAAGAATAAAGTAGTCTTGATCCTGCACTCAACCAAGACTCGCTTTCTTTTCTTTGCCGACACCACTCATCTGAAGGGAACCCCTGGACTCTGCCAGGGCTGGACCCCGGCACATGGTAATCCAAGTCTATGCTCCAATCAGTAATGCTGAAGAAGCTGAAGTTAAATGGTTCTATGAAGACCTACAAGACCTTTTAGAACTAACACCCAAAAAAGATGTCCTTTTCATTATAGGGGACTGGAATGCAAAAGTAGGAAGTCAAGAAACACCTGGAGTAACAGGCAAATTCGGCCTTGGAGTACAAAATGAAGCAGGGCAAAGGCTAATAGGGTTTTGCCAAAAGAATGCACTGGTCATAGCGAACACCCTCTTCCAACAACACAAGAGAAGACTCTACACATGGACATCACCAGATGGTCAACACCAAAATCAGATTGATTGTATTCTTTGCAGCCAAAGATGGAGAAACTCTCTACAGTCAACAAAAACAAGATTGGGGGCTGACTGTGGCTCAGATCATGAACTCCTTATTGCCAAATTCAGACTTAAATTGAAGAAAGTGGGGAAAACCACTAGACCATTCAGATATGACCTAAATCAAATCCCTTATGATTATACAGTGAAAGTGACAAATAGTATTCAAGGGACTAGATCTGATAGACAGAGTGCCGGAAGAACTATGGATGGAAGGTTTGTGACATTGTACAGGAGGCAGTGATCAAGACCATCTCCAAGAAAAAGAAATGCAAAAAGGCAAAATGGTTGTCTGAGGAGGCCTTCCAAATAGCTAAGAAAAGAGAAACTAAAGGCAAAGGAGAAAAGGAAAGATATATCTATTTGAATGCAGAGTTCCAAAGAATAGCAAGGAGAGATAAGAAAGCCTTCTTCAGTGATCAATTCAAAGAAATAGAGGAAAACAATAGAATGGGAAAGACTAGAGATCTCTTCAGGAAAATTAGAGATACCAAGGGAACATTTCATGCAAAGATGGGCACAATAAAGGACAGAAATGGTATGGACCTAAAGGAAGCAGAAGATGCTAAGAAGAGGTGGCAAGAGTACACAGGAGAACTGTACAAAAAAGATCTTCACAACCCAGATAATCATGATGGTGTGATCACTTACCTAGAGCCAGACATCCTGGAATGTGAAGTCAAATGGGCCTTAGGAAGCATCACTACAAACAAAGCTAGTGGAGTTGATGGAATTCCAGTTGAGCTATTTGAAATCCTAAAAGACGATGCTGTGAAAGTGCTGCACTCAACATGCCAGCAGATTTGGAAAACTCAGCAGTGGCCACAGGACTGGAAAAGGTCAGTTTTCATTCTAATCCCAAAGAAAGGCAGTGCCAAAGAATGTTCAAACTACTGCACAACTGCACTCATTTCACATGCTAGTAAAGTAATGCTCAAAATTCTCTAAGCCAGGCTTCAGCAATACGTGAACTGTGAACTTCCAGATGTTCAAGCTGGTTTTAGAAAAGGCAGAGGAACCAGAGATCAAATTGCCAACATCCACTGGATCATCAAAAAAGCAAGAGAGTTCCAGGAAAACATCTATTTGTGCTTTATTGACTATGCCAAAGCCTTTGAATGTGTGGATCACAATAAACTGTGGAAAATTCTTAAAGAGATGGGAATATCAGACCACCTGACCTGTCGCTTGAGAAATCTGTATGCAGGTCAGGAAGCAACAGTTAGAACTGGACATGGAACAACAGACTGGTTCCAATTAGGCAAAGGAGTACATCAAGGCTGTATATTGTCACCCTGCTTATTTAACTTATATGCAGAGTACATCATGAGAAATGCTGGGCTGGATGAAGCACAAGCTGGAATCCAGATTGCTGGGAGAAATATCAATAACCTCAGATATACAGATGACACCACCCTTATGGCATAAAGTGAAGAACTAAAGAGCCTCTTGATGAAAGTGAAAGAGCAGAGTGAAAAAACTGGCTTAAAGCTCAACATTCAGAAAACTAATATCATGGCATCTGGTCCCATCATTTCATGGCAAATAGATGGGGAAACAGTGGAAACAGTGGCTGACTTTATTTATCTGGGCTTCAAAATCACTGAAGACAGTAACTGCAGCCATGAAAATAAAAGATGCTTACTCCTTGGAAGGAAAGTTATGACTCACCTAGACAGCATATTAAAAAGCAGAGACATTACTTTGCCAACAAAGGTCCATCTAGTCAAAGCTATAGTTTTTCCAGTGGTCATGTATGGATGTGAGAGTTGGACTGGAAGGAAAGCTGAGTGCTGAAGAATTGATGCTTTTGAACTATGGTGTTGGAGAAGACTCTTGAGAATCCCTTGGACTGCAAGGAGATCCAACCAATCCATCCTGAAGGAGACCAGTCCTGGGTGTTCATTGAAAGGACTGATGGTGAAGCTGAAACTCCAATATTTTGGCCACCTGATGTGAAGAGCTGACTCATTAGAAAAGACCCTGATGCTGGGAAAGATTGAGGGCAGGAGGAGAAGGGGAAAACAGAGGATGAGATGGTTGGATGGCATCACCGACTCAATGGACAGGAGTTTGGGTAAACTCCAGGAGTTGGTGATGAACGGGGAAGCCTGAAGTGCTGCAGTCCATGGGGTCGCAAAGAGTTGGACACGACTGAGTGACTGAACTGAACTGAACCATTCTCTTATCCTCCTGGGACTCCAAACACAGTATGTTATAATGTTTAATACTGTTCTAGCTCTTTTGGATGCTCTGGTATCTTGCTGTTACTTTCCTTGTTTTATTCTTCTTTCACTTCGGATTTTTGTTCAGATAATTTCTATTGACAGATCTTCAAATTAAATGATTCTCTCAGCTGGTTCAGTCTACTAGTGAACATGCTGAAGGCATTCTTCATCTCCAGTATTGGGTTTTTCATTTCTACCTGTTCCATCTTTCCTGAAATTCCCCATCTGTTTATGCATGTTGTTTATCTTTTCCACCATACCTTTTTATATACTAATCATAGTTACTGTAAGGTCACTGTCTAGTAGTTTCAACATTTGGGTGTCACCTAAGTTTTCTCCTGTTTATTGCATTCTCTATTAACAGCAGGGTGTGTGTGTGTGTGTGTGTGTGTATGATATTTTTGAGTAAAAACCATATATTGCTTGTGGCACAAGAGAGAATAAAATAAATATGATTTATGCCAGGAAATAAGCATGACTGTTCTTCTGTTAGGTCATTAATATGGAGGGCCGAGTCAGGAGAGTCAATCTAGTTGGGAATTGAGCTGGACTTGGGTTTTATTGGTGCTATGCTTACCATCAGTACCCCATAGACGTCAAATTCTTTTAGTAGTGGGCAGTCTTTGCCTTGCGCTTCAGATGGGAACTGTTATGCCAGAGGTTCTTCTTAGGATTGGTGGTCCGCCATCAGCTTTTAGCTTTCTTGCGTGCCAGCATCACAGAGAAGATCTCTCACCACAGACTCAGCCTTGGACAGATCATGCATTGTTACTTCCATTAGGGACAAGAGAATTTCTCTGTCAGTCTACCCCCGTCTGAGTCTTAGGGGGAACCTATGTACTTGAGCCTCAAGTGTGCAGTCCCTCTCTGCATTCCTGCTCTTTCTGCTGATGGCAGCCAAATTCTGCTTTGTATTTATGCCTAATGTTGGGCAGCTTCCCCTCTCCCAGTGGTGGGAAGTTTCTACTTTATCAGTTGAGGATTTGAGGCTCAAGATGGTTTTGTGGTTCTCCCCTAGAGATAGTCTCTTCTTATGCCCTTCCTTCCTCCCACAGTGCATCTTTTTCCTGTGTCTTGAGCAACAATCTTTGCTGCTCCTCCCCTAGAGCTTACAGTTTTTGCTTCACATGCAAGAAGAGTCTGGGGAAGCGCACGGCATTTTGTGTCAGACCCCACACTTGTTAGTTTTACCTTCCATATACATGCTTTACCTCTAGTCTTTTGCATGAGCGCTCAGTAGAGGTCCAAAAATAAAGGCTTATGAACAATATAAACTCCTCTGGGTTGGGGCCCTCATTATTCTGAACTGACATGCTAGCCCACACTTGGCCTTTGGCAGTTCCTTAAATTTGTAGTTATTTCTCTTTCTCCTCTTGTGTCATAGACGGTACCTCTTTCTTGAGTGCTCTGCCATGGGTGAGAGAGTTTATGTCTTCTGTCTCTCCTTAGAAGGGTTTGGGGGACTTCCCTGGTGGTCCAGTGGTTAAGACATCATGCTCCCAAGGCATGGGGCATGAGCTCGATCCCTGGTCAGAGAACTAAGGTCCTGCAAGCTACACAATGAGGCAGAAAAAAAAGTTTGAAACACAAGTTGTTCTATTGTCTTATGACCTCAGCTCTCTGATAGGTTCAATACAAGTTAGGGTTTTGTTTTCTTTTTTCTGGATTTTTCTCATTTTTAGAATGGAAACAACATTCTCTGCAGATTTTTACATCTAAATCAGAAGTGAAACTTCGTGCTTAATATTTTAAAATCTTGGTTATTGTCATGGCATTGAGCTATCATTAGCTTTATCTCAAGGCAAAAGATACACTCAGATTGACTTTCATTATGAATTAATTAACATTCTTGATAACTTAGAGTTTTTGGACATGTTCTTATTGGATCTGTTTAGATCAACATTGTTCTTTTTTATTAAAATGTGGTTGATGAAGGGTTCCTTTTAGCTGTGGACAGAGTGAAGGTTATAATTTTTTTTGTTTCCTTGTGCCTGTATTATTAGTATTGTGTTTAATTTATGGCATCTTTAAATGAATTTTTTAAGCCACTTGTTTCTTTGTGAGGGTTAATTTTCTTAAAGCTAGATAATATAATTGCAAATCCTCTTAACCAAGCACATTGAGCTGCAATGTGTCACAGTACACTGAAAGTGATTAAATGACTGAGGTCTCCACTGACAACCCCTGTAGGTTTGATGCATCCCACTCTTCCCCAAGGATCCTCTTATACTACACATGACTTATGACTATAGGACATAAATATCAACTGAGGGAACCAGGATCAATGCTCATATTAAATATTAGTAAAACTTAATTTCTTTTTTTATTTTTAAATTTATCTTTATTTTTGGCTGCACTGGGTCTTCACTGCCTCACGCAGGCTTTTCTCTAACCGTGACGAGTGGGGGTTACTCTCCAGTTGTGGTGTGTGGGCTTCGCACTGAGGTGGCTTCTCTTGTTGAGGAGCACAGGCTCTAGAGCATCCTGACTTCAGTCGTGGCAGCTCAGTTGCTCCGTGGCATGTGGGATCTTCCCGGACCAGGGATTGAACCTGTGTTCCCTGCATCAGCAGGCAGATTCATAACCACTAAACCACCAGGGAAGTCCTGATTTCTTTTTTTAGATAAAAAGTTTGTTAGAATATTAGAAAGAGAAATTAGAAATGTAAGAAATTAGAATATTTTCTCCCCCAACTTCAACAGATGTTCTTGTTCTTCTCCGTGGCTTGCATATGTCCTACTTAACAGACACTGAAATAGACTGAGTCTTCTGAGGATGGAACTTGCATCTCAATTGCTGTTCTTCTCAATGCCTGGTATAGATCTGATATTTTGTACTTTGGCAAATTTTGTACTTGTTGAGTAAGTACCATGAACACATGGTTCCCAACTTCAGGAAGACTTTTTTTTCACCAAATGGATTGGGTCAATTATGATAGCCATATGGAAAAAAAAAATAGAATAGAAGCCTATCTAAGATACTATATATTTACTAAATTGTATCATATTGATGATAGCATCCACTTGATTTTAGAGATAGGGAGTTAAATACAAATTGAAGGAGTCTTAGAAGTACAGAGAGATGGTCCACTTTGGCTGAGTTGTGACATTGGGGAACACCGCAGTCATCAGGGACAATGATGGCCTTGATGGCCTTTCCATCAAGGAGAACAAAGTGGATCAGGGGCAGGGCCTGGTTGGGTATCTTATCATAAGGGATAACAACCACACCAGCAGCCTGGGAGTAGGGGGAAGGCTGAGGAAATTTTCAGGTAGAAGTCCCCTCATTGTCACTAACTGTGGTGCTATTCCTGCTCTCCAGTGGCTTTCAGCTGGTTTGGCAGAAGCCGGTGCCCTGGGGCAGTCACAGAACCACAGAAACTGAAGCAGAATGCACATCACCGTGGCCTCTTCCCCCTCCACATCACCCCTCTAATGCATACATTTGTCCTTGCTTGGCTTACTTAGCTTCAAAAAGAAATATTTATTTACTGATCAAATGAGGCAAATACAATACAAGGTATCAGAGTTAAAGAAGAATAAGGTATAATTCCTGCCCTTAGGGAACGTAGTCTTATGAAGGAGAGAGACATGTAAAAGGAGTATTTCTATATCACACACTTAGTACCAAGATAGACTTTGAACAATACTTTATGGGCGATCAGAGGAGAGACAACTAATCCAGTTTTAGGGGAAAGGGAGAAGGGATGAAGAGGAATGGTGCACATCAGAGACAGCTTCTTAGAGAAATGAACAGCAAAGCTGAGTCTTAAAGGTCGAGTAGGAGCTAACTTAGGTAATGAGGGAATAAGAGAGCTATTCTAAGCAGAGGAAAAACAAATGGAAAGTATCAGGCAGGTGGTAGAAGGAGATTAGTCTAGAGAATTAAGCAGGGACCTGTTCATCGAGGGTCTTAAACAACATGTTAAATAGCTTAGAAGAGATTAAACAGGGAACAAAATCTGAATTATATTACATTTGTGTCAGCAGTACAGAAGAAGGCTGAAGAAAGAAGACCTGCTGGGAGGTTACTGTAGTAATCTAGCTGAGAGATGGTAGAGGCTTGAGTTAAGGTCAAGATGAGGAGATGGGTACAAGGAATATATCCACGGTGATTGCAGAATGTGAGACCATGGATGGAGCTCAAATCTCCACCTTGAGTTAGGTTTGAGGCAAAAGGAGAAGAGACTTACAGGTAGATAACGAGTGCAGTGGGGGATTTTATATTTATTTTTTAAAGATTGAAATATAGTTGATTTACAATATCATGTTAGTTTCAGGTGTAAAGCACAGTAATTCAGATATATATATATATATATATTTTTTCTTTTTTCCTTCTTCAGCTGCTGTTCTCTTGTAGATTATTACAAAATATTGAGTAGCGTTCCCTGTGCTATACAGTAGGTTCTTGCTGGTTATCTATTTTACATATAGTAAAGTGTAAATGTTAATCCCAACCTCCTAATTTATTCCTCATCCCCACTGCCCTTTTCCCCTTTGGTAACCATAAAGTTGTTTTCTATGTCTGTGAGTCTCTGTTTTGGAATAAATTCATTTATATCTTTTTTAATGATTCTACATAAAAGTGATATCATATGGTATTTGTCTTTCTCTTTCCGACTTACTTCACTTAATATGATAATCTCTAGGTCCATTCATGTTGCTGCAAATGGCACTATTTCATTCTTTTTTATGGCCAAGTAATATTTCAGTGTGTGTGTGTGTGTGTGTGTGTGTGTGTATACACACCATATCTCCTCAACCCGTTTATCTGTCAGTGGACATTTCGGTTGTTCCCACATCTTGAATAATGTCTTGAATAATGCTAGTAATAATTGAGGTCTGCATTCCTTTGGTGACGAGTTTTGTTTTGAGCATAATGAGTTTGAGAAACCGATGGGACATCCAGGTGAAAGTTTCCATAGGGCAGCTGGGTCACAAAACCTAGTTTTCAGGGAGCAGCTTGAGCTGGAAACAATCTTCAATTCATGTGTGACAGCTAAAAGCATGAGATGTGAATGACATGACCCAGAGAAGTGCACATTGTTAATGAGTAGGGGGCAAGTACAGGGCCCCACGGAACATCAGCATTTGTGGAGCTGGTGAAGACAAACCCAAGGAGCAAGGAAAGGAAGGCTCACTGTACTACACACATGATGAGCATGCAATCAGGGAATTGGACACCTAAATAAACAAACCCTGGCCCTTTGAATAGCCCACTGCTCCTGTCAAGAGCCAAAGGCAAGCCCTGAGGAATCAGCAACATTCACAGCAGGGGCAGGATAGAGAAGTCCACAGACTGCAGCAAAGATTTGTCGTAAGAGGTACAGAAACAAACAGGAGGGGGTGAGATCCTGAAGCCAAATGGTCAAGTATTTCAAGAAGGAGGGAGTGACTGGTATCATAACTAGCAGAGAATTCCAGGAAAAGGAAGGATGAAAAAATGTCCCTTGGATCTGGCAATGTCAAGGAGACTGGCCATCTTAGTTACAGCAGTCTCAATGGTGAAAGCCAGACCCAGATTCTTCTGGGACCAGGTTGAAAGGAAGGAAGGGAAGTGGGTCTCAGAAGGCTGAGAGAAACCAGAGGAACCTCAGAATGGAAGTTGCTCTGGGACTGAAGAGAAGGCTTAGCAGGAAAGGGGAAAGGAGTGCCTTGTGGCCAGAAAGCAGAACTCCTGCAGGGAGGACTCTGGGTTCCATGGAGGAAGCGGCCAGAGAACACTGGTGGTGACCTTGAGGAGGTCAATGAAGAGTCAGGCTGGGAGCTGGCCGGGCTGTCCACATGGAAACTGAAGTCAGCAGGGCCTGGACAGGGAGACTGTGAGCCTGATCAGTTTCCGCGCGCTTGGGGAAATGGAAAAGGTTGCTAAGTGGCAGAGATGAGAGGCGTAGGAGGTGGTAGAGCACAGTGACGTCAGACTTAAGAGAGTCGGGATAGAAGACAGCGGTGCGGAAGCAACCTTGGCAAGTGAGGTTGGCTTGAAGGTCTGGAGGGTGTGGAGAATGAGCCACCTTCCTGACAGAGGGCCCCAGGGGAAGCAAGGTCTTTAGATTTCACCTAAGGCCCAGACAGGTGGGAAATATGGCTTGAATGTGCCTACCCTGGCGCAGGAGTTTCTGAAGACACAGTGAAAAGGTCTGGGGTGGGTGGGGGAGGAGGGGGAGGTGAAATTAGAGAAGAGGAAGCACAGAGAAGTCTGGGCTGGGGGGCGGGGTGCGGGGCGGCCGGAACACGAAGCAGGCTGGGAGCTGTAGCAGAGGGCAAGGATGACAGGGATGGGGGCCCAGGGGCCTCAGCTGCGCGAAGAGCTGCCCAGTGAGGAGGCATCTGAGGACCCTGGGGGAGGCCAGAGACCTGATCAGGGGAGGAAGGGGAGTCTGTGAACTGGGCTGGGCCTGTGCCCCCAGAGCAGAGGCTTCAGGGGTAGCCCTGGGGGACTTTCAGACGTTTTCCAGGCAGAAAGAGCTGTCCTAGCTGTTATGTTTCTCAGCTTCCACATGGCCACACTAGCTTTCCTTTTCCCCTGCCTCACCTCCTTGCCCCAGCACCCTTCCCCTCTCCTCACATCTTCCCTGATCTGGAGCCATGGCACCTTATATGATCACCTTGTATGACCATGGTCACTGGTGTGACCATGGGAAAAAGAGTTTCTGTTCATTTTCCAAAATTGACAGAAGCTTTATCCTTCCAGAGGCAATGTTGTGGTTTAAAATTTCATCACAGAGATTGGCCAAGTTTTTGATTTTACCAATGTTGATAAAAATTTTTGATGGAAATTTGTCAGACCATATGAAATGTGATTTAATTTTTCTTAGTAACAAGTGGCCTCATGTCTGTTTCCAAGAAGGGGGTCTATAGATAATAAATAAGTGGATGTGGTGATGAGGTCATCACTTGGGCACAGGTATGCATCATGTTATACTATAGCTGATGCTCAAGGGACTCCTGGAATAGATCAGGGTCAATGTCCATGTTGCAGTATCAAGGAGTCCTTAACAGACCCCTCGATGTTTCGTGGTCCACTTTGTAGTTGTTGTCATTGATGGTTCTGCCTCTTGCCTTTACTCCGCCTATGATTTCTCTGGGCCTGGCATGTCCTGCATCTTCTAATCAGTTGCTTCATTCTTTACATCACTGTTTAGGTGAAGTCATGAAGGCTATTCTACCCCTCTAAATGACATCACTCACTTAGACTTTGTGATGGCTATTTGCTGCTCAGAGACCTTTGGGTCTTCTTCCAGAATTGAGACTGTGTTCTGGTTGCTTGATATTGCCTGATTTTATTTATTTAAAAAAAAAAAAAATTACTGACTACTTATTCCCTACTAGGTTCTGAGCTAGGAACTAGAGGCAAAGAAGAAAACAGAGTCATCACCTTCATATCCTGGAAATCACTCTGCATCAGCTCATAGAGGTTCTGCCTTTTCTTTTATAATTCCATGGGGGTACTCTATTGTGTAATGTCCTGTTCTCTCCTATGTACGACCATTTAGGTTGTTCCCAGTATCTTACAATCATAGACAATATTTATACCTATATCTTAATTAGCATCAATTTTGGAAAAGAAAATGGTGTTCTCATTTCATACTTTTCTGGGTAGATTTGTAAGTCTTGAGGTTGAGCGAGGGAAAGCAGTGAAATACATGGAAGACATTAGAGAATGGGCAGCGGTGTGTAGTTCAAACTCAATGATGAAAAAGCAACACTATGGGGGAATGATGCTACATTATGGTGGATACAGCCCTGAAAGGAAGAAAAGATGAATTGGAATATATTCTTTAAGTCAGTGTTCCCTAAAGAGGAGTATGTGTACCCCAAAGGAAGTGCAAGTTAATCCTTTGTGGGTGCAGGAATGAAATATTAGAACTATGTATTTAAGTTTCAGCTAAAATGAAATAAATGTTCTATTACTTAATGCACTGACCAACAGTGAAGACCTCTCTGTATCGGTCTCTGGTGGCCACAAGCCACATGGATACTCTAAGGAAGGGCTAGTGATGGAAACCTCACTGGTTATTTTGCTGCCAGTTAACTGCTAATGCATTGTACTGTAAGTGCTATAACACGTCTCTGGCGTGGTTCGTCTCATTAAAGCAAGAGCAGTAAAATATAGAAGAATCTTTACAGTACATTTTTAATGAGATGAGGAGTGACTATGAAAATTGTTTCTATCTCATAGAAATGTGCTGGTGAACTCATGAAAAATTACTTTGAAGAGTTGTGAATTTAGAGATGGAATTTAGCATTTTTTTTTAATCAGAAGAGAAGTACTTCAAATTTACTGACCTTTCTGTGAAAATTTGGAGCTTCCCAGCTGATGCAGTGGTAAAGAATCTACCTGCAATGCAGGAGACACAAGAGAAGAGGGTTCCATCCCTGGGTTAGGGAGATCCCCTGGAGAAGGAACTGGCAACCCACTCCAGTATTCTTGCCTGGGAAATCCCATGGACAGAGGAGCCTGGTGGGCTACAGTCAGTGAGATTGCAAAGAGTTGGACACAACTGAGTGCACACACATACGCTATGAAAATTTATGATAGAAAGTAGTTTATATCCAAGCATGTATTTTCAAAAAAGTAAACATATTTAATCTGCTCCTTCTAAGTAACAAGAAATGAGAAAGCAACAATGTTTCAAAAGCAACTGGGGCTTTTGAGGAGTCATTTTGAAGATTGAAAACGTGACTTTGTCACCAGAAAAAAATGTGTGACATCTATTAGAAAATTAACATCTGCACCTTTAAAAATAATTTAGAAACTATCTTTTCTTAAAGTTTTCCAAAACAAGGGTTTTCAATGTATTTTTAAATCCAGAAGTTTTAAATAATAAAATTCAGTGCCTTCTGATTAGTGTGCAGAAGAAGTGGTTTATAGCAGAGACAAATGGAATTTCACTAGCCAAATTTCAAAGAAAACCAGCACATATGTGCAGGCAATGATCCACCTCTCCTATCTGGATCTACAAATGTTATGAGATATCTTTTTCACTGTGGTCATCTATAAACTGAAGAATCAGGGTAGACTAAGCTTGGAACTAGCACTCTGAATTGCTGAATCACAATGTGTAAAGTCAAGATTTAAAAAAATAAGCATCTTCAGTAGCGTTACTCTCTCCACATATCCTTTGTTCATTTTAGTGGGATTAAAAAGACCTGTCAGAATGGCTATCATCAAAAAGACCACAAATAAAAACGTTGGCAAAGATGTGGAGAAAAAGGAACCTTTGTATCCCATTGGTGGGAAGGTAAATTGATGCAGTCACTGTGGAAAGCAGTACAGAGGTTTTCTTAAAAAAAAAAAAACTAGAACTACCATGTGATCCAGCAAGTCTACTCCTGGGTATATATTTGAAAAAAAAAATGAAAAAGCTAATTTGAAAAGATATATGGACTCCAGTGTTCATACTGGAGTCATTATTTACATCGTTAATAACGTTATTTACAATAGCCATGATATGCAAGCAGCCATCAACAGATGATGGATAATGAAGATGAGATATACATACAATGAAATACTTCTCAACCACAAAAAAGAAAGAAATGTTGCCATTTGCAACACCTTGGATGGATTTGGAGAGCATTATGCTAAGTGAAATAAGTCAGAGGATGGTAAATATCTGTATAATATCACTTATATACGGAATCTAAAAAATACAACAGACTAGTGAATATAACAATAAAGAAACAGACTAATGGATAAAGTGAATAAACTAGTGGTTACCAGTGGTGAGGGGAGGGGCAATTAAGGGATGGGGTAAGAGGTACAAACTATTAGGTATAAAACAATCCACAAGGACATATTGTACAACACAGGGAATATGGTCACTATTTTATAATAACTTTAAACTTTGAAAACTGAATTACTCCATTGTACACCTATAATTGGGCTTCCCTGGTAGCTCAGCTGGTAAAGAATCTACCTGCAATGCAGGAGACCCTGGTTTGATCCCTGGATTGGGAGGATCCTGTGGAGGAGGGCATGGCAACCCACTCCAGTATTCTTGCCTGGAGAAGCCCCATGCACAGAGGAGCCTGGCGGCTACAGTTCACAGGGTCGCAAAGAGTCAGACATGATTGAGCGACTAAGCACGGTACAGCACACCTGTAATTTATGTAAATAATATTGTATAGTAACTATACTTCAATAAAAATAAATTAATTTCAAAAAAGAAAAAAGTGTCTCTATTATCAATAAACAAAATTTATATTATCTTAAAATATGATTTATTTACTATTCATGTGTTCCCTATCATTACATTAGTACTATATATTATTTATAAATAAACCAGCCAGCACATGTGAGGGATTGTGTTTAAACAATTTTTTACCATGCACTTCTATGTTTATTACAGCATGATTTACAGCAGCCAAGATTTGTAAACAACCTGTGCCAATCAACAGACAGATGAATACAGGTGATGTGATACACACACACACACACACACACACACACACACACACACACAATGGAATACTACTCAGTCATAAAAAATAATGAAACTTTTGCCATTTTAAATGACATGGATGGACCTGCAGGGCATTTTGCTAAGTGAAATAAATCAGACAGAGAAAGACAAATACTGTATGATTTCACTTACATGTGGAACCTAAAAAACAAAACAAATATAACAGAAGAGAAACAGAGTCATAGATACAGAGAAACAGGTGGTTGCCAGAGAAGAAGGGGCTAGGAGGATAACCGAAATAGATGGAGGTTAAGAAGTACAAAATTCCAGTTAATAAATAAATGAGTCACAGGGAAAAAATGTACAGAGTAAGGAATATAGTCAATTGTAATGTAATATTTTTATATGGTGACAGATGGTAACTAGATTTATCATGGTGATCATTTTGTAATGAATAGAAATGTCAAATCACTGTGTTGTGTACCAGGAATGAACTTAGTGTTGTAGGTCAATTATACTTCAAACACAAGCAAACTCATAGAAAAAGAGATCAGATTTGCAGTTATCAGAGGTGGGATGGCAACTGGCTAAAGGTGGTCACAAGGTATAAATTTCCACTTATTATAAGAAAAATAATTACTAGAAATTTAATGTATAACATGACTAATATAATTAACACTGCTGTATGTTATATATGAAAATCGTTAAGAGGGTAAATCCTAAGAGTACTCATCTCAAGGAAAAAAAATTTTCTTTTTCTTTAATTTTGTATCTATATAAGATGATAAATGTTTGCTAAACTTATCGTGGTAATCATTTTGTGAGGTATGTATGTCAAATCTAATTATGTTATATGTTTAACAAATGAACTTTCCACATTAATACAAAACTAGAATTTTAAAAATTGTTTTAATTTCCCAATTTCCAGATATTGTTACTAATAGGGTAGTGTCCTACCTACCTCTAAAGGTGACCAATAAAACTTTATTTGTTTGCACTGTCTCTCTACATAGATGCTAGACAGATGATAGATAGATAGACATATAGATGATATATAGGCTATATATCTATGGAGTGAAAATCGCTCTTTTGTGTCACTTGCAACCCCATGGACTGTACAGTCCATGGAATTCTCCAGGCCAGAATGCTGGAGTGGGCAGCCATCCCTTCTCCAGGGGATCTTTCCAACCCAGGGATTGAACCCAGGTCTCCCACATTGCAGGTGGATTCTTTACCAGCTGAGCCACCAGGGAAGTCCATATATCTATAGGTATGTGTATATATATATACATATATAATATACACACACACATAATCTTTCCTTTTTTAAACATTTGAGAAAGAGTAGCAGATTGTGATCCTTTATTCCTAAATACTTCAGTGTATATTTCCTAAGAATAGAACGTAATTACACTATAGTTATCAAAGTCAGGAAATTAATGTTGATATTGACAGCAGAACTTAAAGACGTTGAACTAATATGATCAGCTAATAAATGTAAGACTGATGAAGTCAAACACTGTGAACAAATCCAATGTCTTTCCTGGGCTATTTCATCTGTAACATAAAACTAATGCATGTCTTATATATGCCACAAAAATTCTATGAACTTTAAGAAAATGTTATAAACCACTTTGATAAATTAAAACATCACATAAGTTGAAGATTGATATAATCATTTTCTATCCATTTGTGTTTGTTTCGTGTATGTAGTTGTTCTTAAGTCTAATTATTGTAAGCACTGTTTTAAAGTGCCAGGATATCTTAATTAAAAATAAAAATCCAGTAGTTAAGTTTGCCATTAGATTAAGAAGGGAAATCTTAACATAGGCATAATGTAATCTGCAATTACAATGAGAAGTTCAGCAGCAAAACCCTGTACCTGGCAAGAGGTAGGAAGCTGGGTGAAAAGTATCTCCATCATGGGTTGTGTGGATAGAGCACTGTATCTTTGTCTCATGTGTTTATTGAGAGGAACTGGGCTTGAGTCATAGCTAGTGCAATTTACTGCTAATTATCAATACTTTGCAGATTATCAGAGGTTAGGTGAGAAAAACAGCCATATCAACTTAATAGCACTGTTACCAAGAATTCCCAAGAGAACAGGAACTTGGAAGCAAACAGGAGCAGAAATTTATAGGAGGAACTACAGAAGGCTGTTTTCCTTTCTTTTTTTAACCTAAATGTTCACTGACAGAGGAATGGATAAAGAAGATGTGGTACATGTTATATATACAATGGAATATTACTCAGAAGGTTGTTTTTCAACTTAACTCTCAGGTTAATAGGAACATCGAAGGGATTATTTCAGAGTCTGCTTACTTGGTGTCTGTCTGTCTGTGTCTCTGTCTCTCTCCCCTCACTGTAAATGCCCCTAGTCTTCCTCAAGAAACCAAAAAGCCTTTAGAAAATTACAAAAGTCACAGAGGACAAAGGGTTCTTAGACTGGGTAGAAGAAATAATACAGAATGTATTAAAAATGAGGGGACATTTTTATAAGAAGACAGAGGGGAATTTCAGCAAGCTTAAAGCTTGAAGGTAAAAGAGAAAGTCCAGAAACTTTTCATCCTTGGTGCTCCTTTTCCCTCTGCCCTGAAAACCTTCCTACTCAGGATGAATACAGATCCGAGGGAAAAGCAGCATCTTCTGCCCCTAAAAATAATCAAGAGAACTTCCAGACCTGGAGTTGTGAGAAATCCTGATTTGAACATCAGGCAAGGAAAGAACTATAAGATGGTCACTCCTTCCTGAAGCTGATAGAGAAACCCAGCCAGATCTCACAAAGTAAATCAGGTTTTCACATTTCTTCTTCCAGTTGAGGTTTTGTGAATTTGGAAGAGACAGGAGGAGAGGAGAAATGAACAGCTGGCTCTACAGATAATATCCAAAAAGAGGATTTGGTTCTCTAAACCATGGCTTGTGATACTAGAATATAGGCTCCTGGCAAGAAGAAGCATCTCTCAAAACCAGGATGAATGTGTTTGGCAAGAAGTTCTATCATCTGAGTAAAGAGGACTTCAAAGTGAAATTTAGGGAAGGGAGCAGGGAATGTGCTCAGACAAAATTGTGATGATTCAAGAGATGGTGAAGGACAGGGAAGCCTGGCATGCTGCAGTCCATGGGGTAGCAAAGAGTCCTGTCCTGCATATCTTCCCCAGCCCTTCCAGATCCTATCTCTGCCCTTCTCTCCTTGCTCTGTGCCTTGAAATCTGACCATCCAGGCTGAGTCATTGGACTCCCACGCTTTCTATTTGTTTTGGACCCATGAGACCCACTTTATAGAAATTCTCTCGAGGTTCAAGTAACAACACCTTCTTCTTGCCCTTGGGTCCTAGGACTGGTAATGGCTCCACACAGTTCCCACACCCAGGGTCCTATGTGATCTTGCTTCAGTTTCCCCACATCATGCCCTCTCCTTTGTAATGTTTTTTTGTTGTTTAGTCATTAAGTTGTGTCCAATTCTTTGTGAACCCATGGATTTCTGCACACCGGGCTTCCCTGTCCTTCAGTATCTCCTAGAGTTTGCTCAAATTCATGTCCATTGTGTCAGTGATGCCATCCGACCATCTCTCCTCTGTCGTCCCCTTCTTCTCCTGCCCTCAGTCTTTCCCAGCATCAGGGTTTTTTTTCCAATGAGGCAGCTTTTCGCATCAGGTAGCCAACTGTTTGAGATTCGTTCTTTAATAACTGCTTTTCACATTGCCCCGTCCAAGGACACCAGCTGTATCTTCCATGACTCTGAGAGATTGTCATACCTGTGGAGGATGAATGGTGCAAAGTAGAAACAGGGGATATTATGGGAAGAAGTGCCCAGTGATTTCTACAGAAATGTGAAAGGGAAGAGAGATAGGGTTGTAACAGTTGTGGCAGGAGCAGAGGTAACTGTGACTTCAGAAGACTGCCTGGCGACGAACATATTTGGATGGTAAAGTGAAGTGGACCTTCTCATTCATATTGTTCAGCACAACCCAGGCAGTGAGGTTTATGACTTCAGGGCAGGAGCTCTGAAAAATACTGGCGGATCCTAGGAGTTTAGAATAGCACTGCCTACCAGGAAGGTGCACACCTGTGTTTACATCTGCTTTTGGATGATATGGATGAGGAGAGAGAAGGGAGGTGCATGGAATCATCTACAACAGTGATTCTCAGTTGGGAATAGTTACTCCCCAAGGAGCGTTTGACAACACCTAGAGATGTTTCTGATTATTGTGATGGTAAGGGTGGGTGTGCAAGGTGAAGTGGTTGTGCTTCTGGTATCTTGTAGGTTGAGGCCATGGATGTTGATAAACATTATAATGCACAGGACAGTCTCCATGACACAGAATTATCCAACCCTGAATGTCAGTAGTCCCAAGGTTGAAAAACACTGGTCTATAGACTGCTGGCTGGATAAAAGCCATGTAGTGACTATCTACTACAACGGTGAGAGTGAACTCTCTAGAATTGCCTAGACCTGGGTTTGAATCTCAGCTCCATATCTTATTAGCTAGTGATCTTAAACAGATAACCTAACCTCTCTAAACTTCCGTTTCTTATGTTTCAGTTCAGTTCAGTTCAGTTACTCAGTCATGTCCAACTCTTTGCGACTCCATGGACTGCAGCATGCCAAGCTTTCCTGTCCATCACCAACTCCTAGAGCCTGCTCAAACTCATGTGCATCGAATCTGTGATACCATCCAACCATCTTTTCCTCTGTCATTCTCTTCTCCTCCTGCCTTCAATCTTTCTTTCCCAGCATCAGGGTATTTTCCAATGAGTCGGTTCTTTGCATCAGGTGGCCAAAGTACTGGAGTTTCATCTTCAACTTCAGCATCAGTCCTTTCAATGGATATTCAGCACCAATTTCTTTCATCATTGACTAGTTTGATCTTCTTGTAGTCCAAGGGGCTCTCAAGAGTCTTCTCCAACACCACAGTTCAAAAGCATCAATTCTTCAGCACTCAGCTTTCTTTATGGTCCAAATCTCACACCCATACATGACTATTGGAAAAACCATACCTTTGACTAGATGGACTTTTGTTGGTAAAATAATGTCTCTGTTTTTTAATATGCTATCTAGGTTGGTCGTAGCTTTTCTTCCAAGGAGCAAGCGTCTTTTAATTTCATGACTGCAGTCAATATCTGCAGTGATTTTGGAGCCCAAGAAAACAAAGTCTGTCATGGTTTCCATTGTTTCCCCATCTATTTGCCATGAAGTGATGGGACTGGATGCCATGATCTTCATTTTTTGAATGTTGAGTTTTAAGCCAGCTTTTTCACTCTCCTCTTTCACACTCATCAAGAGGCCCTTTATTTCCTCTTTGCTTTCTGCCATAAGGGTGGTGTCATCTGCGTATCTGAGGTTATTGATATTTCTCCCAGCAATCTTGATTCCAGCTTGTGCTTCATCCAGCCCAGCATTTCACACAATGTACTCTGCATAGAAGTTAAATAAGCAAGGTGACAATATACAGCCTTTTTGTACTCCTTTCCCAATTTGGAACCAGTTTGTTGTTCCATATCTGGTTCTAACTGTTGCTTCTTGATCTGCATACAGATTTTTCAGGAGGCAGGTAAGGTGGTCTGATATTCCCATATCTTGAAAATTTTCCACAGCTTTTTGTGATTCACACATTCCCATGCCCAGAGCTGTTGTGAAGATTAAACGAGGCAAGACAGGGTACTTCTCTGGTGGTCTAGTGGTTGAGAATCTGCTTTCCAATGCAGGGGACATGGATTCAATCCCTGTTCTGGGAACTAAGAACCCACATGCCTTGGGGCAACTAAGCCCACGTGCCACAACTAGAGAAGCCTTTATGAAGCAAGGAAGACCCAGCACAGCCAATATCAGCCAAAAGGAAAAAAAGAAGGAAGGACATGTCAGGTGTTTAGCACAGTGCTGGACATATAGTTCAAGTTCCCAACAAATGTTAACTCTCATTACGGAAATTCTTATCTTCCCAGCACAGATTAAACTCCATTAAAACTAATGTATGAGGCAAGAGGGAAGTTTCAGCAGAGCACATAGGTTTCATGATTAGGTGGTGATGTGGGTGTATTCACGTTGTGAAAATTCATTGAGCTATTGATACTTAGAATCTAAGAACTTTTCTCTACCTATGTTATAATCCAATGAAATTTTACTGAAGTACTTCGTGAAAAATCTCATCCTGCCTTCCCTTAAAAGAATCTGCAACATCTAATAAATTCTTGATTTCCCTTGCTAATGAGTCAATCTCTCAGAAGAGGGAAAACGCAGTGAAGAAACAGTTACTTTCTGCTTTTTACTGACCCAGACTGCCAAACTGGAAGGAAGAAAGTGGAATTGACAGCCACCTGGCCCACCAGGGACCATTACATGATGATGTAGGAAGGAAATGTTTGTCCAAGTTCTGACATAGACCCTAGATTTAAAAAAAACAGAATTCGAAAAGTTTGAAGAAAGAATAGCTGTGACATAGCCTGGATTCAGAAAGGAAGGTGGCTTAAGCACTAACTCATTGGTCATAAATTGTGGTTAACAGGATGGCGGGTTGACACCTAAGGAAACAGGTCAGTGGCCATGGAATGTGCTCCCTGATCACTTCAGGTCTTTAAAAGACTGGGACAGGGTGAATCAAGAATACCCAGCTCCAGGGCAAACACAGAGAATGACACAAATGGATGTGATGTGTGTGTTTGTACACTGAAGGACAGAATTAGTGGAGGCTTAGAAATATACTAATGACAATTGAAAAGGCATTTTAGGTATGGAAGTCAGAAGATAAATAAGGAAGCATACGCTCATGGCTCAATTTTAGTGTTAACAGAAGTACAAAGAAGGCAGAACATTTCATATTTTTCTTAAATCTTTTCTATCAAGAAAAATCATCTTCAAGTGATAATGGCCAGCATGATGCTGGCTAAGAAAGGATTTGGGCAGTAACTGGTTGAGTGACATTCACTGTAAATGGACCAAATCTGCTGGCGAGATGAAAGATGTACCAATGGACTTAGGAAACCTTACATAAAACTTGAGGTGAACAGGGTGTGCGGACCAATGCGGAAAGACTTAAGGACAAATGATGAGCTTACTTTTAAAAGTGGAAACATAGTTTAGAAATTAACTCCCTGTGGGCTTGATGTTGATCTCTGGCAAAATACTAGGCTGCTTAATGAATGGACAGTTTGCGAATACTTGGGGAACGAAGGAATAAAAATTTCTGGACTCAGCATGATTTTTCAAGGAAAGGTCTTATACTAATAATCATCAACATCTACTGAGCACCCACCATGCACTTGTCATTCATTTATGCCTCAAACAGTCCTATAATGGAAACGCTACCATTATCTCCATTTCCAGTTGAAGAAACAGAGGCACAGAGGGGTCGGTTATCTTGCAGGAGGTCACACAGCTAATTTGTGACAGTGCTGAAGCTCAACAAGACAGAGCGGCAGTGGAACCTCTTCTTTCTTTATTTCCTATTTACAAAGCTATTTAATAATGTGTATCAACATATTGTTCAGGACCAAATGAGGACACACAGTCCACCCTGTACTACTAGCAGACTAGCACTTGGTTAAGCACTTGCAGCCAGAGAAGCTTGACTGAAGCATCCCTGCCAGCCCAGAAGTTCCTGGGACAATATGTTAGTTTCTACCATTAACTATGTACTATTTACCGACTTCCCTAATAACTCAGTCGGTAAAGAATCTGCCTGCAGCACAGGAACCTGGGTTCGATCCCTGGGTCAGGAAGATCCCCTGGGGGAGGAAAGGGCAACCCACTTCAGTATTCTTGCCTGGAAAATCCCATGGGCTGAGGAGCCTGGCAGACTACAGCCCATGGGGTCGCAAGAGTCAGACAGGACTTAGTGACTAAACCACCACCATTAACTACTGGTGATACTTGAGTACTTTGACCTTTAAAAATGGTAGTTTCATACCTTCATCCTATTAAGTGCATCTCTCTTGTTCAATAGTTTTTTCCAAAAAAAAAACAAAACAAAAAAACTTACATGGACATGGATAATGCTTGTTGAACCACTTTCAGATGATCCATAGCTGGGATTGCTAACTAGTGACACAGGTGATAGAAAAGTGACGATTCAGGAATATCTCTACAGTTTGGAGGGTAGTGGCCTAAAACTATAATAAAGTGAATTTTAACAGAAACAAGTGTGAAATTCTGGATTTCACTTCAAATACTCAATTTACACAAGTGAAGGATGAGAGAGCCCTGACTCAAAGCTCCTGTGAAAACATTGACGTTTGGGGAATCCATTAGCTTACTCCAGTCCCCAGAAGGCGAAACAGCTGGGAGCTGAAGCAGTCCCAAGCTGTACAAATAAGCCTGCCTCGTCCTCAGGTTCTGTCTGAGGGACCAAAGTGCCAGGGTGGGCAGAGCTCTGAGCACACCCTCCTCCAGCAGGAAGGTGTTCAAAGAAGGGTGTTTGCTGTACATGAAACAGTTGAGAGAACCTAGAATTTTTAGCCTGAGGGGGCTTGGGGAAACCTGATAACACCTTCAAATATTTAAAGGGCTGCTCCTCCTACAATCAAGAAACATTTTCTGAGCACCCGCCATGTGAGAGGAATTGTATTGTGTCCTCTGAGAGACTGGGGAATGAGAACGGATGCTCTCCGACCTCAAGAGATCTGTGAATAGACAGGGGTTGTCTGCTGCAGAGGCAACTCATCTAGGAGACAGGAAACAGTTTCTGTGCTAGAGATACACTTAAACCAGAATAAATGAGTGGATCTTTTTTTTTTTTTTTTTGCAGATTTGTTTCAAATATCAAAAAGAAAGGAGTAGTTTATTTGTAAAAGAAGGTAGAAGACAATGGGAAACAGGATTCATTTAATTTTAAGAAAAATATTTTTAAGTAAGAGTCTTATAAGAATGAGTAGATGGCTAGGGGAGAGTGAGCTTTGTAGGCATGCAAGAGGCCCATGTGTTAGGATGCTCCTGCCCTGGGCAGTTGGGGTGAGCACACTGCCAAAATGGCTTCCAAATTATGAGTCTCTGACTCTCTAAAAATACACAGGTTGAGAACAGAAATGGAAGGAAAACATAAGCCAAACCTTTCACTTGTTAACCCTTGGGTGTTAGTCACCATTAAGCCTAACATGAATTTGGTGCTCAAGTGATATTTGGTAATGGAATCCAAGTTTCTTCTACTTCCTATAGTTATAAAGCAGGCTCTGGTTTTAAAAGCACACAAATTGTTTTTTTTAAGACTTTTTTTGATGTGGACCATTTTTAAAGTCTCTGTTCAATTTATTACAATATTGATTCTGTTGTTTATGTTCTGTTTTTTTTTTTTCCCCCTGGTCATGAGACATGCTGGATTTAGTTACCAGACGAGGGATTAAACTCATGCCCCCTAGATTGGAAGGCAAAGTCTTAACCACTGGAGAGCCAGGCAAGTTCCAAGAACACCCAAATTTATAAAATAGTTCAATCAGATTTCCAGAGCCAGAAACGGCCTTTTAGCTGATCAGCTGCAGCACCTGTTCTACAGATGAGACCAGCAGAGCAGAGAGGGGCTCACTGCCTTGCCTGAGGTTACAGAGGCTTGCTGTTGGACGTACAACGCTCTCTACAATACTCTCCAGTATTCTCTACTGCTCTCTCCAGCCCAGGCCACTTTCCATTAAATTCTCTGCTGCCTTGTTCAACTTCATGAAATCAAAAGAGACACATGAAAATAAGCTTCTTTTCACTGTATTTACTACCAGATTCGTTGGATAGTGATTTCCTGAAATGCCATTATCTGTGGTCTTCCTTGGAAGCACCCTACTTTTCAGTCTGTCTTTTCCAAGAGCACCCACAACACGTGCACACACAGATTGCAGCGAGAAGGTCTACCTTTCGCATAAGCAAAGGAAGAGGCCACCCTTGCAGTGTGACTTGAGGGTTGAGGTGTTCTGGGAAAGCTGCCACCCTTCTCCCCCATTCTTGGAAAATCACTTCCTTCAGCTGCATCAGGACCCAGTGCTTCTATTGTCGTCATCCCTCAGCTTCCCCTCTAGACTCCCGGGAGACGCCTATGGGGAGTTCCAGGTGGAAACCTTCATAACCGCAATCGAATGAGGGGCCATCGGCCTCCCCTGCTTTGTGCTGGCAGATGTGTCACGGGAGCAGCGCAAGCGGCTGGGGGCTGTATTTCTGGGTGCAGAAAGGGTGAAGCAGCAGGGTCAGCAAAGCCAATTTCAGCAACCTAATAATTTCCCCCTGCAGTTAACTCATAATTGTCTGCATCTGTTTCCATGAAGCAACAGTTAGAACTTGACATGGAACAACAGACTGATTCCAAATTGGGAAAGGAGTACAAAAAGGCTGTATGTTATCACCCTGCTTATTTAACTTCTACGCAGAGTACATCATGAGAAATGCTGGGCTGGATGAAGCACAAGTTGGAATCAAGATTGCTGGGAGAAATATCAATAACTTCAGATATGCAGATGACACCACCCTTATGGCAGAAAGTGAAGAACTAAAGGGCCTCTTGATAAGTGTGAAAGAGGAGAGTGAAAAGGCTGGCTTAAACCTCAACATTCAGAAAACTAAGATCATGGCATCTGACCCATCACTTCATGGGAAATAGATGGGGAAACAGTGGAAATAGCAACAGACTTTGTTTTCCTGGGCTCCAAAATCATAGCAGGTGTTGACTGCAGCCATGAAGTTAAACGAATTTTGCTCCTTGCAAGAAAAGCTATGACAAACCTAGACAGCATGTTAAAAAGCAGAGACATTAATTTGCCCACAAAGGTCTGTCTAGTCAAAGCTATGGTTTTTCCAGTAGTCAGGTATGGATGTGAGGAGTGGCTCATAAAGAAGACTGAATACCAAAGAATTGATATTTTTGAATTGTAGCGTTGGAGAAGACTCTTGAGAGTCCCTTGGACTACAAGGAGATCCAACCAGTCCATCCTAAAGGAGATCAGTCCTGAGTGTTCATTGGAAGGACTGACACTGAAGCTGAAACTCCAATACTTTGGCCACCTGATGCAAAGAGCTGACTCACTGGAAAAGACCCTGATGTGGGAAAGATTGAAGGCAGGAGGAGAAGGCGACGACAGAGAATGAGATGGTTGGATGGCATCACCGATTCAATGGACATGAGTTTGGGTGGACTCCGGGAGTTGGTGATGGACAGGGAGGCCTGTCGTGCTGTGGTCCATGGGGTCACAAAGGGTCAGACATGACTGAGCGACTGAACTGAACTGAACTGAAAATTTATTTTGTCCAATCTGTTAGCATTTTCGCCTGAAAATGCTAGGGCATGACAAGGACCTATTTTCTCATAAGACTGTTGCCAGTGTGCCAAAGTGCTTTAATTGATTCTTAAAATAGGTCTGCATCTCACAACTGAGAAGCTAATATTTTCCTGTTTCTATTTTGGGTCCAGTTTCAAGCCCTTGTTGGAGCAGTGCGGTGATACATGGTGAGTTTTGTATACCTTCCTCTCCCATCCCATGAAAACTCTCATTTGCTAGGTTGGTGGGATTATGGGTGATTGTTTTAAAAACCTTTTCAAAAATGTTCTTTAACACTGACATAAAGTTCTTTGAAACTTAAGCATGTTTTAAAAGGTTACAAAGTCTTTTTCAGAGGTAAAAACAATATTGTGGAGAATTTCCAGCATAGGAACATGGGAAAAACAAGTGAGTCAAAAAATGCCAATTTGACAAACAATTTAAACCTATAAGGAGATGGCCCAGAGAGCTAACTTTTGTGAATAATCAAGTATAAAAGTTATGTAGATAGGACTCCTCTGGTGGTCCAGTGGTTGAGAATCCACCTGCCAACAGAGGGGACACAGGTTTGATCCATCATCCAGGAAGATCCCATATGCCATGGGCAGCTAAGCCTGTGTGCCACAACTACTGAGCCCAAGTTCGAGAACCCGCCAGCTCCAACTACTGAAGCCTGAATGCCTAGAGCCTGTGCCTTGCCACATGAAAAGCCACTGCGATGGAATGCCTGTGTGCCGCAACTAGAGAGTAGCTGCCACTCACCACAACTAGAGAAAGCCCACATGCAGCAACAAAGACCTGCTGCTGCTAAGTCGCTTCAGTCGTGTCTGACTCTGTGTGACCCCATAGATGGCATCTCACCAGGCTCCCCCGTCCCTGGGGATTCTCCAGGCAAGAACACTGGAGTGGGTTGCCATTTCCTTCTCCAATGAATGAAAGTGAAAAATGAAAGTGAAGTTGTTCAGTTGTGTCCGACTCTTAGCGACCCCATGGACTGCAGCCCACCAGGCTCCTCCATCCATGGGATTTTCCAGGCAAGAGTACTGGAGTGGGGTGCCATTGCCTTCTCCCAACAAAGACCTAGCACAGCCAAAAAAAAATAGTTATGTAGATAAGTCTAACCCATAAGTAACTAAATACTGCATTTTTTTCATCCAGATGTTCTGGTGTCCTATAGATAAGGGCTCAAAAAAAAAAAAAAAAAAAAACTCCAAAAGACTTGGGGGGCATTTCAAAGCCAATTACTCGTGTCAACACAGTGTTGTACCTGAAGAAAGCATTAATATCCCATCTTAGCTATCATCTTACCTGGTTTGTGTCCCATGTCTGCAGGGCTATGAGTGACTAGGGTTAATCTGATAAAATGATCTCTGTTAAGGTGATTGTGGCTGGTAATGCCTCATGATTCTTCTCAGATATCCTGTTGTTTCTTTTCCCCATGGTGTTTCATGTTTGGATCTAAAGGAGTTTGTCAACATCAGGTCCTTGGAAATTCATGCAAGTGGAGGCTGTCTAAAGAGCAACTTGCATTTCTTGGGCTAGGCAGCCCCTCCCTCCAGCCACCCCCCCCCCCCCACCTCAAGGATTTCCTTTGCATAATTAGTGATGAGGATTATTCTCAATGAGAGTCTATTGAGACTCTGGTGGCTTTGGAGTCTGTGCTAGGCTGAAAAATAGCCCAGCCCGGGTAAAAGATATCCATATCCAATTCCTAGAACCTGTGAATGTTACTTTAAATGGCAAGAGACATGATTAAGTACCTTGATTAAGTTAAGGAGCTTTGTGTGCGTGCATGCTCGGTTGTATCTGACTCTTTGTGACCTCATGGACTCTCTAGTCTGTCAGGCTCCTCTGTCCATGGGATTTTCCAGGCAAGAATACTGGAGCGAAAAAAAAAGAAAAAAAGAAAGAAATACTTGAGTGGGTTGCCATTTCCTTCTCTACAAAATGGTGTTGAACCTTTGTCTCCTGTATTGGCAGACAGATTCTTTACCAGCTGAGCCACTGGGGAAGCCCCAAGGAGCTTATCCTGGTGTATTCAGATAGGGCTTAAATGCAATCATTGGTATCCTTTTAAGAGCAAGGTAGAGGGAGTTTTGAGAGACACACAGGGAAGGTGTGTGATCTTCATCTTCATAAAGATGAAGCAGGGAGAAATGTGGCCACTAGCGGAGGAACACTGACAGCCCCCAGAAGCTGAAAAGCAAGGAATGGACTCCCCGTTAGAGACTCGGGAAAGAGGGCTGCCTGCTGACACATTGACCTCAAACCTTTGGTCTCCAGAACTGTGAGAGAACACATTTTTATTGTTTAAGCGACCAAGGTGGTGGTAATTTGGTACTGCAGCCCCAAGAGACAAATAGAGTCTATTGGTCTTGGGTTCTGGCTTCAACTGTTACTTCTGTGTGGTCTCAGACACAGTTTGTTCTGAACCTCTGTTTCTTCAAATATAAAAATGATAACATAGGTGTGAGATGTATAGTGCATAGTGTTTGTCAGCCAGTAATACTTCCTGAAATGTTGGTTTTGTGGGGAAAAAAGCAACTTGGTGGTTGAAGTTGCCATCAGTATATCCAAAAACAGAGTAAGGTTCTCTTCTTAGAGATATTCTGTAAGTATGTGTATTGGTGGGTGGGAGGGGGAATGGGCACATAAGTGTGTGATGGGCTAAGGAAGGCGATGATAAAGGTGAAATAGAGAATTAGGTAAGAAATTGTGTCTGAGGTCAGTGAAGGGATCATAAGAGTCTTGCACGATTATAGAGCAGATGGGCGAAGGCCCTTAGAATTTAATGGGAAAATTCCCTAGTTCCTTCTTGAAGGGCTTAGCTTTTTATATCCACATCCGTATTTTTAAACCTCATAACCGAAATCTAAGTACACTCTTCATTTGTAGCTTGTCATCTGAGGGAAAATTACAGAATGGGTCACGGCAGCGGGAAGATTATGGGTTGCATCTGATGAATGGCTATTTATATGTACTGAGCCGGCTCAGGGGTATTCTCCTGGTATAATTTCATAGCAGAGTTAACATCATCACATAAAATATGACAACAGGTTTTACACTGCTGATCTGAAATGAAATTGCAGCCTTCTATAATGAGCAAGTGAGGTCCAGAGGCAGAATGGATTGAGCTTCACCAGTACCTGTCACCTGCAGTCATGGACCCTTTGAGTAGAAACAGGACAAATGGCAGAGGTGAAAGGACAGGTCTGTTTCTCTCATGGCACTCTGCAGCCTGCTTTGGGAAGAGCAGTGTCCCACCTCTACATTACACAGACCACTCCCTCCATCCCATAGACATATTTCCTAAAGCATTGGGTGTAAATCATAATCACATTTCTCCAATTGACTCACAGCATCATTTCAGAGATGATGCACCTTTACTTGTATTGATCTTCCTCTGGCAAGGACTCTGAACTCTTCCTCACTGTGTGACCTCAGCTCAGCAGTTAATGATTTATGAAAGAAATCTAAATGCCCCAGAGGTGGTCCCTACTTGAAGGAACTACCAGAGTAAATATTTCAAATGGACCCTTTTTGAAATGAAAATAATTGCAGCAGTGTTCATCTTTGGTCTGGTTGTGTGGGATTTTCTTTCCTCTAATTGTGAGAGGGGGCTCTTTGAATGTTGTTTGAGGAGCACACCTGTACTTTTCAAGCTAATTTTTCTTGGTGAATGAGTCAGTATCACTCTATATGAAATCAGAACTTATTCTGCTTACAACCTACACCTACTTGAATTTTCATGGCATGAACCCTGTTGCTTCCAGGAACTCTAACCTGGAATTTTGAACACATTTGAGAGACTGATACATGTACTAGGGAATGAAATTTGGTAATGAGATTATTACTCAGTTCTTTTACATCCATTTGTCTTATTCTATTACGGCTAGTCAATACCACCCATTTTCCCCCACTGGTCATTTCAGACATGAAGAACATTTATTGTTTTTGCTTAACATATTTGAATGTAAATTTTTATTCCCACCATTCCCCCCTCTAATAAAAGGCCAGCTGGAACTACCCACCGGGAGGGTTAAGCAACCACAGGATTAGCTGAAACACTGCCTCTGTTGCTCTGGTCAAGATGGTGCTTGGACCCCGGCTGTTCCCAGTCACATCTGCTCAGTGGTTTCAAATAACTTGTGGACACTAACCATGATTGAAAAGAGAAGATTTTAAATGTTCTAATCAAAGACCTTTTCTTACTCCCATTAATAGCACAAGTCGTAGCCTTCTTTCCCCTTGCCCACTACAGGCCAGCAGATAGAGAAAGTCCCAGTACAGGTGAAATTGATTAGAATGCAAGGTGATTTTGGAATGAAAACTAGACTCATGGCAATTTCAAAAGTTACATTTTCATGTTATGCAGTTAAACTTCCCTCTCAAAAGGTTGAATTGTTCTTCTACTGTTAGAGATTATAGTACACAGTAGAAATTCCATAAATTTTCTTTAATTTTAAAAGTTTTGTAGAGTAAAATTCACATTTTGGTGTACACGTCACTGTATTTTTACACATGTGTAAGTTCTTATAACCAGCATTACACCCAGGAAATAGAACAATTTGAATATCCTAAAAAATTCTTCCTGTTACCTCTTTTTGTAACACCGTCTCCCCTCTCATAACCCCTAGAAACCTCTGATCTGTACTCTGTTCCAACACAGTTGCCTTTTCCAGAATGTCATAAAAATGGAATCATACAGTATGTTACCTTTTGATACTGAGACCTTTCTCTTAGCATAGTGCATTTGAATTCATCTATGTTATTCATTTTTATTGCTGAGCAGTATTCCATTATGTGGACAGATCACTATTTATCCATTCAACCACTGAAGCTAATTTGGTTGTTTCTAGTTTTTGAAGATTGTGAATAATTTTGTGTGAACATATGCTTATTTAATTTTTATAAACACACTAGAGAAAAAACGTTGCCCCCATTCTACAGATGTGGAAACCAAGTCACAATGACACTGGGGCAGACCCTAAGATACCTATGATTTAATCTGTGATATACAGACATTTTTTTCATCTGTCAGTAGACTGATCACTATTGTACTACAGTACAGAATAAGAGAGAAAATAGACATTTTTGGCCTTACAGTCCCAGAATCAGATTAATCATAATTCTTTTTTCTTGAACCATTCTCCCTTTTGGTCCATGCATAGCCTTCTTTGTTTATATAAATGTATGCTGGTGTATATTTCTTCACCCATTTTCCTTGAATAACACAATTAAAACAGAAGTTCCATACAAACATGAAAAACTAAAATATCGACAATAGCTTACATCCACTTTCTACTCCTCTTGTATCCAGTTATTTTGCCACTTACACCTACTATCCTGTTTCCTGTGCATATCATTCCCTTGTTGTTGTTTTTTACAATAACATGTAGCTTTATTATGTGTGCTGTGTGTGTTTGCTTAGTCGCTCAGTCGTGCCCAACTCTTTGCGACCCCATGGACTATAGCCCACCAGGCTCCTCTGTCCATAGGAATTCTCCAGGCTAGAATACTGGAGTGGGTTGCCATGCCCTCCTCCAGAGGGTCTTCCCATCCCAGGGACTGAACCCAGGTCTACCACATTGTGGGCAGATTCTTTACTGTCTGAGCCACCAGGGGAGCTCAAGAATACTGAGGTGGGTATTCTCCAGGGGAAATTACCCACCCAGGAATTGACCCAGGGTCTCCTGCATTGCAGGCAGATTCTTTACCAGCTGAGCTATCTATATGTTCCTAAAAGATGTTTTATCTTTTAATTTTTGTTTTATTTAATTCTTATAGAATTAATAATAGTAATACTAATCCTAATAGAAATAATAATCCTAATAGAAAGGATATTATCCTGAATGCAATCTTATTATTTTCCCCCGTTCAGTATTATATTGCTGAGGCATCTATGGCAAATGTTAGAATGTGAGTTCCTTTGACCAGGAGCCCAGCTCCTATGCCTGTCATCCACCACTGAGATCCACCAAGACCATGCTTTCTGCTGCTCCCTGGGACATTTCTCAGTGACTACTTGGGAGAGGGACACCATGGCAGCCCCTTTTCCTGAGAGACACAGGGCTCCTCTGACAGTTGACTTCGCTGGAGGACTCCTAGGTGACCTGGACAAATCTCCCTGAGACCGAACAGCAATTAGGTAATGTCAATCCAATCTTCCTTTCTTCTTCCTTTTTCACTTGATGGGATTTGCATTGTGGTCTAAGGGCTCTCCCAGCCTTCCCAGTCTTCCTTTGCATTTTCTCTCAAAAGCATTTCCCCTAAGAAACTCTTTCCACTTTGGAACTGACCTTGGCATCTTCTCAGAGGACTCAGTCAAAAATAACATTCACACTGTTGCATATAATTGAAATTTATTGTTTTGACTATTCAGTTGTATGAGTATAATGTCCAGTGATATGAGTGTAGATAAATACATTGTCATATATTCATGATTGCATGTTCCCATTGTTTCTATATTTTACCATTATGAAAAACATTGCTATTAACATCCCTGTATATGTTCAATAATTTGCCTTGGATATTTATCTAGAAATGAAATGATGGGATCATAGGGTAGGTGTGTGACTAACATTTAAGGTAATGTTGAATTACTCTGTAAAGAGTTTTCATATATTTACACTCCTATCAGCAAACTACAGAAGATCTTGTGGATTCATATCCTCCGATACTTAGTGCAGTTGGGATTCTTAATTTTTGCCAATTAAATGTGTATAAAACATATCCCTTTGTGAACTTTATTAGCAAATCCCTCAGGCTGAACATCTTTTTATGTTTATTTCCTCTTCTGTGAACTGCCTATTTATGTCTTTGCCATTTTTTTGCAGAGGGTGGGGAGGGGGAGAATGTTTATTCTTTTTCAACTGAATTGTAGAAATTCCTTATATGCTCCTGATATTAATTAATATTTTGTTACATATATTGAAAACTTCTCTTCTCAATCCATTTCTAGGTTGTCTTTCATGTTCTTTAAGGTGTCTGTTGATGAACAGAAGTTATTAATTTTAATATAAAATAATATTATTTTAAAATTGTATGGTTAGCATTTCAGTTAAAAATTTCTCCCTATCTCAAGATTACAAAGATATTCACCTATATTTTTACCTACATTGTGAATGCCTGATTATAATACTTCAAATGCTGAGTTACTACCTCCACATTACATGTATACTCACACAGACCTGACAATATTTATATGAAAGAATTTTTAATTTACAAAGATTAAATAAAAACCAAGAATTATAAACAATATATTGATAATAACTATTGATAATAACTGTCTCTGTGTTCTAAGGCCACGTGAGCAAAAATTTCCTTTGCCAGCCAACATCCCTTTATTTTTTTTAATTTAAAACAAGTTTATACATTTTTAAAGGTTATTTTTCATTTGTGGTTATTCAAAGATATTGGCTATACTCTCTTCGTTGTACAATACATCCTTGAGTCCACCTTACACCCAGTAGTTTGTACCTCCCACTCCCCCAGTCTTATATCACCCCTCTGCCCCTCCCCACCAGCAACCACTAGTTTGTTCTGGTGGTTCTCTGCTTCTCTTTTGTTGTATTCACTAGTTGTATTTTTTAGATTCCATATATAAGTGATATCACACAGTATGTGTCTCTTTGTCTGACTTATTTCATTTAGTATAATGCCTTCCAAGTCCATCCATGTTGCTGCAAATGGCAAACTTTCTTTTTTAATGGCTGCATAGTATTCCATTGCATACATACACACACATGCACACACATACACACACACACACACACACACACACACACCCCCCACATCTTCTTTATCCTTTCATCTGCTGATGTATACTTGGGTTGCTTCTGTATCTTAGCTATTGTAAATAAAGATGCTATGAACATTTGGGTGCACATATTTTTTCAAATTACTATTTTTGTCTTTTCAGATATACACCCAGGGATAGAATTGCTGGATCATATGGTGGCTCTATTTTTAGTTTTTTTAAAAACCTCCATAATGTTTTCCACAGTGGTTGCTCCAATTTACCTTTCCACCAATAGTGTTCAAGAGCTCCCTTTTCTCCACATCCTCGCCAACATTTGTTATTTGTGTTTTTTTGATGATAGCCATTCTGACAGGTATGAAGTGTCATCACATTATAGTTTTGATTTGCATTTTCTTAATGACTAGTGATGTTGAGCATCTTTTTATGTGTCTGTTGAACATCTGCATTTTCTCTTTGGAAAAATGTCTATTTGTTTCTTTCACCCATTTTTCAATAATAGTTTTTTTTTTTATGTTGAGTTGTATGAGCTTTTTATATATGTTGGATATTGATCCCTTATCAGTCATATCATTTGCAAATATGTTTTTCTAATCAGTAGGTTGTCTTTTCATTTTGTCAATGGTTTCCTTTGCTGTGCAAAAGCTTTTAAGTTTAATTAGGTCCCATTTGTTTATTATTGTTTTTATTTCCTTTACTTTAGGAGACAAAGCCAAAAAAAAGTGATTTATTTCAAAGAGTGTTTTACCTACATTTTCCTCTAGGAGTTTTAAGGTATATGGTTTTACATTTAGGTCTTTAATCCATTTTGAATTTATTTTTGTATATGCTGTTAGAAAATGTTCTAATTTCACTCATTTATGTGTAGCTGTCTAGTTTGCCCAGCACTGCTTATTGAGGAGACTGTCTTTTCTCCATTGTATATTTTTGCTTTTTTTGTTGTAGGAGCCTGGTAGGCTACAGCCTGTGGGATCACAAAGAGGCGGACAGGACTGAGCGACTTCACTTTCACGTTCACTTTCAACTGACCATAAGTGCATTAATTTATTTCTGGGATTTCTAGTCTATTCCACTGATCTTTATGTTTGTTTTTGTGCCAGTACCATACTATTTTGATTACTGTAGCTTTGTCATATAAATACTCACCTATATTTTATCCTAAAAAAAAAAAGTTTTCTTTTGTCACTTAAGCCTTTGAGTTATTTGAAGTTATTTTAAGAACTAATTTCACATTTTTTCTCCCATATGGTTGTACCCCAGATTAATTTATTAAATAACCTTTTTTACCCTTCCATGCCAACTATCTCAGATATAAAATCCAGTCCATTCAAGGGTCTATTCTATTTCACTGGACAGTTTGTCTACACTAGAAATATAGTATCTTAATATAGCTTCTTGTAAGTCCTGGTACCTGGTAATGAAGTCTCTCTTCCTTATTCTTTTAAACATCTTGGCTAGTCTTGATCCCTTTCTTCGTCCGCATAACTTTTTTGTAACTTTATTTGCGTATATATTTTTGGCTGTGCTGGGTCTTCATTGTTGTGCAAGCTTTTCTCCAGTTGCAGTGAGTGGGTGGAGGCGACTCTTCTTTGCAGTGTGCTGGTTTCTCAATGCAGTAGTTTCACTTGTGGACCACAGGCCCTAGGGCATGCGGGCTTCAGTAACTCTGGCACAGGGGCTTGATAGTTGTGGTTCCCGGGCTGTAGAGCACAGTCTCAGTAGTTGTATGTGGTGTTAGAGAATGTTGGCACGTGAACTTAGTTGCTCAGTGGCAAGTGGAATCTTCCTGCACCAGGGATGTGTCTCCTGCATTGGGAGGCAGATTCTTTATTACTAGGCCACCAGGGAAGCCCCCACATAACTTTTAAAATCAGAAATTTTCAACTTCCGTGAAATATGTCAGGATTTTAATTAGAATTGTCTTGAATTGATAGACTTATTTCATGAGAAAATACATCTTTGAATTATTTCGGCATCTGACTTAAAAGGGGGATGTGCTGCAATTCATGGGGTCACAAAGAGTCAGACATGACTGAGCGACTGAACTGAACTGAACTGAACTGAATCTTTCCATTGATTCAGGTATTTCTTTTGTCTCTTAGTAAAATTTTATAATTTTTCTCATGGGGGTATTGCAGATGTTTTCTTCAGTTTATTACTAGGGAAATAAAATGTGTGTGTATGTGTATGTGTGTATTGTTATTGTTGTAAGTGGTATTTTTTTTAGCCTATATTTTCTAGTTTTTAATTCTTACTGTATTTAAGTAATTGTTCCATATTCTAAAAGTGCAATTGACTTCTGTATTATAAAATATATTCTGAAAATAATGATCAGAGGTAGCTAAAATTACTGAATGGCAGTTATCATTTGCTGAGCACCTACTTTGTTCCAGCCATGATTTTAAGCATTTACATGCATTTTCCTCTTATATTCTCACTGCAGATGTATGGGTTTGAAAAATAATTCTAACAACAGATTTAAAAACCAATTTGTAGGAAGATTAAAGTACTTACTTAAAATCACACTGCTAGACAATTGAGTACAGGGTTCATCCCCAACTTATTCTGGCTCTAAAGTATACACTCTTAACTATTTTACCAATTATGACCACCCTCTTAGTTTTAAGGGGAAACCGCAACAATGACAAAATAAATATCAACCACTGTATTTTCTGCATTTCCTGCTTTCCTAGTTAGGACATGAATATACAGGTTGTTTATTCTTAAAGTTGCTTATATTGATCATCTACAGAAAATGTGAAAAACCTGTTCTACAAAAATATGGTTACCAATGTCTCTTTAATAGACCAGTCATTGCATTCTTTACTGGCTATACCCTCTACCTGTTGTATCTGTCCCTGTTACAATGAATACCCCTTGATTCAAGAACGGTTAAGGAAAAGGCTGTGACTTCCAGAATCTGATTTTTCTCAGAGAGAGTTGTTCTGCCTTGTTTATTTTTACGTAGCTTTACGGATCATGTGTTAAATATGGCACACACCATTCAGCCAAGTTTGTGATGAGCAAAGAAATGCTTTCATTTGTGAGCATGTTATGCCCTACACCCCAAAACCACACAGCAGAGTAAATACAAGGACACACAAGATTTAAATTCTTATATAACAAGCCAGCTTATACTAGACACATAATCATCCCTTAGATTTGCATTGCAAAGCAGTTTCACAGTGCATATCCAGTTAATCTTCCCCAGCCAAGGAAGTAAGCTGAGTAGGTGCCACTATGAGCATTTTGTACATAGGAAGGTAAGACTCAGAGAAAGTAATTCTCCTGGGTCACAGTGCAGATGAGAAACAAAAGCTTCATCTAGATTTACGGAGACTGGTTTTCAGTCTGGTATTCTCTTCACTTCTCCACATATCCTCCCCTTGGGATTCAACTTTCCAAAGTCCCAGGGAAAGACACTCCCTTCTGATGCCCTTCTCAAATTTTCTGCTCTAAAAGAGGGTTAATATCCTACTAACATAAAAGAAGCACTGAGCAGGTGAGACAGCCCCATCAGAGTCCGATAACCATCAGAACCCTTTTTTCACTCAGAGTAAATTCAGGTTTTCATTCTGTTGGCCCTGTAATGGATAAGGATAAGAAGCTTGTGGAAGCTTCCTGATAGGAAAGACTGACTGAGGGGGAAACTGGGTCTCCTTCTGATGGGCAGGGCCTTGATCAGTAGATCTTTAATCCAATTTTCTGTTGATGGGCGAGGATGTATTCCCTCCCTGTTGCTTAACCTGAGGCCAAACTATGGTGGAGGTAATGAAGATAACAGTGACCTCCTTCAAAAGATCTTATGCAGAAAACTAATGAAACTGACCACATAGACCACAGCCTTGTCTAACTCAATGAAACTGTGAGCCATGCCATGTAGGGCCACCCAAGGCAGACGGGTCTTGGTGGAAAGTACTGACAAAATGTGGTCCACTGGAGAAGGGGATGGCAAACCACTTCAGTATTCTTGCTTTGAGAACCCCATAAACAGTATGAAAAGGCAAAAAGATAGGACAATGCAAAAAAATAGAGGAAAACAATAGAATGGGAAAGACTAGAGATCTCTTCAAGAAAATTAGAGATACCAAGGGAACATTTCATGCAGAGATGGGCACAATAAAGGACAGAAATGATATGGACCTAACAGAAGCAGAGATATTAAGAAGAGGTGGCAAGAGTACACAGGAGAACTATACAAAAAAGATCTTAATGACCCAGATAACCATGATGGTGTGATCACTCCCCTACAGTCAGACATCCTGGAATGTGAAGTCAAATGGGCCTTAGGTAGCATCACTATGAACAAGCTAGTGGAGGTGATGGAATTCCAGTTGAGCTATTTCAAATCCTAAAAGATGATGCTGTGAAAGTGCTGCACTCAATATGCCAGCAAATTTAGAAAACTCAGCAGTGGCCACAGGACTGGAAAAGGTCAGTTTTCATTCTAATCCCAAAGAAAGGCAATCCCAAAGAATGCTCAAACTACCGCACAATTGCACTCATCTCACACGCTAGTAAAGTAATGCTTAAAACTCTTCAAGCCAGGCTTTAACAGTACATGAACCGTGAACTTCCAGATGTTCAAGCTGGATTTAGGAAAGGCAGAGGAACCAGAGATCAAATTCCTAACATCTTTTGGATCATTGAAAAATCAAGAGAGTTCCAGAAAAATATCTACCTCTGCTTTATTGACTACTCCAAAGCCTTTGACTGTGTGAATCACAACAAACTATGGAAAATTCCTAAAGAGATGGGAATAACAGACCACCTGACCTGCCTTCTGAGAAATCTGTATGCAGGTCAGGAAGCAACAGTTAGAATGGACATGGAACAACAGATTGGTTCCAAATCGGGAAAGGAGAATGTCAAGTCTGTATATTGTCACTCTGATTGTTTAACTTATATGCAGAGTGCACCATGAGAAATGCCAGGCTGGATGAAGCACAAGCTGGAATCAAGACTGCCTGGAGAAATATTAATAACCTCAGATATGCAGGTGACACCACCCTTATGGCAGAAAGTGAAGAAGAACTAAAGAGCCTCTTGATGAAAGTGAAAGAGGAGAGTGAAAAAGTTGGCTTAAAGCTCAACATTCAGAAAACGAAGATCATGGCATCTGGTCCCATCACTTCATGGCAAATAGATGGGGAAAAGATGGAAACAGTGAGAGAATTTATTATTTGGGGCTACAAAATCATTGTGGATGGTGACTGCAGGCATGAAATTAAAAGACTCTTGCTCCTTGGAAGAAAGGTTATGACCAATCTAAATAGCTTATTAAAAAGCAGAGACACTGCTTTGCCTACAAAGGTCCATCTTGTCAACAGTATGGTTTTTCCAGTAGTCATGTATGGATATAAGAGTTGGACCATAAAGAAAGTTGAGCACAGAATTGATGCTTTTGAACTGTGGTATTGGAGAAGACTCTTGAGAGTCCCTTGGACTGCAAGGAGATCCAACCAGTCCATACTAAAGGAAATCAGTCCTGAATATTCATTGGAAGGACTGATGGTGAGGCTGAAACTCCAATACTTTGGCCACCTGATGCAAAGAACTGACTCATTAGAAAAGACCCTGATGCTGGGAAAGATTGAAGGTGGGAGGAGAAAGGGATGACAGAGGATGTGATGGTTGGATGGCATCACCGACTTGATGGACATGAGTTTGAGTAAGCCCTGGGAGTTGGTGATGGACAGGGAAGCCTGGAGTGCTGCAGTCCATGGGGTTGCAATGACTCGGACACAACTATTAGACTGAGCTGACTGAAATTCAGGTACCTTCTTAACAGGCATTCCTTGAACCTAACAGCTCTAAAGCAGCAGAATTAAACATGGATCTTCTCAAATATCAGAATTCTTTTCACTGTATATTGAAAGAGGAGAGTCATAAAGGAATGCTTTTAGGACCTCTGACCCTAGAGAGAAATCTGGAAGAGCACTGGTGTCCCTGAGTGACCCTAAGTGCTTTGTGGATATGTGAATGGAGGAGACCCCTTCCCCCTATTTTTCACCTGCCATATCCCATAGTGAGAAACTGTCTTCCCTTCTACATAAACCCCCATGGCAGGATAGAACCAGCTTCCAAGATGGGCTAGAGTCTTAAATTAGAAACTCCCGCTTTCTCTTGAATAAAAATTCAGTGAAAGAAAGTGAAAGTCACTTAGTTGTATCCTACTCTTTGCGACCCTATGGACTATACAGTCCATGGAATTCTCTAGGCCAGAATACTGGAGTGGGTAGCTATCCCCTTCTCCAGGGGATCTTCCCAACCCAGGGATTGAACCCAGGTCTCCCACATTGCAGGCAGATTCTTTACTAGCTGAGCCACAGTAAATGTGTGTATTTTCTACCAGTATTTTTCTAAGTATATGTGTCCAACTCTTTGTGACCCCATGGACAATAGTCTGCCAGGCTCCTTGGTGCATACAATTCTCTAGGCAAGAATACTGGAGTGAGTGGCCATTCCCTTCTCCAGGGGATCTTCCTGACCTAGGGATCAAACCCAGGTCTCCTGCATTGCAGGCAGATTCTTTCTATCTGAGCTACCATGGAAGCCCTTGTTTTATCACATGATGAAGTTATATTGAGGATAAACTTTTTAAAAAATTACCTTTTAAAAACAATTACCTTGAAAAGAAAAAAAAAAAACAATTACCTTTCTAAATTAACATATTTTGGGCATCTTTGAGGTGTTCAAAACTTTTTCAAAAACTAACTTCTAAAGCCTGAAAAATATTCCATCATTTTGACATACAACAATTTATTCAATCAATTATACATCATTAGTCACTTAGGTAGTTTTCCTTTCTTGTTAAACATCTTTGGGCATAAATACATGTGCACACTTCTGATTATTTTAGGATAGATTCACACATGTAGAATTCTTAATGAAAGGTTGCCTGCGTGTTTGCATGCTAAGTTGATTCAGTCATGTCTGATTATATACAACCCTACGGACCATAGCCTGCCAGGCTCCTCTGTCCTTGGGATTCTCCAGGCAAGGATACAGGAGTAGGTCCCCCTCCTCCAGGGGACCTTCCCAACCCAGGGATCAAACCCCTGTCTCTGACATCTGCTGCATTGGCAGACAGGTCCTTTACCACTCGGGAAGCCCTAATGAAAGGTTAGGAATATTTTTAAAATTTTTGATACAAAATTGCCTAACTACTTTGCAGAAAGACTGCACCAATCTACACTCTTTCCACAGTGGAGATGAAAAATGCTGACCTTACCAGATTATGGGTGTTGTCACTTTTCAAACTCTTGTTGCTTTGATAAGTTTTTAAATGGCATCTCAGGGTTATTTGTTTGAATACTTCTGATGTCAACATTTTTCAATTTTGTTAGTCATTTTTATTGTCCTTTGCTTACTTAAAAAACTTGAAGTCATAGTGTTCCTCTTTATTTCTTTAATTATTAAGGATATAAATCCTTTTTCAGAAATATCTGTAGCAAATGCTTTGCCAGATTGTTGTATAGTTTTTCAATACTGTAATGACTTGACATACTTAACTTTTATATTGTCATTGAGAAATCTGTCACTCTTTTCTGACTCCATCTGTTAGTTATCTTTATAGAGAATCCTTTCCTACCCAGAGCCCTGACAAATATCCATCTCAATATCTTCAAATTTTGATTTAACTTAAAATTTTCTCTTTTATCCATCTGGATTTATTTTGATATCAATGGTGTGTGAGGCAATACATTTTTTCTTTGTTTTCAAATAACCATATTTTTTCAACAGATTTTAACAGATTCAACATGGACTGAATCTTGATATTAAATTGAACCAAAGACACCCACACACATATACAACAAAACAAAAGGTCAATGAGAGGATTTTGTGCTGGAGGGATTCGTAAAGCTGGGGTGTTCCGAACCCTGATGATTGTTCAGTAAGCACTAAGAAAATTGTCAGATAAAACAAGTATTTGTCAGCAACTGAGCGGGTTCTGAGTTGTCCCTCTTTCTCTTCCTCCACAAGTGGGGGTTCTCCCTTTACCGCTGCAAACTCTCCTAAGTCAGGTAACCAAGAGTTGGGGCAGACTAGGATTCTTTCATAATGTTAAGACCTCCATCAGCCTCTGGAAAAGGAGATGTACCTGAGAGCAAGTTAACAGTTGATGAGGAATGCCAGAAGGGGTAGGGAAGTATACTTCTCACACACAGATCTAGACTGAACACTTATCAACAATCAAGCTGTTTGTGCTCCTTCCATGTTCTCACATTCAATTCTGCAGGGTTCTAGCATTACACTTACAACATCACATTATTTATCTTCATGTGTTTTTTTCCTTCCCTCTTATCCTGCTTTTAGGTTGTGGGTGTGATATTTGCTTATGGAAGTAAAATAATTCCCATTAAAGCACATATTAGTAGATTGTTCAATGATAAACATATCATATGATAAACATAAAAAAACCACTTAAAACCCCAACATAAAACATTGCCATTATACTAGAAAGTTCCTCTGTACCCCTTTCTAGTTATCACCCTCCTCCATCCTGAAGCAACCATTCTTCTGATTTCTGTCCCTACAGACTAGTTGTGCCTATTCTTGGGTTCCATAGTAACTGAATTTTTCAGTATGTATTCCTGTGTGTCTGGCTCCCTTCAGTCTATTACATAACATTTCAGAGATTCGTCCAGCTTGGTTCAAGTACATTTTCAGTTTAGTTCAGTTCAGTTCAGTTGCTCAGTTGTGTCCGACCCTTTGCAACCCCATGGACTGCAGCACGCCAGGTTTCCCTGTCCTTCACCAACTCCCAGAGCTTGCTCAAATTCATGTCCATTGAGTTGGTGATGCCATTCAACCATCTCATCCTCTGTCGTCCCTTTCTATTTCTTTCTGTTGCTGACTAGATTCCAACACCATTTATTGGAGAGCCTATCCCTTCCCCATTGATTTGCCTTAGCACCTTTGGGAAAGATCATTAGATTGTAATCATGGGTTTGGGGTTTTTTTTTATGTTCTATTGATTTGTTTGTCTATCTTAGAAATTGATAAGTTAACGCTAACATTTACATGGAAATAAAAAAGACCAAAGCAATCATTTAAAAAATATTAAAGATTTCATAGGGATATTTAAAATCAAGCTATGTATATTCTCCAACTATTTTAATAGTTCATCAATTTCTATGTAAAACTGGCTGGAAATTTGGTTGGACTTGCATTGAATTTATTGATCCATTTTGTGAGAATCATCTTTACAATTTTTATTCCACCACCCCATAAGTATGGGTATATTTCTCTCCATTTATTTGATCTTTCTTAATTTTTCTCAGCAAGATCTTATATTTTTTAAGTGTAGAGGTCTTCTACATCTCTTAAAAATTTTTGTAGCTATTTTATAACACTGAATCTGTTATAAATCCTATTGACTTTTAATTTCCTTTTCTAATTGTTGATAGTATGCAGACATAGTTTTTTCATATTGACCTTATATCCTTGAAACTTGCTGAATTTACTTCTTAGACCTGGTAGGATTTGGAGGGCAGATTCCTTTGAATTTTCTGTGTGTAAATTATGCCATTATAAATAAAGATAAATTTACTTCTCCTTTCCTAGTCTTTACAACTTCTGTTTCTTTTTCTGCCTAGTAGAAAGCCCTCACATAAAATGTTGAATAGAAGCCAGGAGAGTAGGTATCCTAACCTTGTTTCTGACCTTAGAAGGTGTCCATCATTGATTATGACGTTAGGTGTTTTTTGTTTTTTTTTAATTGATGCCTTTTATCAGATTGAGAAGGTTCTGTTTTATTCCTAGTTTACTACAGGTTTTATCAAAAAATGATGCCGTAGTTTGTCAGTTATTTTCCTGGATTTACAGTGATGTTATTAAGACTATTTTCCTTTATTCTTTTAATGAGATGGATTGCATTGATTGTTTTTCTTATATTTTAATCAAGCTCACATTTATTTGATCCTGATATGTTATTCTTTTTACATATTGACGGCTTTGATTTGCTAACATTAAGGATTTTTGCATCTCTGTTCATGAGGAATATTAGTTTGTAGTATTCCTGTAGTGTGTTTGTCAAGTTTTAGTATTATGAGTCTGTTGACTTCCTAAAATGCATTGAGACACAGCCCTTCCTTGTCTGTTTCTGTAAGGGACTGTTTGTTTATGATTAAGAAATCATAATTTCTTGTGTGTTAGACAGAGTTTACCACTAGCACTATCTGGGCCAGAAGTGTTCCTTGTGAAAAGAAATTTATTATGAATTCAATTTCTTTAATAGACACTCTGGTCATTTATTTCTTCTGGTGTCATTTTTGAAAAATTCTGTTTTTCAAGGGATTTATCCATTTCATTTTCATTGCAACCTTTTAGCATAAAGTTCTCTAAAATATCCCCTATTATTCCTTTAATATGTGTGGGATTTGTGGGAATATTCTTCCTTTCATTCTTTATATTGGTTATTTGCATTTTCTCTTTATTTTTTTCCTTGTTCAGTCTAACAAAGGGCTTATCAATCTTACTAGTCTTTTCAAAAAATCATTTATAGGCTTGTGTTTATTCTCTCTGTTGTTTTTCTGTTTTATTCATTTCCACTCTTTATTGTTCCTTCTATTTATCTTGAGTTTTCTTTTACTAGCTTCTTAGAGTGAAGGCGAGGGTCACTGATTTTATCCCTTTCTCAATTTTTAATATTGTTGCTGCTGTTCAGTCACTCAATCTGACTCTTTGCGACCCCATGGACTGCGGCAAGACAGACTTCCCTATCTTTCACCACGTCCCGGAGTTAGATGGACAGTAAAATCACACAATATCTAAATTCTTAGGATTTAATTAAAGTGATACTAAGAATAAAATTTAGAGCTTCAAGAACATCTAGGCTGTATATTGTCACCCTGCTTATTTAACTTATATGCAGAGTACATCATGAGAAATGCTGGGCTGGATGAAACACAAGCTGGCATCAAGATTGCCAGGAGATGTATCAATAACCTCAGATATGCATATGACACCACACTTATGGCAGAAAGCGAAGAAGAACTAAAGAGCCTCTTGATGAAAGTGAAAGAGGAGAATGAAAAAGTTGGCTTAAAGTTCAACATTCCGAAAATGAAGATCATGGCATCCAGTCTCATCACTTCATGGCGAATAGATGGGAAAAGAGTGGAAACAGTGGCTGACTTTATTTTTTGGGGGCTCCAAATTTTCACTGCAGATGGTGACTGCAGCCATGAAATTAAAAGATACTTGATCCTTGGAAGAAAAGTTATGACCAACCTAGACAGCATATTAAAGAGCAGAGACATTACTTTGCCTACAAAGGTCCATCTAGTCAAAGCTATGGTTTTTCCAGTAGTCATGTCTGAATGTGATAGTTGGACTATAAAGAAGGCTGAGCACTGAAGAATTGATGCTTTTGAACTGTGGTATTGGAGGAGACTCTTTAGAGTCCCTTGGACAGCAAAGAGATTCAACCAGTCCATCCTAATGGAAATCAGTCCTGAATATTCATTGGAAGGACTGATGGTGAAGCTAAAACTCCAATATTTTGGTAACCTGATGCAAAGAACTGACTCATTTGATAAGATCCTGATGCTGGAAAAGATTGAAGGCAGGAGGCAAAGGGGAAGACAGAGGATGAGATGGTTGGATGGCATCCTGACTCAATGGACATGAGTTTGAGTAGACTCTGGGAGTTGGTGATGGACAGGGAGGCCTGGCGTGCTGCAGTCCATGGGGTCACAAAGAGTCGGACACGACTGAGGGACTGAACTGAACTGACAGAACATCATGCAAAATGCCTGGCTGTATGAAGCATAAGCTGGGATCAAGATTGCTGGGAGACATATCAATAACCTTAGATATGCAGATGACACCACACTTAAGGCAGAAAGCTAAGAGGAAGTAAAGAGCCTCTTGATGAAAGTCAAAGAGGAGAATGAAAAAGCTGGCTTAAAACACAGCATTCATTGAGTTGGTGATGCTATCCAACCATCTTGCCCTCTGTCATCCCCTTTGCCTCCTGCCTTCTATCTTTACCAGCATCAGGGTCTTTTCCAGTGAGTCAGCTCTTTGCATCAGGTGGCCAAAGTATTGGAGCTTTAGCATCAGTCCTTCCAATGAATATTCAGGATTGATTTCCTTTAGGATTGACTGGTTTGATCTCCTTGCAGTCCAAGGGACTCTCAAGAGTCTTCTCCAACACCACAGTTTAAAAGCATCAATTCTTTGGTGCTCAGCCTTTATGGTCCAACTCTCACATCCATACATGACTACTGGAAAAACCATAGCTTTGACTAGGTGGACATTTGTTGGCAAAGTAAGGTCTCTGCTTTTTAGTATGCTGTCTAGTTTGGTCATAGCTTTTCTTCCAAGGGGAAAGAGTCTTTTAATTTCATGGCTGCAGTCACCATCTGCAGTGATTTTGGAGCCCAAGAAAATAAAGTCTCACTGTTTCCATTGTTTCCCCATCTATTTGCCATGAAGTGATGGGACTGGATGTCATGATCTTCATTTTCTGAATGTTGAGTGTTAAGCCAGTTTTTTCATTCTCCTCTTTTGCCTTCATCAAGAGGCTCTTTAGTTCCTCTTCGCTTTCTGCCATAAGTGTGGTGTCATCTGTGCATCTGAGGTTATTGATATTTCTCCTGGCAATCTTGATTCCAGCTTGTGCTTCATCCAGCCCAGCATTTTGTATGATGTACTCTGTATATAAGTTAAATGAGCAGGGTGACAATATACAGCCTTTACTTAGTTAAAACTCTAAATTTTATTCTTAGTTTAGTTGAATCCCAGAATTTTAGACATTGTGTGCTTTTATTGTCATTTATTTTCTAATATTATCTAATTTTCCCTAAGATTTTCTCCTTAGAGGTACACTACTTAATTTTCCAATATTTTAGTATTTTCTAGAGACCTTCTGGTTTATGATTAACTTAAGATGTGGCCAAAATTTGGGTAAATTTTGTATTTTTATGTTTACCAAATTTTTCTTAGTGTACTATGGTAATGAAGTTCTACTACAATCTTTCACATGCTAAGCAGAAACAGAACTCTCCCCCAACTAACCTGAAGGCAGGAATTAGAGCTTACTGTTTCTGTAATGGCAGTATTTGTCACATGACAGAAGTTTGAGGAACATAAGCATTAATTTATTTAATGAATGCTAAAGATTGAAAAGAAGGAGAGTTATGATTTAAATACTGACTTGCCCTTAGTTGGCTCATAGTATATTATGTAAACCCATGGCTCCATACAGTTTTTAGAAGAACTCTAGGAAGACAGACAGAAGATGGCTATAAACTCTAAAATGGAATACGACCGATGTGATTGAAATTTTTTTTATTGGAGGATAATTGCTTTACAAAGTTCTGTTAGTCTCTGCTGACAGCAGCATGAATCAACTATACGTATACATATAACTCCTCCCTACTGAACCTCCCTCCTGTGACCCCCATCCCACCCCTCTAGGTCAGTGTGATCGAAATTTATCTATATTTACAGTGATATAGCAGCTACGACTTGCCCTCAGTTTTACCGTGTACAGTTTCTATGTGTTTTCCCCCAAAAAAGGGACGGCATAATGTAGAATGATCCATTTGGTTTCTAGAGCCCTTGCTGCTAAGTTCAGAAATTTAATGGACATAAACAGAAGAAGGCAAGAGGGATGCATCTCAAAGAGCAAGTATAGTAATCTATTAAGTAAACAGATACTCTAATTGTATAGCCCATGAAACTCTGCTGAGTGTTATGTGCCAGCCTGGATGGGAGCATGTGTGGGGGAGGATGGGGACTTGTATATGTATGGCTGAGTCTCCTCCCTGTTCACTTGAAACTACCACAACATTGTTAATCTGCTATAACCCGATACAAAATAAAAAGTTTAAGGTTTAAAAAAATAGAAAACAAATACTATTCAGGAAATGGAAGATAGGGAAGGATGATGGCAGTGATACTGATCATAACAGCTAACATTTATTGAGTAGTTACTCTGTGGAGGGGTAATGCTAAGCAATTTATGCTCCCCAAACCCCATATCATTATGCCCACTTTGCAGACATTGAGACTTAGGTTATCTGTCTGCCCAAGACCACACAGTTAAACATGAAGAAGACAGGACTGGATCTCAAACCCCATGGCTTTTGAGGTTTATGAAAAAATCCTGAGAGCTGTTTTCCCTTATTCAGTGGGACTCCTCATAGATGGGAACAGATTCCCTTTGTTTAGCCAGCACCACTGCAAGCTGGCTTGTAGTGGTCGAGCTTGCTTTCCACTGATGCTGCTCCTGGGGCTTCTAAGAGGCATCCAGACTTTTAAGACAAAGAAAATAAGAAAAATTTTTAATTATGTTTGGCAAAGGACAAAAATATGCTTGAGATCAGTATTGTTATTGGCATAATAGGAACAGATAATGGAAATAAAATGCAGCCTCTTAACATTTATGTTCCTTCCATTTTTCCTATCTAGGAAAATAACTTCCAGTTGGAAAAGGTAAGGTTCCCACAGATGTCAGTGACAGACAGTGGAATCCCAAGGCAAGAGAGAAGGTTCTAAAGGAGCCCCTGGGGTCTAGGGGCCTGGCCAGAAAAATTTTATTCTGGGAGACTTGCTGTCTCCTTCAAGGGGCTGAGGCTTTGCAGAAAGGTGTTAGAAACTCAGCCTTGAGAAAAAGTTCATCCTTTAAATAAAGGGCAAGGAGTTTGGATGATCTTTTGTCTGGTGGGCTGAATGCTGTTACCTGGTGAGAGGTGAAGAGTGCATTTCTCCAGACTTGCCAGTTTCTTTCTGAGAGAGTTGCCAGACGGGTTTTCCAGGTGTTGTGCAGACTGCATTTGGGTTGCAGCACTTCATTTGACAAATAAGGTCTCTGTTCTTAAAGATGGGGTGTACCTCTGGGCAAGGGCTGATGGTGGCCAGGTTGGGTATATGAGTAATTGATTGGATGTAAAGTACTACTTAATGGATTGACGTTGATCTGCAGAATGGATCTTTCACGCTACGGATTTCTGGCCTCCATCTTGCCTGGTTAAGTACTTTTATTAATGACTTGGATAAAGACATTGATGGCCTGGTGATAAAATTTGTGGATGACACAAAGCTGGAAGAGATAGCTAATATACTGGATGGCAGAGTTGCAACGCAAAAAAGATGTGACAGACTGAAACAATGGACCAAATCTAATAAGATTATGTTTAATGGGGATAAATGTAAAGTCCTACACTTGGTTAAAAGAAACAAGCAAATAAGATGGAATAAGCAGCAGATGGGAGAGATGTGCTTTGATAGTGGCCTGTGTGAAAGTGATAGAGATGTTTCAATTGATTGTAAGCTCAGAATGAATCATTGGTGCACTGTTAGCTTAGACTGTAATGAAAGTGTGGGTAGAATCTAAGGGAGGCAACAGTCTTTCTTACTCCAAAATGATGACTCATTTTTGCAGAGTGCTCCTTGTATGGTAAGGATCTTTACATGGATTCTCTCATTTATTCTCACTACTGGGCTTTGAGGGATGATTATAACCCCATTTTATAGATAAGAAAACTGAAGCTGAGATTAATATGTCCAAAGTTGCATACAAGAGCAAGGATATGGACACGGATGTTATGATCCCACACAGAGTGCTAAATCTCCATTCTAGTCTGCCTTTGGTCCCTTTAACTCATACCTAAAGGTTGATGCTAGGTTTTGGTATATCACTTCATCTTATAAAAGCAAACATTTATAAGCCGAAGGAGTTGAGGACTTGAAATCATATCACATACGCACTGGGAAAAGACTTGGGGCTGCACCATGCCCCCTGTCCTCACATGTATAATAGGTTTAGATTGTTCTCCCTGTCGTCCTAGAGGGCAGAGCCATGGCCAAGGGGGTACAGATACAAAGGCACTTATTCAGGTTCAGGCAGGCATGAACCTTCTAATAATGACAGCACTCTGACAATGGACTGGCATCTCACGAGGGAGTGTCTCTAGATGCCAATTGACCACTTGTCAGGAACCATCACGGGACCATCCCACTGAGGGGTTCTGTGCTTCCAGGGGAGTCCTGACATCCATACTAAAGAACCTGGGCATTTTCAGGTGCAGGGGAAGATCTTAGGGTTTTCAATTTCTTGCATTTCAACAATGAACACTGATAAACTGACTTCCCTTCAGGGAGCTACATTATTGTTTTAAAACTATTATTCCTCAAGGATTTTTGAAGTATGTGCTACTCCTTACCTAGATAGCAGAAGTCCCTAGACAACTGTCTGAGATCCATTGTGGAAGGTATAAGAACAAATAAAGAAAATAAAAACAACAAATGAGGCAAAGAGAAAAAAAAAAAGCAGATGATACTCTGTATTCTCTCTACTTCATTGCAATATTTGTGCTTTTTTACTACTGTCAACTTATCAGCTACATTTTGATACTATCAGGATTTTATTTATACCTAACAGCCTTTCACTACCTCATCTCTATCCCAAAGTCAGCCTTGGTAAATGTGTGGTTTCTTTTTTATTTTTAAGAATTATATTTTATTTGGTGGACAAAACTGAAGACTTAAGCCCAGAAGACAGCCTCTCAGGTAGCTCTAAGGGTCTGCTCCAACAATATTCCCTATTCTACTGTGGTCTGGTGAAACAGAACTATTACATTAATGGTTATAAATTGAAGATGAATAAATAGGTTCAGAGCAAGGAACTGCAGATATATTCAAATTACTTCATATGATTTATAATTCATGGACTTTGGAGCATCCATTTGATTGCCGAGAGATTTCCCTCTCCCAGATGTCCAAAAATCTAGAGTATTTTTTATCTCAGTCCAGATAATTAGGATTGGTGGACCCCAGCCCCATATATAAAATGTTTTAAAAGTATAGCCTCCCTTATTAAGAGAAGAAACAATGGCCCAGCAGTGATCCTGACATTCCGTCAAGCCCCTAGCCAGCTAATCCATCAGAGCAGCTCCTATCTCTCACCTGGTGGTAAAGAAAGCAGCCACTGCCCCATATAATGAGATGACATCAGGCATTGTAGGTAAATATACTGGGGCTTTCACTAGTCTTACGCTACAGTCATATTTTCCTAAGGTGCCCACACAATCTTAATCATGTCTGCCAGGGAAGAAATTCTCTTTTCTCTTTTTTTTTTTCCCTTGAGACATATTTCTGTATTTCCCCTGTATCATTTAAACATATTAAATCACTGTTAGTATGAAGAGTGGGCATCATGATAGTATAAGATCTAATCAGAGCGAGTCTGCTGGTCTCCGAAGGCTTTATTCTTTTTGTCTCTTTCCTCTGTTTTCTTGTTAGACTGAAGAGCCTTTTTTTGACATCCTCATTTGTTCTGCTGTGTAATAGCATGGGATCTTTCGGAGCTGTTGACATCTGCTCCACTCTAGAGAGCTGCAGAACCGAGCCAGCAAAGCAATAATAATTATGCCTGAATGGACTGCAAAGGATGCAGGAGATGAGAAAAAAAATACATCCAGTGTGCTGGTGTTCTAACCTGGAGTGGGGGTGTGTAGCTGCACTGAGGCCATTCCTGTATGTGCATTGTGGACAGAAATCATTTTCCTGAGGGTAAGGGATTGGGAATCAGTCAGGTTCCGATTTCTCCAAATTCCCCTAGCCTTGCTCCTTCCTCCAGAAGGCCACACCTGACATGGGTGCTGCTTTCTCCATGTGCAATGGAGCTTTGCTGGCCTTGGGGGAGAGAGGCCTTTTTCCTCCTGTCCTTTCTCTTCTGCATAGCTGGGTAAGGAAGGCTGCAAATGGGTCTTCTTCCCTGGATACTACTTTCTGGGGGTAAATTAGGTTCTTTGGGAAGCTGCTGTAAGTCTTCCTGATTGCCAAGATATTAGTTATTAAGTAACTATTCTGCTGGCCCTATACTCCTATTGAAAACTGCAGCTGTGTATTTACCGTAAAGTGAGCCTGGACAAGTTGGAGGTGTTCCATAAACAAATAGAAGTGATTCGAGTTGGAATATTTGGCGGGAAGGTGAGAAAAAAAGAGATGATGTAGTCTGGGTAGTAAATCCGCATAGTATATGAATAAAGACTTTTAAAACTCTGGAAAATAACTAGCGGCTCATGCCTATTGAGTGTTAGTATTTGCTGTGACAGTCCCTGGCTCACAGTATCATTCATCCTTAAAGAAACCCACAAGGTCAGTGGGACTATTATCCATATTTGCAGATGAAAAGATGGAGCATGGAGCAGCCCCATAGCTAGTGGAAGATGGCTTTAGGAACTCAACCCAGGCATCTGTGACCCCAGCACCTACATTCTTAGCTCCTAGGCCATGTTCCCAGAGGCCTTGCTAGTGCGTGAAGAGAGATTGGTTTTTAAAGCCTGAGGTTACACAAGAACAAAAGAACCAGTCATGTCTTTCATTTGTGATTTTTCAGTAAAGCAGCCAGGCTGCTCAGTGACACACGTGGTCAGTTCCAAGAACCACTGATCGGTTCAATAAAGAGAATGGAAATAAAATCGAGCCCCCAAACCAGAGAGCCCACTTTCTTTTATTGGGTTAACTGGCTCTTCTGCAGAATCCAGGAATCTTACGGAGGCCCAGTGTTGAGGTCGATCAGGGCCCAGGGCTTGCTCACCCTGCACTGTGTCTTGAGACCCTGCTCATCCTGGCAGCTGGTGCACCGAGGTTGGACTGGTCTTGACTGAAGTGGGGAGGCAGATGAGGCTCAAGGATGGGGAGCATCTGCTTCCTACCGATGCCGTGTGCCTCCCTCAGCCCTGTTCCCACCCCGTCCCACTCCAGAACTTCAACCGCACCGTTCTCCCGACATCCTTTACCTCTTCAGGACCCTTTCATGAGGAGGCCCAGGCCTCTCACTTACACTGGGTGACCCCTCTTAGAAAGATTTATTCTAACCAGGAAAAATGCCTTCATTGGGCCAAAGGAGTACATCTCCAGTAGTGGCAGCAGTAAAGAACCCGCTTGCAATGCAGGAGATGCAGGAGATGGGGGTTTGAGCGCTGGGTTGGGAAGATCCCCTGGAGGAGGGATGGCAACCCACACCAGTATTCTTGCCTGGAGGATTCCATGCACAGAGGAGCCTGGCGGGCTACAGTCCACACAGTCATAAAGGGCCAGACATGGCTGAGACGACAGCACTCACGCCCAAGTGGCATCTTAGGCCTCCCCAAGCTAATAAGACAGCTGGGGCTCAGGAGAGTGGCTGCAGGTCTCCCTCCTTACTACCCCCGGTGCTCCCATCTACTCACGGCTGGATGGTGGCCGGGACGGAGCAGCGTCAAGGGCACAGAACCTCACAGGGGTCCAGCTCAAGACGTGGGAGTCATGAGGATTTCGCACAGAAAAGCACTTTGCCAAAAGCACCTTGCAAAGGGCAAACTGCAACACAGAGTGACTTTCTCAGGAGGAAAGGGACAGAAAGACTGACCTAAACAATTGAAAGCTTGGGTGCAAAGAAAGGCAAACCGAGATTACTCTTAGGAGACAAAAACCTAGAGCTAGAGAGAAATAAAAGTCATGTGCGACACACGGTCTGTCAGCAGCTGTGCCACTGAAAGTCACCCAACAGGAAGAGCAGGCAGCCAGCCAGACGGAAACTGCCAGTGCATCAAGGAACACCAGGGCCGGTTTGGGCCGTGCATGAAACTGGAGAACATCTGGGGTCTAGAGAGAGCAGGGTACCTCTCTGCAGTTGCCCAGCTGCGGTATACGTGTGGTGAGGACCAACGTGGGTCAAAATTAGCATTAATTGCCCAATAATAGCAACAGTCATGCCACTTCCCTGGTGGCTCAGAGGTTAAAGCATCTGCCCGGAATGTGGGAGACCTGGGTTCGATCCCTGGGTCAGGAAGATCTCCTGGAGAAGGAAATGGTAACCCACTCCAGTATTCTTGCCTGGAGAATCCCTTGGAGGGAGGAGCCTGGTGGGCTACAGTCCATGGGGTCACAGAGAGTCAGACACGACTGAGCGAGCGACTTCACTTTCACTTTCTTTTCATGCCATATTGATAGACGGTAGATCCTATGACCACAAATGGTCAGTAAGTGAAAAGCACTCAGCCAACCAAGACTCAGGGTACAGGACAGTACATCATCCTTTAGGCTTTTGGCATGTGTTGTTTTTTTTTCCTTTTTAAAAAATAAACTACATTTAAAACTTATTTTTATACAATTTTTAAAGTATGCTTTCCATTTACAGTTATTACAAATTATTAGCTATACCTCCTGTGTTCTGTAATACATCTTTGAGCCTGTCTTACAGCATAGCCCCCACCCCTATATCACACCTCCCCACCCCACTGGTAACAGCTAGTTTGTTCTTTGTATCTGTGAGTCTGCTTCTTTTATGATATATTCACCTGTATCATATTTTTTAGATTCCATGTATACATGCCTTTTGGATTTTAATGCAATAAAACCTTCCACCTCTGTACAGAGTTGTCAGTCATACAGGAACTTTAACAATTTTGGAACTCATGGGGTCTCTGGAAGATTCTATCTTGCCTTCCTGAATCCCTGTGTTCAGTCACTTGGATCTGCGGTTGATCTCAGTTGAGTTGGAGCAATATGTCCAGAGTCCCCGGGGGAGGGAACTCTGAGGTCCCCGAGGGCCAAGTGGACACCAGGCCCCTGTCATCCTTTCTGGAAGTGCACACATGTACTGAACACTAATCCCTGGAAACATCTCATGTAGCAAAGGCCAGCGCCTGTGTCGAGTCCATCCAGATTAGCAAATCTGCATAGTGTCAGTCTGTGGGGTCGGCTGCTCTTGATTTAATTAATAGTTTGTTTGTTTACATAATTCTCCTCAGGAAGGACTATTAGCACATCAAAAGGATGTTAACAGTATCCTTGGTAATAATAGAGTAAATACAAACCTAGTTTATCACTTTGTCACTTTCAACAAACACCACTCTGATGTCCTAACCTTTTCCAGTGAGGTGCCCTATTTAAATCAACAGCCAGCCAAGTGGGAAAAGGGAATGCAGGCTGGTCTGTGAACTAGTTCGTGGTGAAAAACCAAAATAATTTCTATAATGACATCTATTTTTTAACTCCCCCAAATCTGAAAAAATGCCAGAGGCATGTGTATGATTTTTCCTTCCTCCCTCCTTCCACTTAAAAGCTTTTGTAGAGAACCTGCTGGGCCGATAGTATTTTCTTCACATCTCAAGGGAGCTCTTTGTAAAAATGTTTTTAGAACACTAATTTTTATAACACCCCAAGGAAAGAAGGAAAGGTGAGTCATTTACATAAAATTAAGGATTTCTGCAGATTCCATTTCTGTCTACCTCTTAAAGAAAACAGAGGGAGAACAGGAACTCTCCTTGAAATTTTAGGAGCCAGCTGAGGTTGATTCAAAAGGAAAATGCCTCTGAAGGAGGAAAGCAGAGACCAGAGAGGATGACCAAGCCCCTCAGTAGCTCAAGATATGCCAAGGTGAGGGTGAAGCCAGTGACCCCACGACGTATACATTAGGGTGTGACTGTGTGGCAAGACTACCCAGTAAAATCTCTCCCAACTTTCATAGAAATTTTGTGGACTCTGGACTATTTTCAAAAACTGAAATTAACACTTTGGCTAAAAGAAAGCATTTATTGTAATTATGTACTATATTCATCTTTTTTAATTAATTAATTTTTATTGAAGTATAGTTGGTTTACAATGTTGTATTATTTCCAGGTTTATAGCACATGATTCAGCCATATATATATATATATATATTCAAAATCTTTTCCCTTATAGGTTATTACAAAATACTGAATAGAGTTCCCTGTGCTATACAGTGGGTCGTTGTTGATTATCTATTTTACATACAGTAGTGTGTGCATGCATGCTAAGTTGCTTCAGTCACGTCCAGCTCTTTGCAACCCCATGGACTGTAACCTGCCAGGCTCCTCTATCCATGGGATTCTCCAGGCAAGAATACTGGAGTGGGTTGCCATGCTCTTCTCTGGGGGATCTTCCCAACCCAGGGACCGAACCCACGTCTCTTCTGTCTCCTGAAATGGCAGGCAGGTTCTTTACTGCTAGTGCCACCTGGGAAGTCCATATAAAGCAGTGTTTATATGTTAATCCCAAACTCCGCTTTCCCCTTTGTTTGCCGTAAGTTTGTCTTCTACATCCTTGTTTTTTAAACAAAAGATACTAGACATAATCTTAACTTTTTAAACAGTCATCACCTGTCATGTATAAGCCTGGTCTTATTACCTAGAAACTGGAGAAACAAGTTCAGAAATCAAAATATCACTGAGGCAAGTAGAATGATACCCAAGGAAAAGGGTGAAATTGCCTTTTGCCTACCCAGCATCTGTTCCTATCTCCTTCTGCCTGTCAGAAGTCAGGTTCTATCTGGCACTTCCCCTTCTCCAGGAGGCCCATGGGCCTCAGGGGAGGTTAATCCAAACCCGGTTTCTCACTTCCACTTACTCCTGGGCCTGGCCTAATCTCAATTCCTTGCCAGGGATTGGTTCAGAAATGATCATATGATTAAGCCAACAAGGCAAAAGGAGAGGCTTTCTGAGAGCCTCTGGGGAAAATGTCTTTGTACTGGGCAGGCCAAAAAGTTCATTTGTATTTTTCCAAAAGATGGTAAGGAAAAACCCAAACGAACTTTTTGGCCCACCCAGTACTTCAGAAACTGCTATAGGAAGTCTCTCAGAACATCGCTCTTCCGGGATGTGAGGCAAACTGCTACCTGGTAGCCATCTTGCTACCAGGCTGAGGATGATGGTGATAAAAGGGAAGAGAACAGAGATGAGAAAATTGCAGGGAAATCCAGCCAGAGCCATAAGACCCCATCAGCCAGAAGACCATAAAGCCTTAGATACCTCTGGACATCAATTGTGTGAGCTGTACTTGTTTTATAACCTGGCTTGAGTTTTCTCAAGATTTATAAGTTAATCTTGACTAAGACAAGTTATCACAAACTAAAAACTTCCAAATAGAACTAATGACAAAAGACAAAACAATTGCCTACATAAAGAATGTAATATTGACTAACAGATACAAAGAAGAGAATATGCATTGTAATATAACAAGATGGCTTTCTCTGCAGTGAAAATGATTGTTATGAAATAATTTAACGCTGAACCTAAAGCCTTGTCATCACTCAGGACAGTTTGAATATGACCAGATAGAAGGATCCAAAGTCTTAGAAACATGTATCTACCATGACCATACTCAACCTGAGCATAGAAGTTGTTGAAGAGGACGAAGGAATACATCCTACTGTACAGTTTAAAACAACCCTCAAAATGCCCTGGTTGATAGACCAGAGACTATTCTAGAAGCTCGGAAAATAAGAATACAGTTTCTAGTGGATGGGGCATCAGCTAGAGGAGGGTCAATCAAATTTATGGAAGTCAAGGCCCATTTTGTGCATAAATAAAAGTGGAAGTCTTCAAGGAATTGAAAAGTGTTCCCTTCCTATCTGAAATACTTCTCTGAAATCCCTGATATTTGAAATTATGTTAACTCAGGAATAAAGACAGTCTCTTAACAACAAGAGATAAAAGGCATCAGATGGAAATTTCCATGAGAGCACTAATAGGGTACTAAAAACTCGCTGTTCTAAAGTGGACATTACTTTCTATCCTCCTAGCTCTAGAATATAAGCTTTGCGAGGCCAGGGATATCTTTGTCTTGTTCATTGCTTTGTCCCTCATAACTAAAATGGTGCCTAATTCACAGTGTTAGCCCCTCAGTTGTGTCCAACTCTTTGTGACCCCATGGACTGTAGCCCGCCAGGCTCCTCTGTCCATGGAATTCTCAAGGCAAGAATACTGGAGTGGGTTGCCATTCCCTTCTCCAGGGGATCTTCCCAACCCAGGATTGAACCTGGGTCTCCTGCATTGCAGGCAGGCGCTTTACCGTCTGAGCCACCAGGGAAGCCTCATTGTACATGCGGAATCAACATTTGTGAGTGAACAAATGAGACAGCTGAATTCTTACCAAGAGCAAGCCTTCATAGCATAGAAGAAATCTTTAGAGGACGCTATATGGCTGAATGAGATAAAGGAAAAATGCAGCATACAGAACCAAAAGGGCCAAAAATAAATGGGCAAAAGATAAGAAAGGCAATTTTTTCTTGCTTCATTCAGTCAAGGACAACTCCTTATTGGATTCTCACACTAGACCCACGTCAGGGAGTTGGGAAGCCCAACACCCTCCAGGCTAGGGAGTCACAGACAGCATTTGAACCAAGTAGCAGAACCACGCTGCACTTGCACTCTCCACAGGCCTGTCCTCACTCTCCAAATATCAGCGCCCTCCAATCCCCTTCCAAAGTCCATGGGCGGATCTGTCATGAAACTGATGAAGGTTAAGCTGTGCTGCCCCCCATTTGCTAGGAGGAGCCCTAGCAATGTACTCATCTGTCATATGTTTTTGCAAAATATGTTACAGTCAGATATTTTAGTCCCAATAGCTTGGACTGCCATCTCTTTCTTCTCCAACTTGCCCTCTTATCTCGTGGCATCAGGGTAGTGGCAGGCATTTTGGGGGGCCAGATAAGGCAAGTTCAGTTGGAAATATGTTTATTTGTGTTTAATGGGATATATTTATGTGATTCCTAGTCTCTTGTGTGTATAATTATTTCTAGCCATTCTGTTGTAGGAATGCCTTTTAGGAACATTCCCACAACCCACTGTGGAAACTCATCTGGTTGTCCTCACATAAAGTGGCAGATTTAAATGTTGTATCACAATATGAATGTGTTCTATGACCTTAGTTGAGAGAACTAAAGGTTTGAAATGGAGCCAGAGGGTAGTCTGGAAATTCTTTCCAGAAAATTCTTTCCAATCAAATTTAAACAAAGGATTCAGAATTCATTGACATCTACTCAAATAGAAGTTCTTTCCTATTAGGAATATATATGAAGATGTAATGTCTACTTTTGTGGGTTTTCTACCACATAAAGTTATTTTTCATATATCTGTATATGAAGTCAATGGAAATTACCCTGACATCTAAAGAGACTTGTAATGAAAAAAGATTCTTCTAAAAGTAGTAAGTCATTGAGGAAGAGATCAATTGCTAATAGAAATAATAAGTAGTTTTTTGAATTATTTAATGGTCTGATTAATGAAGAAGAGTGAGCTATGTGAACATATTTGAAAAAAAAGTATTTGTATTTCTTTATGACTTGACAGGAATATGGACAAGGATGATATAATTCACAATATACTACTACAATGAGGATATAGACAACAAAAGAGTTAACAGTGAGCACCATCAGTTCAAAACCTCTAAGATTAGGCTCTAAACAGCAACAAAAAACTGGGGATGCTCTGCAATCATATAGATGACAAAAATTTGGGTAAAGTTTCCAAAATTTAACTATAATTCTAAACATCTGTGTGATGATGCCAAAAATAAAATGTGATGCACACAGAAACTTTTCTACGATATTAATAAACAAATATGATCAACAATGTTATAGGAAAGAATGATTTATCATTACACTCTCTAGACAAAATATTATAAGGTCTTTAGCATATAAAGAAGTAGAGTATGGAGCCCCCAAAATGAAGGAAAAATCACATAGTTAAGGTACAAAAATATAGTGTATTTTTTTAAATTGTGTGATGATTGTGTTATTTAAATATTTTTAAAATGTATGGTGATTTCTCTTATTACTTTAAATAAATACTCAGCCTTGAGCTTAAGTTTGTATTAGAAATCTTTTTCTTTTAAAAGACCTGTTAGGGATTTCCCTGTTGGTCCAGTGGTTAAGACTTCTCCATCCAATGCAGGGGACGCAGGTTCAATCCTTGGTTGGAGAGCTAAGATCCCATGGGCCTCTCGACCAAAAAACCAAAACATAAAACAGAAACAACGTTGTAACGAAATTCAATAAAAACTTTAAAAAAAAATCTTTGAGGAAAAAAAAAAATAGGCCTTTTAAATTATAGAAGCTTCAGGTCCCCAAAGCAATAATCTATTGAGGGGAAGCAGTTCTAGATCTACCTATGCTTCTATTCATTTCAACTCTAGATTGATTAAACTATTACTCAGATTTTAAAGCACACAGCACACACACGCACACACACACAAAGAAAAATTTATAAGATGGATGATAGGAACTAAAATGAATTTTTCCATATTATCAATCTTTCCTAACTGCACAACCATCCTGACACTTCTTTGGATTTGAGTGGTAGGATGGTATATGTGTGTTGGGAATGCAAGAAAATTAATAGGGTTATGGAATTCAGGAATCCTCTTAGGGTTTATAAAGCGAAGGAAAAAAAAAAAAAAAAAGAGGATCATTGCCCTAGGCAATTGTATGTAGAGAACTGAGAAAAGAAAATTTACTTTGGACTTGGAGTGTCTTGGGGTTAAATCCCAGTCCTACTGCTTAAATAGTTGTGTGACTATGAGCCTTGATTTCTACATTTGTGAAAACAGGCAGAATATTAAGTGCCTTTTAGAGCTTTTGTGAAAATTAAATGCTACTACTGAAATTAAATGAAGCTATAAGGATTAAATGAATAGGGCTGTTCTAAAGAGTAAATATACTCAGTAATAGGTGTTCTGTAAATGTTAGCTTCCTTCTGAAATATATAGAGCAGGACGTCAACTTATGCAAAGAATGTAAATTTGTTCTGGTCATAAATGTCAATGCACTTTCTGACAATGCCAGTGAATTTGTAGAGACTACATGGATTATATTTCACCTTTTTGCCTTATCCTGACGTTAATACCAAATAGGACAATGACACATGTGGGCAATTTTTTAAAAAAAAGAAATAAGAATGTCTGGTAACATAGAAAGGATTGTTTAACATACCCACTCATCAAACATGATGTAAACAATTAGATACCATTTCATCTCTCAGGTTGGCAAAGATGAAGGATAAGAATGCCTGCCCGCCATTGGTAAGGGTGTGAGTGGAGGGGCATGCTCAAAACGTGGAAGGGTATTTGTAACATTATAGAAAACAGGAGAGTTAACCAAAAGATTATTACTGTATTTGGGAGAAATGTGTGTGTGTGTGTGTGTAGATAGATAAACACATGTATTTTAACCAAATATAGTATGTGTATTTTATGTATACATTATTGATGTGCTCTCTAAACTCAGTTTCTGACTGTAAAATGGGGATACTAACGGCACCTATCTTATAGCATCGTTGTCTGGATTAAATTAAATACATAAAATAATCTGTTGTACACAGTGTTTAACAGTGTCTGGCACATAAGCGCTTTATAAATATCCACCATTACGTTACTCTAGGATGATGGCTAAGTCTCCTGTTACCAGCACTAGCTTAACTGTTCTTTTCACCTTGGGTATCTGCTGACCTGATTATGACTTGTCCCTTTAAGAGTAACTAGAACGCTGCTGGAGATGGGGTGGCAAGATTACCAGGTATCAACACAACCAGTCATCTGAAGGCCGGTGGAAAACCCCGTCTGATTGGGAGTTCCTCCTGAAAGCCAGGTCTCAGAGTTCTTCTACAGATGTGTCCAATTCCAACTGATACGAGAGCCATAAGGACAGCCTTGTGAATGCCCCTCAGAGACCCCTACGTAGGGCCCAGATTCCAGAGCATTCTGGGACCTGCAGACCCAAGGAAAAAGTGAGGACAGAGCTGGTTTGCTTTCTTTGTGCCTTCCCTCCTTCACTCGCTATGGAGATATATCGCACAATTGGATGTAGCTTCATTTTTGCATTGTGTCTCTTCTTTCCCTGATTCCTGCCTGCCTTGCTTTCTGTTTCTATTTCCACTCTTTTCCAGGATGTTCATTTCCAGAACTGCTTCTGTGCTTTCTTCTCCGGGCACCAGTCTACCCCAGTATCTCCTTTCTCCCCTCCTTCCTTCCCTTTCTCTCTTCCTTCGTGTCTCTCTTGAGACAGGTCTAGTGGCCTGGTTGCCATCTGCTGCCTTTTTTTTTTTTTTATGAGGTTGAGATCAGATGGCATCTAATCGATCGTCATGGTCTCCATGGTTACCAGGGTGACAGAGCACTTGGGAGAGACACGTTCTCCAGCCTGGGGCTGTCAGACCATTCCTGAGAGGGAGAAGGAAAATAAAACCTCTTCCATCGTATTTACACATTTACATCTTTCTCAAATGCAGCAGAACACAGACCCTGTTTATGTTTTACATAGCTACCTAGTGGCTTGAGGCCAGGGAATGCAGAGTGACTTTTTTCTATCCAAAAAAAAAATGAATGCACAAGGACAAAAGTAAAGATTTTTTTTGTTTTTATCTCAGAATATTCCCACCCCAACTCCCCACACACAGATTATCACCTTTTTTCCTTTTGCTTTTTAATGTCCGGGCATTAATTTCTTAATTCTAATGAGGTGTTACCCTTCCAATAAATCACAGAGTAGTTTTAAAACTGACAATTGACAATTATTTGCTACAGAAAAAGGAAGAGCCACTTATAAAATCAGCATCACTCTAACCTTTGATTAAAATCAGTGATGACATTAGTTGTGACTTGTTCTTTGGCCAAGAATTATTTGTAGTGCAGGAAGCCATTCTTCCCACGAACAGCTGTCACATATGATGAAATGTAGGCAAAATAACCCTTTTTAATGCAAAAAGGTGCCGGGGCATAACTGGTCAGTAACGCTTTAATGCACAGGGGCTGGCCAATCCGGGCCTTATTATAATAGAATATGCTGGCGTTGACGGCCCAGGTCTGGTTGAAAGAGATGTGAGAAAGGTCTTGGTAATAAGGATGTATAACTAATGGAACAAAGGCTAGATTTTTGGAGAATCGGGGAGAGAAGAAAACAACCAATCTTCATATCATTAAATAATGTTAAAACTGCAAGTGGAGTGCGGTCTTTGATTTATTCACACACCTTTAATGCTAGACACAGATGACCTGGGGCTATCTGCTGTTTTACTTCCTCTCCTGGTAATATTTTATGCTTCATAACACTTATTGGAAATTCTGCTCTTTTTTCATCTTTGTCAGAGAAAACTAAACTTAAAATTATGACACAGGTCCAAGGCCTATAAGTAATTATTCTTCATTTAAAGTAAAAATATCACCTCGAATGACGGGCACTGCCTGCTTCTTCCCTTTGTCTCTGATGTCACTTCAGACCTCCTCCATCTCCTCTGTACAGTATCTTAGTAAGATTCAGATATATTCATCTGCAGTGCCTTTGGCTGTTAAGCAAATATCACACTGATATTTGAAATAGAAATGATGCCATCAATTGGAGGAGAGACTTTAATATAAAGGGGAAGTAATTTCTTGTGAACACAACCCCTCTTAACTCGCTTCACACTTCTGCCCGTCTTTGCTAATGCCTGCTTCTCTTCTCTCTTTGCAATTCTTCCCACCCTCCCCTTTTTCCTGGTGACCTCTATAGGATAGCCAGGGGAAATGCTTTTACTTGAAGTCCCACATCCTCAGAAAAGCCCTCCCCCCAGGCCCCAAGGCTCAGAGACCTGTCGTGGCTTACGGTCTTGCTGATGTGTTTGTTATGGATACCACTGGTCTCTTAAGCTCTAGAGGGGCCCTTGCTTCTGGCTCTTCCCTTACTTTCTACCTAGTTAGCCCTCACTAAGGTTTGATGAAGATGATGGCAACCTGTTTTATCTACCATAGTTGGCTTTCCGTTTTAAGGCCTTGGATCTTAGCATTCTTGATCTGCAGAGGTTTCTCTTGCTTCCTGGCCTCCCAGACTCTGGCATACAAACGTGCTGCTCAGAGGTGTGCTACCCCTTGGAATGAAATGAGTCGCTTCTTCCCATCAGGGCGACTGCCTCAGCATGGTGTCAACTCACTCCTGCCTTTGGTAAATTGAGTTTGTCAGTGCTAAGCCACACAGCTGAGTGAAATGTTGTGTGATGTGGGCTGTCTCCTGGGAGAGAGAAACTGGCATAAACCACATCCTAATGGGATCCAGAAACAAAGAAGCGTGAATGAAGTGTTAATTGCATTCATAAAGACATTAACAAAGGAATTAAAATGGCAGCGGCTTCCTCCTCCACTCAAGATTCGCAGGAAAACATGTGACCCCAAAGAATGTTTTAACGATAATCATCAAAGTGTATTGTTTGCCCACTGCAGAGATGACTCTCCATAAATATTAACTTATCAAAGAACAAACATTTTTTGTTCATTATCTTGAGTACATTAACTAGCACGCAGTTTAACGTACCCCACCTCCAATTCTGCCCTCCCTCCTTGCTGCCTTTGTATGATTGAAGTTTCCAAAGAATCAAGAGGCATTTTCAATGCTGCTTCATTAACCATAAGGATGTCTGTTAACAGTTTGAACCTAATCAATCCTACAGTTCTTATTAGAGCAAAATGCTCATTATCTGGGAGATTTTTTGCTTTTTAAAGTAAAATGATGACTGGGGGTTTGTTTTGCAGTCCTTCTTTGAATATTCCAGAGATCATCCGCAGTGTGGGCAACCTGGGGCTCCCTCCCTCTGCCCTTTGGCAGGGCCCCCAGCTGCTGACAGCAGGGCTAAGCTGCAAAAGGGCAGAAGGCTGCATTTGACTGAGGATGGATCACATTGATGAATATTGCGCCTGCTTAATGAAGTTGAGGCCACAGATTTGGGGCCTTTCATGGTTCTTCTCACTCAATTTCACCCTCACAAACCACACCACTAATCCCGCGTATGTTTGCAACTGGTGACTCAGGGGCTAGATAAAAGTAAATGAATCTCATCTAGATGACAGTGACCAGAAATCTCCTTCTAAAATGGAAACAGAACTGGAAAGTGTGTTCACATAGAGCATCTCATGTAGTGCACGCTACTCCAGGAGACAAATACAGGAGATATTCCTACCCTCGTCCTGCAGATAAGAAAACAAAAACCCAAAGAAATTAAGTCAAGTCCTGGGATTAGAATTCAGGTATTTTCGATCATCTGACTGCTCTTTCTACTGCGGGAATCTAACTCTCTTGGGATCTCATTTGATTCTCAGAAGAATCCTGTGAAGTAAGGCAGGCTGTATAAACAAGGGAGTCGATCTGCCAGCAGCCATATTAACGCAACCAGAGGAGCAGGTGCTCTTAAACCCTTGCCTAGAATTTGGCCAAACAAGTGTATTTTTCATTCTAGCCTAAGTTGACCACATTCATAGACGATAGCAGATTTAAAAGTGACAAAATTCTAGTCTGTTGTATGTGTCCAGGCTGATCAACATGGGTCAATCAGAGGAAGAAGCTCAGAAGTGCAGACAGCATCTTAGGAGAGCGACATTCCAGTCATCAGAATCAGACCCAGTGAGTCTCTGGTAGCTTCTACCTCTGTTTTGAAGATATGGCGGGTATTTCTTTTTGGATATTACCTGTACATTAAATTTAAGGATATCACAAAATTCCTCAAATAAAAAATTTTGGATTCTACATTGCGTTGTATTAGTTGTTCTTAGTTTCATATCTATATTACCACTCAAAAAATGATTGTCTTTATACAAGAACACATCATCTATAATATTGAACTCATAATCTTCAAGCAAATTTCACTCCAGTGTAGACATACCACCAAGTTGTTCGGGAGTCTGATCCAAACAGCAGTTTGAATTAGTTATCTAGATGTTATTATTTAACAGTAAGTTATTAATTAATTATTTATTTGCCTAAAAATGTTGACTGAGAATGTGAGAGTTTGATGCTATTAATATAAGCATCTACTGATACTCAAAACACCTAGGTAATCATCTAGTAAAATACCTGGTTTTTATAAATTATTTTCCTTTCACTTTGTCATTTGGATATTGAAAAGACACACCCTGAGATGTCACCCAAATCCTGGAGGGGAGGGGGAGTTTCAGGCTTTTATTCATTCTATTTATGTCAAAATTAAAAGAATTAATTCATACTTCTAAACCAGAATTGTGTCATTATCATAGAGTGATCATTTTGATCATTCATTCTTTTCCATTCATGGAAATCCAAATGGATGAAGTAATTTTACAAGTCTGTACTGTCCATTATGTGTAGCTACTAGTCAAATGTGGCTATTTAAATTAAAATTAATTAAGATTAAAAATTAAGAATTAAGTTTCATATTCTAAGTGCTCAATAGCTACCTGTGATTGGTGGCTACTATATTGGACAGTGAAAATTTATAGAACATTTTTATCACCATGGAAAGTTCTATTGGATTAAGTTGTTCTATAGCAAAAGATTAAAACCCACACAGGCCACAGAAATACATCCCATACCCGAACATCTGTTTTGTAGAACAATATAGTTTCACTGGGTCTTCCCAAGTGGTGTTAGTGGTAAAGAACCTGCCTGCCAATGCAGGAGACAAAATAAAAGGGAGTTTGATCCCTCGGTCGGGAAGATGCCCTGGAGGAGGGCATGGCAACCCACTCCTGTCTTCTTGCCTGGAGAATCCCATGGACAGAGGAGTGTGGTGGGCTCCAGTCCAAAGAGTTGCAAAGAGTCGGACACGACTGAAGTGACTGAGCACACACACACGCATAGTTCCGCTGAGAGTGACTTGTAGGACCAGCCTGCTGGGGCCTGGGCATCAGTGAGGAGGTGGCCTGCAGCCTTCTTTCTCAGAGTGAGAACTGGCCATGAGTGTCATGGGAGAGGATGAGTCTAATCTCTAGAGAAAGGGCAGGTGCAGATGAGCCATTTCCATTTTCCACTCCTGCAACTCCCAGAACCTCCAGTCAAGACCTGCCGCCAAGTTGTGCTCGCACAGAAGCCCAAACCAAAGAGCATTTTGGATTAATTTTCTGGCCGTTACTTCTTTGCAAAATCTATCTTGTGCCTTTGATTAAGGATTTTCTTTCTTTTTGCCATGAATTTAAATGAGCCTAAACCTAACAGTGTTTTCCACCAGCCACGATATTTAGCATGGGCATTGACCAAAAGAAAGAAGGCTTTGGACAAGCCAGGATTATAAGAGACTGAACAGTACAGTCTGGTGTTCCTGGGCTGATGTCTTTAAGTGAATACCATTCATTGACTCTGCATCATTGTAGCAAGTAAACCTATGCATAGATTGAAATTCTTCCTCTAAGATGGAAAAATGGGAATAATCCCCAGTGTTTGCTGCATTAGCCACTTAACTTTGTATAAACTCATAAAACTTAAAAGTACTACATCACCAATCATATCCTTTTCTCTGATGTATGAGGACTATCTTTACTATATCAAGAATGAGATTGAGATGGGATGTCTTTTATAAGATTTTCAGTCATTTGTAAAAAAACACACGAGATAGACAATTCTCATTGTTTTAATCACACACTTCTTCAAAGTGGGCTTATTGGGAACATATTTTATATTCTTGGTAGACTCTAAGTCCCTTGAAACTGCTAATACATATTTGTATCCCACAAGTACCTCATACAGTAGGAGTTTCTCAGAACCTTGGTTCAATTCCATGAACAAATATTGCATTGGCGAAAAAGTTCATTCGTTTTCATTTACTGAACAAACTAATGAATGAATAAGAAGATTATGGATGACAAATTTGTCTTGCCTGGTAACTTTTAGCTAATAGCTGTAGGAAGTTGGAGGGCATGGGGAAGAGTTTCAAATTTTGAGAAGAAACACAAATCGTGAGCTTTTTGAAAGTGTATCACTTCAAAGCTTCCTTTGACTTTCCGTAGTATTATAAGGGGAGAGAAAAAATTTAAAGGTCAACTGTGCTTCAATTGATGGAGCAGAAGTTGGGTGATGTGCATCTAGCCTATTCTCTCCTTTACAGAATTTCCTTTCTGACATTTTTCCTGGAAGTAGGGAACCTAAAGGAATGTATGAATGTGTTTTGTTTTGACGGCCAAATGACACAATAATGGAGTTAGCTGACATTGAAAATGATATACATGATTGAGCCCAAGCCCACACACTTTTTTGTAAACTTAATGAAAGCAAATTCAGAAATTAAAGTGATCGCAAGAGAACCTTGAACTGCATCCCCATATTTCTAATCATCCTTGATAAATCGGAATCCAACCCTATCTTCAACTTTTCCAAGAAAACAGAACCACAGGTGTATGCTGAAGGCCATAGAAGGGACTTTTAAAAATATAATAACCTCTTTTGTGTTTTAACAATGCCAGTCACCTATGTAAACACATTTTGTGATGAAGCTTTCTAGGTCATGTATCTTTAAATCACCATGACTCATATTTGTCTCTTGTTCCAACTATTTTTCTGGTTCTCTCTTGCAGAAATGGTTTCAATTAGAGCCTGGAAAGGGTTGATGCAGAACTCTTGCTCGGTGCTTGCCAACATGGAATTGGTTTTAAACATGGCTGTTTCTCATCCAAAAAAAAAAAAAAAAAAAATCCCCCTTTCCTGCCCTGGAGTTAGAAGAGATTATTCTCAGACAGGCGTTTAGCTGATTTTTAATGTCAAAGAAACTTAATTTGCAAACTCGTTAGAAACTCTTTAGTAAAAGCTGCCTAGTAAAACAGATGATTAATATTGGTAAGCTCCTCATTTGCATATTAATGAGTCTCCATACTCAACTAATTAAAACTGCACTGCCTGTTTGAGGACTTCAAGACTGCTGGTTTTGCTTCCATGTACAAACATGTATTTTAATGAAAATAAGGGTTAGTAATCATGTCTGAACTTTTCTGATGTACTGTTTCCACCTGTGACACTTCGGACTCCTTGAGAGGTCATAGAACCCTCTTGAAGCAGCCATTTCATTGGCCCAAAGGTCACTTTTGTTCTGGGATTTGTGTGCTCCTTGAGGTTTTGATGGGAAGACAATTGTTGGATTATTCATGATTGAAATAATTGAAAACAAGTAAGAAAGGTGTCCCATTGTATCTCAATATTTGTTTTCCTGAAGTCTTACTCTATAAATGTATCTTTCCAGTATGGTATTTTTTGATATTGAACCTTAGCTACTCTACAATTTATTCTACTTTTTAAGAATTCTAATAAAGAATTACTGGGTGGGGAAGTAGGCTAATCTGTTTCAGAAAATGATGCTTGCAGAAAGCCTAGTGGCTTGGTCACAAATCCCTAGCTCTCACTGTTGAGAATGCATTGCTATTTTCACTGTACACAAAACAAGGCCAACGAGATAAACAAAAATACCTGTGAAAATGAAACACCTCTTATTACAGTGCCTTCAGATGAGAGTCATGAGAAATTATATTAGGCCCAACAATCAAGTGACATTGGCCAAATTGCTGAACTTTTCACTCATCTGTAAGAACCAAAAATAAATATGCAATGAGTGTCTACTGTGTCCCCAAATTGAGCCAGGTGCCATTGCTAGGTTCTTCCACAGCACTCAGTGCTGACTGTCTAATAGACCACACCCTGTAGTTTTGTGATCATATTCTTATTTATTTATTTATGCTTTTTACTGGAAAACTCTCCATAGCAAGACCTCTGTCTGTTTCATTATTACATTCTCCAGTGCTTATCCCGGTGATAACTGTGCATGCTAAGTTGCCTCAGTTGTGTCTGACTCTGTGTGACCCTATTGACTGTAGCCTGCCACGCTCCTCTGTCCATGGGATTCTTCAGGCAAGAACACTAGAGTGGGTTGCCATGCCCTCCTCCAGGGGATCTTCCTGACCCAGGGATCAAACTCGTGTCTCCTGCATTGTAGGCAGACTCTTTACCACTGAGTCATCAGAGAAGCCCCATAAGATTCTTGATGACTTAGCTTCAACCAGTCAGATGAATACTATGAAAACTGACTTTAAAACTAAGTCAAGTGGGAAAATAGGCAGTAGCTAGAAGGGCAACAACATTTGCTGGCGTGGATAATAGCAGCTGTGGCATAGCTCTGGGGACAGCAGTCCTGGTTGGAGTTATGTCCCTGATGCATGGCTTTGAAGGTATGATCTCAGAGTCTGCAGTGGATGTGGCATTTTCTAGACTGTTAGCATGTAAACTGTAGCAGAGGGAGCAGTTCCCTTGGCAGACAGCTTCCAAGGTGATGTTTGGAGCCATTTTTCCTGAAGGTCTTGTCTGAGGCTTGGCCATCTAGCCCTTTCAGTAGTTTTGTAGGCATCAAATTCCTTTTCTTTTTAAAACAACCAGCATAGTTTCTGTTTTCTATACTGAACCCTGATGGGTAGATTTCTTCCCAGGATTATTATGGCATTTCCATGAGACATTTTATGTAAGTGACTGGCTCTTAGTGAGTATTTAGTAAGAATTTTCTTCTCTCATAATTTGTATATATAAAATCACAGCTGAAACAGGTGTTTTGAAAGATTCTGATGACTGTCTCTTAGTTTTCAGTTGACCTATAGACACAATCTTCAATCAAAAACTTAAGAGTCACACCAACACATAAACGTAGAAATATAGAGATGCAAAATACATCCTTCTTTTATTCATTCTTTTAGCAAAACCTTATTGACTACATATTAAGATCAAGTGCCTGATCCTGAACTTGGACAAATAATTTTCTCTCCCTGAGTCTCAGTTTTCTCATTTAAAAAAATGAAAATGTTGAACTATATCATTTCTAAGTTTTCTGTCTTCTTTGCTTCAAAATTGTGTGTTCTTTATACCACTAAAAAATTAACTCTCAATTTGATCTATGCATATGCAATCTCAGTTTGTCTCAGGGTTGTAGGTTTCCCTAGTGGTTTGGAATTACGTGAGAAGAGTTGAACATGTGTTTTTAAGTACTTGTTATTTCTCAAATCAGCTAGGACCACCACCCCCTTATCAATAATAATACATTTTCTTGACCCAGTGAATCATGGATCTAACACTCTTAAGCATAATTCTTCCCTTGCTTTTATATTTAAGAAAGCACTGTCATCCTCGTTGGTAACATTTATTGAACAATTACTATTTATTATGTGCTTTGTATTTTCTTACGCCCATGACTTAGTGCCCATTTAACATCTACAATGCTCTTTATACTTTTTTGATATGATGAAAGTGAGGCTGAGAGAAGTAAAGCAAGTTGCCCAAGATCATAGAACTAGTAAGTGGCAGAGCTAAATCTTGGCTACGTTTATTTGAACCTAAGGTCTCTTTCTTAACTACTACAATAGATGACCTCTTGATAATAATAGTGATGATGATACTAATAATAATAATTAGTAGTAGTAGCTTTGAAAATACTGCTATTTTATTTATTACCTTTATTGAGTATTTAATACCTTTATTGAGTGTGTGCATGCTGTCACTTCAGTTGTGTCCAACTCCTTGTGACCCCATGGACTGTAGCCCACCGGGCTCCTCTGTCCAAGGGATTCTCCAGACAAGAAGACTGGAGTGGGTTGCCATGCCCTCCCCCAGGGGATCTTCCCGAGGCAGGGATAGAACCCCCATCTCTTACATCTCCTGCATTGGCAGGCAGGTTCTTTACCACCAGCACCACCTAGGAAGCCCACTGTACCCTAAATGCCAAATACTCTGCTCTTTTATTCATATTCTCAATTCATTCTCATAATTTACAACCTAAAACCTATCATAACCTCCATTTTATAGATGAAGAAATGGAAGCTTATGGTTTTAAGCACCTTGACCAAAGTTCAGCTAATCATTTGTGGAGCTGGGCTGTGAGCCTAGGCAATATGAAACCAGTGCCTTGAGGCCTCTGGTGCTTTATGGCCTCCTGTTTCCTGTATCAATGGGGTTGAGGGGAAAATCTTGACTTTGCCTTAATTTATGGAAGATGTAAATTGTTTGCATACTTGAAAGTCATATAAGTAACAAGTACCCATGGCACTCCCCACAACTGATTCTGTTCATCTGTGTGATCTGACACCACTAGGACTGGTGACCCTTACAGACTTGTGAGCACAGAAAGAATGGATCAAGTGGTGTATGCATGCAAGAAGTGCTATGCCATGGACATGCACTCCTGCTTCTCATATTGGTGCATGACTGCCTCAACAATCCTTTTAACTATCCTTCCAGAGCTTTAGAGTTTCTGACTCTGTTTCTATCAAGGTGATGGTAATTATGGGAAATCACTTTATATTACTGTTTTAAACATTATTGTTAATGTTATATAGATATGTGTTTAAAATGCACATTTTTGTAGGGGGGAGAGTATGACCATTTAAAAATCTGAATCAATCTTATAAGTGACCTAGATGCTGGCTAAGAATTTAAGAAGGAGAAAAATTGCAAATCCAAGCAATTAATTATTAAATATTTAAAAAGCCAAGTATAGTACCTATGGGCAGAGAGGCCCTTTCCTTTGAGGAGGTAAAAACTAATTGCAAACACAGAGCTGTTGAGCAGTCACACTGTGAAGCATGGGGTGCACTTAGCAGTTATCGTCTTCTGTTGGCTGAGCCACATGAAAAGAAAGGTGGAGAGCCAACAAAAATGCATTTCAAACCCCTTGGGAAATTTATTCAATAAGTCCACATGAAAAGGAATAGATGATAATGAGAGCCAGGGAGAAAGGCAGACGGGGGATGTTTACTCTGGGTTGCAGGGAGATCTGTGAGTCCTGAGGCTTTCAATCCCTGAAAGAGACAGACCTGGCACACAGTAGGTGCTCAAAAATTATTAAAATAACTAGCAAATCAATGAATGGATGGATAACTTTCCCCCGTATATTTGAGAAAAGAAGAAATTTTATAAATATTATTGAAAAGGATACTTGTGATGGATTGAATGTTTATGTCCCTCTCCAATTCATATGTTGAAGTTCTACCCGCCATCAACATGATGGAATTGAGAGAAAGCATTGGCATTCGGGAGGTAATTAGGGTTAGATGATAGCATAGGTGTGGGGCCTTGTTCTGATGGGATTAGTGCCCTTATAAAAAGAGACACTAGAGAATTTGGCCTTCTCTCTCTCCCCAGCTACACAAAGAAGAGATTATGTGAGAATGCAGGAAGAAGGGAGCCATCTGTAAGCCAGGAAAAGAGTCCTTCCCAGGAAACAAAAAGCCTGGCACCTTGATTTGGGACTTCTCAGCCTCCAGATTGTTAAAAATAAATGTCTGTAGTATTTGTTATGGCAACCTGAACAGACTAAGTCCTTATATATCTTTAAATTTTACTCTACTTGAAGTTTTAGTCACTCAGTCATGTTTGACTCTTTATGACCCCATGGACTATAGCCTGCCACGTTCTTCTGTCCATGGAATTCTCCAGTCAAGAATACTGGAATGGGGGGTACTCTTTTGCCCCCTTCTGATGCCTAGGTCAGAAGCTTTCTCTATCTCCTTTATACTTTAATAAAACTTTATTACACAAAAGCTCTGAGCGATCCAGCCTCGTCTCTGGCCCCCGGATTGAATTCGTCTCCTCTGGAGGCCAAGATCCCGCGTCTTATCATTCAGCAACAACCTTTCATCTTGGGGGCTCGTCCGGGATCCTTCAGGACAAGATGGGCCTGATAATCTATGTGAGCCTACTTCTGCTGACTCCAGAAATCCTGAGTCTGCCGTTTGATCCTCAAGACAATGCCTTCCTGTCCTGGGCTCACTCCTACGCTGCATTCCACAATCAGTCTAACTGCTGGGTCTGCGGAGCACTCCCCTCTTCATCAGTGGAAGGCTTCCCGTGGTGGACATCTCCACTTCAAGGAAAGGACTTTCTCCAAGTCTGCAAATACCTTCAACAATCGCATGTGATGCCTCTTCTTAAACTGATGACATCTAACAACCTTAAGATGGACTGATGTAACTATGGACATAATGTGACTTATTTGATTTTAACTTGGTTTAATGACTATTTTGCCTTACATCTGTAACTGTATAATGGGGTTTTCTAACCATCTAAAAGCTTTTAGTTTACAAATAGTTGTCCGAGCTCCTATGAGTGCCACAGCCTCCTCCAACTATTACTTGGAGCCCCTGGATCAGACATCCTCACTACGAGGATTAGGAGAATATGTTGCCTCACCAATTTAGGAACAACGCCCCTTGTCAGCTCGGAAGCAGTATGGAATGAGAATGACGCCCCTTTTCCCTAGGCAACATAATTCTCCTAAAAGAAAAGGGGGGAAGGAGAGAGTCATTTCCTAGGCAGGTTGATAAGAAGTCTAGGGGTCCCCAAGGAAAGAGGTCTGGGATATTCAAGGAGGAAGAAAAGACAAACTTTTTTACTTTTTTTCCTCTACATTCCTTAGGATTATATAACAATAATGTATCCCGCCTGAGGACAGTCTTTGGATTAAACCCTCTGGCTAATTCTGTTATCTTAAAACATAAATTATGGGAGTAGGTCTGGTCTTTACAAGGATGTATCCTGCTTGAGGACAATCTTTGGATTAAACCTTCTGGCCAACTCTGTTATCTTAAAATGTAAATTATGGGAGTGGGTCTGGTGAGGTCTTTGCAGCCTCCAGACATTCTTTGGATTCATTGGAGAGTATATAACTCCATTGCTAATATTAGTAAAGGGGGCACTCTTTTGCCCCCTTCTGATGCCCATGTCAGAAGCTTTCTCTATCTCCTTTAGACTTTAATAAAACTTTATTACACACACACACACAAAAAAAAGAATACTGAAATGGGTAGCCATTCACTTCTCCAGGGGATCTTCCTGACCCAGGGATCGAACCCACATCTCTTGCATTGCAGGCAAATTTTTTACTGTCTGAGCCACCTTGTAACTTGTATAGTTATACAATAGTGTGTGTGTATATATATATACACACGTATATGTATATGTATAGATTGATCATTTTAATTTTTTTTTTAATTAGTTAATTTTAAATGCGAAATAACTTGCCAGTTGAATGAGAATCATAGTATTTTCCATGACTCAGAAGTCCATGTCCAAGGAGAAATTGGTACTCAGATCATAGGGCCAATTCCAGGGCCCTACAGTCAATGTGGTGGCATAATACCAACATGTAGGCAGCATACCAAAGAAGAAATTCTAGTTTCTACACTATAGCTAAGACATAAACTCACGTTGCAGTCACCTTCTCTTCTTTTTCCTCTCTTTCTTTCTTCCTTGTATTGGGCCTTTGGGACACATAACAGACAGAAAAGCAAACAGAGGCCATGGGGCGCTGAGACAGGGGATGCTGGATACATGCTAACTGCCGCAATAAGAGATTTCAGAGGAGACGCAAATCCCTCAGGGCCTGCTTCCTGAGGTCAAGTTTCTGGGGTTGCAGAGTATCAGCAGACATATTTCTTTCTCTCTCTCTCTGTCCTCCTCACAGTGCATACAAACCATTCCTTAACTAGCAAAGTGCGGTACTAGCAAATTTTAGAAAGTACTAGCAAATCCTGGTTATGAGAGTTCTTGCTTCACCAGTGGGAGCAGTCCTTTCTTTGGGTATACATAGCCAGGAGCTGATAGCTTTTCCTAAAATTTGTCATAAAGATGAAAAAGGTATAGTAAAAGAGCAGTTGAATCCTGGGGACTAGGGTTAGATCTCATGTCTATTTCTTACTGACTATGATCCTTAGTACCTTGCTTAACCCTTCTGAGACTTTCTCCTACTCTGTAAAATGGGGCTAGTAATTTCTTCCCTACCTGCTTCAGTGAGTTGATCTCAGAAACAAACGAGGTACATTTGGACATATAAAAGTCTTTTGTGAAACATAATATTCTATGCTGGTGGTGGGCAAACTCTGGTCTACAGGCCAAATCCATACATCCCTTTGCTTGTTTTGTATGGCCCGCAAGCTATGGCCGATTTTTAGATTTTTAAATGGTCGAGAAGATTTTATGACATGAAAATTATGAGATTCAGTTTCAGTGTTTGTATGAATGAGTGTGTATGCTCAGCTGGTAAAGAATCCTCCTGCAATGCAGGAGATCCCAGTTCGATTCCTGGGTCGGGAAGCTGCCCTGGAGAAGCCTATCTCTTGATAGGCTACCCACTCCAGTATTCTTGGGCTTCCTTGGTGGCTCAGACAATAAAGAATCTACCTGCAATGTGGGAGACCCAGATTCAACCCCTGGGTCAGGAAGATACCCTGGAGAAGGGAATGGCAATCCATTCTAGCATTGGACAGAGGAGCCTGGAGAGCTACAGTCCACAGAGTCGCAAAGAGTCGGACACGACTGAGCGACTTAACACACACACACACACATTCTAAGAACAGCACATATGCCAGCTTGTTTAACCCTTAAACTGGACTGGTAACCACCACTGCACACTGCCTATGACAGAGGAGAACAGTCCATCAAAAGCTCAGCATGGAGCCTCACTAGAAACAAAAGCAGGTGAGATTGCAGTGTGGTTCTAGGAGGTAAAGTTTATTTTCTGAACCAATGTTTTGCAGATAAGGAAGCTGGTTTGAAGACTGGTCACACGTGACAAATGACAAATAACCCAGATCTTTGTCTGATAACCAAGGTCTGACCAGATCTTTTCAGTGTACAAGGTCACTATTTTCACCTACTTATGCTATCAGAAATTAAAGTGATAGATTTGACCCTACCAAATCTCCATAATACAACTCAGCCATACTTGGCATTAATATCAAAAGCATCTATCTTGGAGTTCATCCAAAGGATTTTGTTCTGGAAGGACCATAAAGACATTGATCACTTTTTAATGTAGAGTAAGGTCAGTGGCACAAATGGTGAGATGACCTTTAAAGTATGTCTCCAGGCAATGTACTCATTTTAACTGAGTTTCACCTGTGTTGAAATGGACTCATTCATGAAGCTGGTCCACCCACAAGCCCTTGAAGAGAAAGACCCACCTCCATCTAGTCCCTGTAACTGAAACAGACACTTATTATATTAATTGCACTGCCAATGAGCCTTGGACGATTTGCTCGAAGGCCACAGGTTTGGAGACTTGCTTATGGCTTTTGCAACCTGTCTTAAAAAGATGGGCCATGCAGTCCCGCCGCCCAGCCGCCAGCTGCACACCCCAATGCGCTGAGCTAGAAGACCGTGGGGTCGGTGGCCGACAGTGATGCAGCGGTGAAACGAGATAATGCACATTTAAACAACTCCTTGGGCTCTCCAGTTCAAGCCCGACATGTACTTCCCACGACTGATCGTGCCATTTTGTAGGCACATTAAAGGTGGCATGAGACCAGGCAAGAAGGTGTTAGTGATGGGCATTGTAAACCTCAACGCAGTGAGCTTTGCCATCAGCTTTATCTGTGGTGATTTGAAATATCCTCCCGGCGAGGTGGCAGTTGAACTCAAAGCAGTGTTCACAGACCAGCAGCTACTCAGCAATTCTTGTATATCTGGAGAAAGGGGTGAAGAACAGTCAGCGATCCCTTACTTCCCATCCGTCCCAGACCAGCCATTCAGGATGGAAGTCCTTGGTTAGCACCCAGGTTTCAGAGTGTTTGTGGATGGACACCAACTTTTTTATTTTTACCACTGCATTCAAAGGTTATCTGCAGTGAACACCATAAAGATCAACAGAGACCTCCAGATCACTAAGCTTGGCTGATGTTTAAACCACATCTGTTTCAGAGCATCAGGTGCAACAACTGTCTGACTGTTGGTCTGAAAACTGTCCTAGCAAGTTCTGAAGACTTAAAAAGAAAAAAAAAAAAAAAAAGGCAGACTTCACTGTCTCTTCTTTCTGTGCAGTTTAAACCCAAATGACTTCAATGGTGGTTTGCCCTTAGGAAGCGGTCAGAACTAAGACACGGAGCCATTATTCTCAGAACAAAGTAATACATTTCTACTGGATTTTATTCAGATTTAACTGAAATGGATTTGTGATTTGGTAATAAGCTATTCATCTTTTCAAAGCAAGGTGATATTTAGAACAAAAGTGCTAAAGACTTAAAACAACAACAAATATGGTACACAGAAATCAACTCATTTCTGCACTGAAGTGGAATTGTGTAGCATAACTAACATTTTAGTCAGGGTATTTAACATAGAATGTAGGTTGGTCAAGGTTGTTTTTTTTTTTCTTTTCTTTTTGCGCAGCATAATGTTCACTTAGATTTTTTTTAAGCTTTCTTGTAGTTATTTCTACTCAGTGTATGTGTTAGAGAATGATTAATGTCTCAAGAACAGTTAGTTATGAACTTTTGAATGTACAATTATCTTAGGTCTGAGTGGGGAAATTACCTATTACGGTCATGAGAAAGGTGAATTTCTACCTTAAAGAGTTGAGTCTTATCCTCCTACCCCTAAACTTAGGATCTTTTGATATAAATTGCTGTAAGTGTTTTTGGGAAAACTTTGCAACAGTTCAGTAAGACTGCTTTTCTAGTTTTTGATGATTATGTAAAATTCTACTTACATTGCTTTTTCTCCTTACTGTGAATTAGCACAGTATTGGCTTCATTAAGACTAACAACTTTCCCCTAGATCTACATAATAGCTCATCGAGTTGTTATTAATCTAATTGAAAACAGATTAATAGGTAATTGCATTGACAGTTTTAAAAATGGACTGTTATATACATTTTTTAAGGTATAGTATGAAAATGATTCGGGAATGCAATGGAAAGCAGAAGTAAATGGGCCCAAAGAACTTACTTGGACAGAATTTATATCAACTTAAGCTGTGAGCTCATTGTGTCACTTTTATTATGTGACCCTCGCCCATCCCTAAGCAATGACTTTGGAGCTTCAGAGTAGAAGATGCTTCCTATTGAGTGGGCTCTGCTGAGATAGTATGATAAGATAGGATCCAACCTAGGAAATGATCCACTTAGCTTATCTGAAAAGTTAACTCCCAGGACTCAAGGTCTTTGAGTGTGAATGCTCCAGTGAAGCTCTGGGATTTTCCCTGTACTTGTGGAACTGATTAGACCACAGGGAGTCTCCAGGAAAGCCTGCAGTGATACACATGTCATCACAAGGCAAGGGATGGCTGGAGTCCTAGGTGCTGGATTTCATAAACTGCATTGGCCTTGGAGAGAAGGACCCTTGGCATTACTCTGGTCAGCTAGTGGTGGCAGGGGAAAGGGGTGCTGGGGTGGGGGTGTGAAGTCGTTCAGTCTTGTCCGACTCTTTGCCACCGCATGGACTGTAGCCTACCAGGCTCCTCTGTCCTTGGGATTTTCCAGGCAAGAGTACTGGAATAGGTTGCCATTTCCTTCTCCAGGGGATCTTCCCAACCCAGGGATCAAACCCAGGTCTCCCGCATTGTGGGCAGACGCTTTATCATCTGAGCCACCAGGGGTGGGGGTGTATTTATATACAGTTTAGGTTTTGTTTGTACAGCATACTGTGTCTTGTTATGACACGTCCTTGTCCTGCTTTACTTTTTGAGTTTTTTTACACAACATGCAGAGGCACTGATGTGGTCATGTCATTGTCACATGTCAAGAATGTAGACAGTGTTTCAGTACCAAAGTATAAGAAAAAGCAAACTCAAACTGTGAATTTTTTTAATAGGTGATATATTTGGATTCTTCTCAACTTTGAAACTATTTAGCACAGTTCCATTGCGTTATGTAAGAAGATGCTTTATCCAACAAGACTGGCTGAGCATTGAAAAGCTTTATGTCCCAGCTGACTTAACCAGCCATATTCAGCCAGAAGGGCCGTGCTCTGGCTCTGGGTATTTGGAGCCCATGACTAACCTTGTGCAGCCACTAGATTTTATCATGTTTTTAGAGAGACCTAGAGGGCACCCTGAAATATATCGGTAAGGGTTTTGATTCTCCTTGTGGTAGAAGACACCCCCACCCCCAACAGGAGGTTTTCTTTGAGTGGGCATCCATTCCCACCCACTGCATAATTCAGCAGAAACTAGAGTTGGGAGTATAGCTGTTGGAACTGACACTCTTCTCTCTACCTATAAGGAACTGGTTGGCAGCTAAGCCCTTAGGCAGCTTTGTGTAGAGATACACTGTAAACCCTTCATTGTTCTGTGGGGTCAGTGAGAACCTCTCCGTTAAACCTATTGAAATTAATCTGAATGATGTGATGGTCTGATTTAGGTATAATTAAGTTAGTGGGGGGCGAATCCAGCTGTACTAATTATTACCTGTAAACTGGAAACTGTTCACATCCTCTCATCAGCATGTGAGGTCTAAGGTGGGAATTCAGGATGAAAAGTACAATTTTAAGCTTCATAGGAAAGCATCTGGGTGTGTAAGGTGTTATTTCTGACCAGAGCCCTAATTCTGCAATATGACCAAAACCAAGGGACATAAATAACAATCAGGCTCTGAGGGAATAATAGGCAAGCTTTAGACAATCTGTTCATTTCTACATCAAAATTGGAGTGAATGTATGTATTCTACTTAAAAGTTAATAGAAGTGACTTCTACTTTCTGGGCTATCCCAGAATTGTCTTAAAATTGTTGTTTTGTTTTAATTTGAAACCCCATTTCAAATCATGCCAATGTTAGTTCAAAACCTCCAAAGAGATTGCTCTTAGAATTGGTGATTTGCTAAAATGGCAAATCCTTTCATTCGTATTAAAAAGAAAATATCCAAAAAGAGGGAGGGAGCCCTTTTGCCTCCAGAGAAACAGCCTTGGCATTTTCCATCTACATTATTAATGTAGAAATAATGTTCCTATGATGACATATTTTCAAAGAAACACTTTCTTATTTACTGCATGGTGTCAAATGTTGCTAAATGTTTTCTTTCATTATGATGTCACTGCTGAAAGTTATTTGCACTATAATAAAGGAATTTTCTACCCCTCCAAAAAAAAGGATGGGCCATGCAAACAGCTGTCATGGGAACCAGAAACTGGGAAACTGAGAGACTGAGCAATGCAGTCACAGAGCTGAAGGGAAAGGGAGGCTCTGATATCAAACTGATTTTAAAAATCCCACTAAAGCTAATGCTAAAAGGAGGTAAAGTCTGTGCTCTATAAAACAGAGGACATGAAAATTGGCTGGTGGAGAGAAGTAGATGGAGTATGGACAGAAAGACACAGAGATACTCAGAGACACAGAAGAAGAAAGTGGAAGGGCTGAGGGATGGAGGGGAGGAAAGCAGAGATGCTAAGAGAGACCCAGCCTTCGGATTTCCTGGGTTTTCTGAATTTCCCAGGAAACTTTGGTGAGTCTCTATTCCATACAACTACAAGATCCTGTTTGAAAACTCTTTCTCGTCAATCTTTAAAAAGGAAACTTTTGGGGGCTTCCCTGGTGGCTGAGTGACAAAGAATTTGCCTGCCAGGGCACTAACACAGGTTTGATCTCTGATCTGGGAACATCCCACATGCCACAGAGCAACTAAGGCCGTGGGCCATGAATACTGAGCCTGTGCTCTAAAGTCAGCAAGCTGCAACGACTGAGACCTGCATGCCCTAGAGCCCATGCTCCGCAACAAGAGAAGCCATCGCAATGTGAAGCCCATGCACTGCAACTAAGAAAAGCCTCCACTCACTGCAACTGGAGAAAAACCCATGCAGCAACGAATACCCAACACAGGCAAAAATAAATAAATTTTTTTTTTTAAAAAAGGAAATTTGTGAGTGAATTAGTCCTTCATCGTTTTAGTTTTAGGGGCTTCCCTGATAGCTCAGCTGGTAAAGAATCTACCTGCAATGTAGGAGACCGGGTTCAGTTCCTGGGTTGGGAAGATCCCCTGGAGAAGGGAATGGCTACCCACTCCAGTATCCCAGCCTGGAGAAATCCATGGACTGTATAGTCCATGAGTCGCTTATCCCGTTCTTCCTCTTGTGACCTAACTAATCCAAAGCCTAGAACCAAGAGAAAAGTGAAACGGGAAGCAAGACGTCAGGGTATTTCATAGACAGAAGACTCAGACTCTGAATGGTGGAACCTGATTACATTGTGCTGAGACTTGGGTTTTTATAACTGCTCTGCTCCCCTCTGTGGATAAAGGCAGAATTGAGAGTATTTTTCATCCTATAAACTGTAAAAGCAGAAGCAAAATGCAATTCTTTTTTTCCTCCTTCCATTTCAGGACTATGAACCAAACACATCAATCCACTTCGTTACAAAAGATCTTTTTTTTTTTTCTTTCTGATTTAACAATTTGCTCTACTTGCGTCTAAGGTATTCTAAACACCTGGACTCTTCTAAAATGCCAGGCAGGCGGTTCTAGTAGGAGAAGCCACAGTGAGCAGTCACTTCGCTATACGTGGTCTAAAAGACTGCCTCGTTTCTCCTTCACACTGATTTGCTTCAGACCAAAGCCATGTCAGTTAACAATGCCTGAGGGGCCCCTCTTCCTTTTTGAGCCCACAGCAATAGTCCGCTGAAACAGCCCAGCTGATAGAAGCACTAAGGATAGTTTCATGTTAGGCTGTTTGGCCATCAAACCTCTGTCAAACAATCCACAGAGAAGGGTCTCCCAGGCTCCCCGCTGAGTTCTTTCACCTCCTACATGTTGTAGTTCTACTTTGCTTGGCAGAGCAGGAGTTAGTAAAGAAGGCCCGTGGTGCAGTGCTGCTCCTGGACTCTAGACTCGAACTACTGGGCTTCCAATCTTGCCTGTGCCACTTAAAAATAGATAGCGCTCTCTGAACCTCAGTCTCCTCATCTGTGAGATGTGGATGATGAGATTTGTTTCCACTGTGGGACTGAGGGATTTAACATCTATAAAAGGTTCAGGATAGTCCCAGATACATGATGCACCATGTGCTTGCTAAATCGTTAAACAGACATGCTCCAAGGAAAGGAGATGACTCCTCCCTGACACAACAGCCAGGCTAGTGAAAACAGAGCTTGGCTTGAGAAGAATTGGATTGTGTTTCAGGTTTTAAAGTGATTTTTTTCCCCTCGCAGGAAATTTCCATTTGCTAATTCATCTCTATTAGATCACTGAACATTTTTAAAGTAAGACAGTGTTTCAAATTACAGGCAACTTGTTTTTAGGGGAAAAAAAGGAAATTAAACACAGAAATGCACCATTTAAAGAGAGGATAATTAACTGGCAATTTAGAGCGTGGAAATCAGCAACAGGGAAAAAGAATGGAGGACTCTGAGGTGGTTCTGCCAAAAGACCTGGGCTGCAAGCTTTTAACTGCTTGACCCTTGGCAAGACCCTTCCCCTTGCTTAACTTCAGTGTCTACATAATGGGGATACTTATCCCCGGCTGACAGGGTGGTCGTGAGGATGAAGTAAGAAACACAGCCTAGTGCAGGATATAGCGTGTGGCACATAATGACTGAAGCAGTGCTTGAACTTGAAAATAGTTTCCACTGAGCTCAGACACACAGCCCTTCAATGCTGGGCTCAGGACTTAATAACCTCTTCTTCAGGCAAAATTCAAACCAGGACACCAGACCTACAAAGGAAGAAACTCACTGGCAGGTGAGAAAGGAGATAGGGCTGAAAGAGATGATAAATACATAAAGAAGGAGAAAATAGAACATTTTATAAAAATAAGACAAAATGCCGAAGTTTAGTAGCCTGAGGTCTTTTACTGTACATAAAAATAGCTCTCCAGACCTAAGTTGCCTCTGAGGGATTCACTGTCTCATAGTCTCGTGTAATGATTAACATTGACATGTCTAAAGCCCCTTGGCAACACACAAAGAAACACAAAGAATATCTCTGAAATATCCTGTTAGGACTGCACGTGCCTGAACCCCAGGGGAAAGGGACGTGGAGGAGGGAATCGCTGTATTGTCTCAGGTAATTTGAAAATGAACCGCAAGACTAGGAAAGAGCCTGCCTGAGGTTCCAGCTCCTCATGACAGGACCTTAAAAGATTTGAAAAGCCTGGGAGGAAACCCTTTCGCTAACTGCATAAGGGAAGAATCATTCTGAGCTTAGTTAAGATATGCTCCCATCTCCTGTACAGGAAACAGTCAAAGAGGGAAAGAAGACCCTTGAGAGAACAGGCTGTCTGGGAAGGTGGGAATGGTCCCACCCCAGGGCAGGTCTCCAGTAGAGATGCACGGGACTGAAGGCAGGCAGCCCCTGGTCACAGGTGGCTCCGTACTTGGCTGCTGGAGCCAGGTGTCTGGGTTCCAACCCAGGTCACCCTCTTATTGCTTGCATGACCTCCTGCTTAATCTGACTTAAGCTGCTCTTTGTGAAATAAATATCTGACAGTACTGTTGTGAGAACAATTATGTGAAAGCACTTGAAAGACTGCCTGGCACACTGCAACAATTTAGCCAGTGTTAGCTACTATCAACGGAGAAGGCAATGGCACCCCACGCCAGCACTCTTGCCTGGAAAATCCCATGGACGGAGGAGCCTGGTAGGCTGCAGTCCATGGGGTTGCTAAGAGTCAGACACGACTGAGAAACTTGATTTTCACTTTTCACTTTCATGCATTGGAGAAGGAAATGACAACCCAGTCCAGTGTTCTTGCCTGGAGAATCCCAGGGACGGGAGAGCCTGGTGGGCTGCCTTCTATGGGGTTGCACAGAGTCGGACACGACTGAAGCTACTTAGCAGCAGCAGCAGCTACTGTCAAATGTAACTGGTATATGTTTTACTTTTCTGTACTTCTAACAATGAATGATTGGGTTGCCTCAGCTCCTCTTATCAAAAACAATGTTGTGATGAACACCTTCAGAGGTCTGCTCAATATACATTTATTGAATGCCTAAGGTATGATAGGCAATGCTTTTCTTTGGTCCTATGTAAACTAAACTCTGGGAAACTAACTCTTCTTATAGCCAGGAAGGAGTTACTTACCTAAATTCACTGAACGTTGGTCACCTGCTCACAAGTTCACACTGCCAGCACATGAGGGCTCTTGTGTTTTCTTTGTCAACATCCAGTGTCATCAGACTTTGAAAATTTTTGCCAACCTGATTGGCAAAAACAGTATTTTAATTTTCAATTCTGAAGAGAGTGAGATTGAGCACATACTTATTAGCTAATCCTATATCTTTTCTGAGAATTACCTATAGGTACATTTTGACTATTTTTGTATTGGGCATCCTATCTTCTTGTGGTTGATTTGAAGTTGTTTCTTATATATTTTAGAGATGTAGCATTTATTAATGTTGGATATTGGAAATATCTTCTCTCAATTCATCACCTTTTTATTACCTATGTTTAGATTTTCTTTATTGAACAGAAATCCTGTGGTATACTCAGCCCACTTCCTGACTAGACTGATTAACCCTCCATATCTATTGGCCTATTGACACAAATACTACCTATTCCAGTCTCACCTGTTTTTCTACACACAATGTCCAACATCCGATAAAAATGATAGGATATACATCAGAGAAAGACAAATACTGTATGATATCACTGATATGTGAAGTTTAACAAGTACAACAAACTAGTGAAAACAACAGAAACAAACCAGACTCATGGAGAATAAACTAATCATTGGGGTGAGAGGCAAATGGGGGAGGGGGTTTGAGATACAAACTATTGAATATGAGGTAGGCTCAAGGATGTATTGTTCAACATAGAGGGTGTATATTTGGTAATATTTTGTAATAACTGTAAATGGAATACAGTTATTCCATTTTGTAATAAGTGGAAAGTAACTTTAAAATGTCATATTCACATTAAAAAACTTTTTTTAAGTCGTAGAACTAAAAAGAAAAAATTATAGGGCATACAAAAATTAAGGGGGAGAAAAAACAGTGTCAAGACATAAGCAATCAAAGAATCTGACCCAGATATTCAAATTATCAGAAAGGGACTTTAAATAACTATCATTCATATGCTAAAGGATCTAATAAAAAAAAAAAAAAGAGGACAAGAAGCATGAGAGAATTTCAGCAGAGATTCTGAATCTCTGAATCAGAGACTGTAATAATGAGTCAAAAAGTTATACATTCTATTTTTATTCTCCTAGTTGTTTCACCAAATTATTAAGTATTTTTTCCTCTTAGTAACATGAAAGTCAGACATTATTTATTATGTCAATGGTCACTACCCTGAAATATTCAGATTCAGACCAGGTATTTTAATATGTACTGAGCTTCAGTTTTACTGCAATTTTTCCATAACTCCCATTTCCCTTCATTCATTGGTTCACAGTTTGATGTACTAGACTAGTTCTTTTAATATCCTAGCCACAAGGTAGGGATTGTGTATGTGTTCAGTCACTCGGTCATGTCTGACTCTTTGTACCCTATGGACTGTAGCCAACCAGGCTCCTCTGTCCTTGGGATTCTCCTGACAAGAATACTGGAATGGGTTACCATTTCCTCATCCTGGGGATTTTCCTGGCCCAGGAACCCTCGTCTCTTGCATCTCCTGCTTTGCAGGCGAAGTCTTTACCACTGAGCCTTTACCACTGGGAAAGGCCATGATAGGGATTATTTAGGGTTAAAAAGAGTTTTTTTCTGAAAGAAATGGACAGTGTTGCACATCAACCAGTTTTGCTCCATCACATTCCATCATTGGAAATAAAGAAAATTGGACCTGTGGAGACAGGACATTGAGATGCCTTCCTCTGGGCTACTTATCCATCAAGCACTGAAAGGATTCTACCTTCAGCTTCTGAGTTTTTTCTGGACTTTCAGAAGTGCTTGAGACCTGAAAAAAAAAAAATTCTCTCTCAAATACCAAAGGAAAATTGTGTGCTTGATATGCTATGAAGTAGGGTAGTGGGGCTCCAAAGGAAAAGTACTTAGAACATGTGCAAGTCCTAAGTCAGTCTTGAACCTCTTGGAAACGGACTTCCACCTACTTTGGTTTTAGTTTACAGCTTGTTGATTGAGACCACTGGCTGATAGAGCACAATGGAGAATAACAGAGAATTAGAATATTTAATGCTGAAAACTACAGAGGAGACCATCTATTCAGATTTTCAGATTTGCCTCAGATGCAAAAGAAAGGTTGAGAGAGTAGGGCTCTGATTCACCCTGATTTTGAACCTCCGTCTCCTACAACTCCCTGCCCTGACAGCCATCAGAGAAGCTCCACTTGGATCTGTTCAATGTACCAGGATTTGTAAAGTTTTGTTTGGAAAATGAGTTCACTGCTTAGTGTTAGAAAACCACTGATCTATTCTGACTCCCCCAGTTTACTAATGAGTGCTCCGAGACTCAGAGAATTTAAGTGTTTTCCAAGGTCTCCCAATAGTTAAGAAAGAGAAATGTCCAATCTCAACTCAGGGCTTTTTCTTTAAGCAGAGATTGAAGTGAGAAATGGAGTATTTCCTGCCATATCAGTAAGCAAGGATGCCATAGTCATCAGTGATTCCAGCCCTCCAAATGTGAATTTCTGAGCACTGAGGGCACCTGGGATGGAGAACAATACCTGCCATCTGGCAGCCACAAGGCTGCAGCCACTCCCTGTGGTAAACGCTGAGGAACTCAGGATGTGAAAAAATGTGAGATACTGGCCCCAGGCAGCTGAGATGCATATGAAAGGAATGATTACAGTGAGCCCAGACTCTTGCATCTTCCCGTACAAAGAAACTCAGGAGCTGAAACTCCAATACTTTGGCCACCTGATGCAAAGAACTGACTCATTGGAAAAGACCCTGATGCTGGGAAAGATTGAAGGCAGGAGAAGGGGACAACAGAGTATGACATGGTTGGATGGCATCACTGACTCGATGGACATGAGTCTGAGCAAGCTCTGGGAGCTGGTGATGGACAGGGAATCCTGGAGTGCTGCAGTCCATAGGCACACAAGGAGTCAGACTTGACTGAGTGACTGAACTGGATTCACAGGAAAGTGCTAAATTCCTTAACTTGAGATATCTGGATTTCTTCAGCTGACAATAATCTTTTGATGTTCAGACTACCTGCCCTTTGTTGTAAGACTTCTATAAAACCTAGCTCCTTCCCTCGGCTCCTTGGAGCAGTTCTCTAAAGGCGACTTGAGATGCTGTCTCCCAGGCTAAGTCCTAAAAGTTTCCACTGAGCAAAACTCTCAACTTTCAGGTTGCAACTGTTTTTTAAGTTGATAGAGGAATCCCAGATGTAACAAGTTTATTTCACAGTCTGGTCCTGACCTTGTGCTGAGAAGGTGTTACTGCCATCCTGGGAAGCACGAACGGTTTGCTAGAGCAGCTGTGATATGGCTCCATCACCATTTCCCATGTGCGTCTTTCAGACCAAGGTCACATTCTAAGTCTTGGAGGAGATATTTTGAAGGGCTCAGAGAGCATCTGTGAAGCTAACCAGGGAAATAAAAATCATTTTATCTCATTTTTACTACTTTTGAAAGGCACCTCCAGTGAAACCAAACTTAAATAAATATTTATCTGATCAAAGGTTTGTTTTAGACAGGACAAAAAAGAAAACTTCCAGAGATTTCTGTTAGGCAAAGTCCTGAGCAACATAGGGGTTATCCTATGGTTTATCCTCCGACTTTCATTAAGAAGTTCTTGATTCCCACTGGGGAAGAAAAAAAACACACAATTTTTTTTCTAATCTCTAGAAACAAAGGTTTGTTTTTTAAAAATAAAGATTTACAGCTAATAAGAAAACCAATAAGCAAAACTACAACAAAATCAGAGATGTATATAAAGGAGTAAAAGAGCACGTCATTGATGGCAAAGAGCCACTATTGACTTGTTTTATTGTTCAGTTGCTAAGTCGTGTCTGGCTCTTTGCCACTACATGGACTGTGACCTGCCAGGCTCCTCTGTCCATGGGATTTTCCAGGCAAGAATACTGGAGTGGGTTTCCATTTCCTTCTCCAGGGGATCTTCCAGACCCAGGGATCAAACTCATGTCTCCTGCATTGGTAGGTGGATTCTTCAGCAATGAGCCACCTGGGAAACCCAAAGTTTTGTTAGTCATCCAGAAAGACTATCTAACCCACATAGTAGCTGCTGAGCATATTGACTACTGAACACTTGAAACGGGGCTGGTTCAAACTGAGCTGCTTCAGAGGTGTGAAATATACACCAGAATCAAGACCTAATATGAAAACAAAAAAGTTAAAAGAATGTAAAATTTTGTAATAATTATTTATTTTATTGATTGGTATTAAAATGATATTTTGGTATGTTGGGTTAAGCAAACTGCATCATTAAAATTAATTTCACTTACTTTGTGCTGTTTTTAACATAGCTGCTAGAAAAATGTCAACTACATATTTAAATAGAATGTATTATATTTCTATTTGGACAGCACTGGGCTGGAAGTAACTAATTCATGTCCATGGCAACTGAGCTGAGAAGTTGCGTTCTTTCTAGGAATAGCTTACTGATCTAGGTCTGAAACTAAGGGCCTCCATCAGAGAGTAACTCCAGGCTCTGCATGCAGGCGCTCAAATTATGTGCCTTCAGGGAGCTATAATTAAAACTATTTCCATTAGAAACTTGACTTAACCTGGGGATATGTGGTTGAACAGGTATTCAGGGTTATGAGATAGTGGTCTAAAGGGTAAATTCCACTTAAGTTGCTTTTTAAGCACCACAACGGTGAAGTCAAAACAGAATAGCAAAAACGTCCCTACCATAAATTTCTCCATTTTAAATAGGTGGGACTAGATCTGTTAAGAGCAGAAACATTAAAACCTATGTTGCTCAGGACTTTGCCTAACAGAAATCTCTGGAAGTTTTCTTTTTTGTCCTGTCTAAAACAAACCTTTAATCAGATAAATATTTATTTAAGTGTAGTTTCACTGGAGGTGCCTTTCAAAAGAAATACCTGACAGAAAACAAAGCTGAAGTGTTTTGTTGGTTTCAGATATACTTCCTCTTTCTTATAAAAACAAAGTTTTGGTCTATGAGAAATGAAGAAAAGAACAATTATGAAGAGCCTGAGTTATAAAAATAAAGCAACTCAAACAAACAAATAAAGCACTTGTTTTTTTAAAGAGATAACATGATAAAAAATTCAAATTTGAAGTGGACCCAGGAGAGACTGGGCTTCCCAGGAGGCACTAGTAGTAAACAACCTGCCTGCCAATGCAGGAGATGTAAGAGATGCGAGTTTGATTCCTGGGTCGGGAAGATGCCCAGGAGGAGGGCATGACAACCCACTGCAGTGTTCTTGCCTGGAGAATCCCATGGACGGAGGAGCCTGGCAGGCCACAGTCCATAGGGTCACAAAGAGTCAGACACAACTAAAGCGACTGCGCACAAGCACACGTGATAGACTGAGTAATGGCCCTCAGAGATACAAGCATCCTATTCCCTGGAAGCTGGAAACACGGCCTTATATTGCGAGAGGGACTTTGCAGGTGTGAGTAAGTAAGGCTCCTGAGCTAGGGAGATGATTCTAGATTATTCAGACAGCACCTAATGTAGTCACAAGTGTCCTTATAAGAGATAAACAGGGAGATCTGATCACAAAAGAGAAAGTAATCTGACCACAGAAGCAGAGACCACAGTGATGTCAGCAGGGGACAGATGACCTAGGGATTCAAGGGTAATGGCAGACATAACTGGTCCCTTTTCTCCTGGTGAACAGCCAGGAAGTATCAGGAGATAGAAAGCCTCTAGCTAAGACATATGCCAGTGATGGAAACCTTACCAGTAGAGATACATTCCGTTAGGTTTGGAAATTTTGTCTGAAATCTTCCATCCTCCAGGAAGCATTTTTAAACCATTATCAATGAATTCTTCAGTTGTTTTTGTTGTTGTTCCATCACTAAGTTGTGTCTGAGCCTTTGCGACCCCATAGACTGCATCATGCCAGGCTTCCTTGTCCTTCATGATCTCCCAGAGTTTACTCAAATTCTTGTGCATTGAGTTGGTGGTGGGAATAAGTTTTCTGGACTTGTTTCTTTCATTCATTTCTTTCATTGCCTTCTTGTGCCAGACAGTTCTGCTTAGCGTGCTACGTGTGTGTGGAGGAAGGGGGAGAGCCTATCCCTGCTCTCTTGGAGCACAGTAGTGGTAAAGTGCTGTGAGGGAAAATCACAGGGAGCAAACAAGAGTGGTTCATAGGATTCCCCAGAATGATCTGGGCAAAAGAAGAAGGCTTTAGGGAGGAGGTGGCACTTAGGCAGGAAACTGAAGGAGAAATAGGAGTTGGCCAGTTAGTGTGTATATAGGGAGGAACTGAAGAGGTGTATTCCAGGTCTGTCTAGAGTCCTATGGAATTAGCATGCTAGAGGAACTACTAGAAGTTCAGTGCACAGAGGTTGAAAACGAGGATTGGTAACTTCCCTGGTAGTCCAGTGGCTAAGACTCTGAGCTCTGAATGCAGGGTCTTAGGTTTGATCCCTGGTCAGGGAACTAGGTCCCATAGTGTTATAACAAAGGGTTCACAGGTGCAATTAAAGATCCTGTATGCTGCAACTAAGACCTGGGAGCAGATATATATATATATATATATATATATATATATATATAAACATTTTTTTTTTTAAGTGAGGCTAAAGGAGAGAGGATCACATGGGTAGTCATCTTGGAGGCCCTGGTAAATGAATTTGGACTCTACCCTAAAAACAAAGAGAAGCTGTTAATGGGTCATAAGCAGAGGAGTCATAGGCTCAAGTTTGCATTTCAAAAAAATCATCCACGTTTTGGTGTAGAGAGAGGGATTGGAAGTAAATAAGAGTGAAAATGACAGAACACTCAGAAGGTGATTACTGGCCTTTAGGCAAGAAATGATAGTGGCTTGGATGAGGATGAAAATTTCATAATTGCAGAGCCTACTTAATCTTTGCATTTACACTTATTTATAATTTACATTAAATATCAAGTCTTTATCAATGAAGTTAGCCAGATACTGAGTAGAACTTTTATTCCTTTGCAAAGAAGTAGCATAATATTTTTATATAAGTGAAGTTAATTTCAGTTTCAAGCTGCATTCTTGTAGAATTTGTAAGTTTTACTTCAGTCGCTTTAGGGGGTCTTGCCATCTCTTCTTTGGTATGGATCTGAACATGGGGGGATGGTATGCTGAAATCTTGCACAGGTGAACAATCTTGTCCCCTTGACGGTGTTCTGCTCTGAGACCCACCGACACATCCTTGGTCTCATCTGACCTATGGTCAGAGGTTCACCCAGGCTTCTGCTGCACCCTCATGTCCGTATCACTTTGCAATGCTGTGTTGGTTTCTGCTATACAACATGAATCAGCCATAAGCACACTTATTTCCCTTCCTCTCGGGCCTCCCTCCCATCTTTGTCCCATACTGATACCTCCTTATGTCCACTGATTCTTACATGTGTCTAAACTATTCTCCAAGGGAAAATGTTCTGTTTCTTCCCAAACAATCTGGCTGTGGACCATACTCGGAGGCCATCTCGGCCCTGCTACATCAACATGCCACGTATCTCTCTTCTGCTCTAGAGTCATGCTTAGTGTCCAGGACCGATCGTTTCTGGTTAGCTATTGGGAACAGATTCGAAAGATATTTAGAAGGAAAAATGTTTGTACTTAATGATTTATATACGTTGAGAAAGAGGCTTCAAGAATGACTCCTAGATTTTTTTTTTTGCACGAGAAACCAGATGGTGCCTTTCAATGAGGCAGGAACCTTGGGAGAGAAGCAGGTGCAGAGCAATGGGCTGGAATCACACGGTCACTTTAGAACATGATATGTTTGAAATATTCAAGATAAGAAGTGATTGGTAGTGAGGAGTCTGGGAGTCTGGAGCTTGAAAAAATTCTGGGGTTGAGAAAATACACAGTTGACTCAGTGGTAAAGAATCCACCTGCCAATGCAGGAGACCTGGGTTCGATCCCTGGGTCAGGAAGACGCCCTGAAGAAGGGAATGGCAATTCACTCCAGTATTCTTGCCTGGAGAAGCCCATGGACAGAGAAGCCTGGTGGGCTACAGTCTGTGGGGTTGCAAAGAGTTGGATATGACTGAGTGACTGAGCCAGCCGGTCACTTGCTGGCAGGGCCAGAAGAAAGCTCCAGGACTAAATCCATCCTTACCTTCTATATCCAGCTTCAAATAAAACATATCCATCAGCACATCTTCTCTATGTGCAAATCACTTCACTGAACAGAAAACTTCTCTGCTTAAGCGATGTCTCATTATCAGCTTGTATTTTGATATCCAACAAACTAAAAACTAAAGTTTTCAGTCTGGTGCAATAACTTTCCATTATATGTTATTTCAAGAGACACCCGTCTCCTTTCGACAGAGTGTGTTTTTATATCACAAACATACACACAGCTGAAAAGAGCAATGATAAAAAATAAAAACTTAGGGACTTCCCTGGTGGTCCAGTGGTTAAGACTCTGCACTTATAATTCAGGAGGCACAGGTTTGATCCGTGGTCAGGGAACTAAGATCCCATATGCTGCACAACACAGCTTTTTTAATTAAAAAGCAACCCCCCCCCAAAAAAACCCCAAAAACATAAACACAAAACAACTCAGGTATTTTTTATCAAATATCTTTATTGTTCATTATATTATTTTATACCATAAAGACATGTTGCTCCTAAAATCTCTTCTTTCACTTACTTTAGTTCATCATTTAATCCTCAATGGCCATAACTCATGCCTCCACCCTGGGAAGAAGATAGTGAGGAGAAGGCAAGCTGGTCACTGGGATGCTGTAAATGGCAATGACACATCATTAGGAACACAGTCATGTAAAGACCAGGCAGAGAATACATCATTAAGAACCCAGACAGAAGATCATCATCTTTCATCATCACGTGAAATTAAAAAGTACCTCCAAAGGAACTGTTTACTGCTTTGTCTGCAAAAAGTGCTCCAGATAGTAAACCAAAGAGACAAAACATCCTTTAGCGGATTGTTAGAGCACTTAAGGAGGTGTAAATTGTAATTAGCCATATGCTAGACTTTCACAGCCCAATAAGAGAGATGCCTGATGGTGTAAGATCTCTGTGGCCCAGTTTTTCAGGTTAAAAGCAAAGTGGCTGTTGAGTAAGGAATAATCCACTAAGGAAAGTTACGGCGCTATTCCATTCTCTGGCTTCAAACACAACAGATGAGAACTCCTTTTGCACATGTTAGAGATTGCAATCACGTTGCTGAGTTATTATCTATGCCCAACTAGAGTGTCTGGCCTCGGAGACAGGGAGGGAGGGCCCTATTCAGTTAAAGCCCCAACCTTAAAATCATGGATCCGGGGACACATTTATTCTGTTTACAAAGGAATCAGAGTGCAAATGTGTTAACAAAGATAATATTGTTCTGTATTAACATTTCCAGGTAAGAAAAAAGTGGTTCTGAGACGGGACCTGTACCAGAGAACAGCTTCTGTGAATAAAAACAAACAAACAAAAAAACCAAAAAAAATAACCCACTAACTTTGGAGAACTTTGTTTCTTGTCCTGCTGTGCCAACTACGTGACTTTCAGTGCGTCCCTGAACCATCTTAAACCTATTATCTAACCTCCCACAGCCCTAATTTAACATTTTTATAACATGGGGAGTGGGCTCAGTGATTTCTAAAAAATGACTTTCAAAATCTGTGTGTGTGTGAGTATACCTTCTCCAGTACTCTCATTTTCCTGAGAAAAACCATTAATTTCATTGGGTTTGTACAAGGTCCTATGACTAAAAAAAAGGTAAAGGGAAAAGAAAAAAACAATGCTATTTGCAGCTACATGGATTGGCTCAGAGATTATCATACTAAGTAAAGTGAGTCAGAGAGAAAAAGACAAACACTGTGTGATATTGCTTATATGTGGAATCTAAAATATGACATAAATGAACGTATTTACAGAACGGAAACAGACTCACAGACATAGAGAACAAATGTATGGTTACCAAAGTGGAAAAGGTGCTGGGGAAAGATCAATTAGGAATTTGAGATTAATAGATATACACCACTAAATAGAAAACAGATAAACAACAAAGACTACTGTATAGCACAGGGAACTATATTTAATATCATATAACAGCCTATAATGGAAAAGAATCTGAAAAAGAATATATATATATGAGTCATTTTGCTGTACACCTCAAACTAACATAAAATTGTAAATAAATTATAATTCAATTTGAAAGTTTATTAAAAAAAGAAAGGTGAAGGGGGTTTCCTTAGTTGAAGAATCCACCTGCCAATGCAGAAGACACAGGTTTGATCCCTGATCCAGGAAGAGCCCACATGCTGCAGAGCAACTAAGCCCATTCGCCACAACTACTGAGCCTGTGCTCTACAACCCACGTGCCACAACCACAAAGCCTGCATGCTACAACTCCTGAAGCCTGTGTGCCTAGAGACTGTGCTCTGCAACGAGAGAAGCCAGGGCAATGAGAAACTCATGCACCGCAACTAGAGAGTAGCCCCTTCTCTCCACAACTAGGTAAAGCCTGTGCAGCAACAAAGACCCAGCTCAGCCAAACAAATAAAAAAATTTTCTTTTTTTTTAAAGGTGAAGGAAGAATCCCAGGGCTAGTGAGAGGGGCAAATAAAACTGACAATACTCAAAATCTTGTGCCGGAACAGATAATTAACAGGAGGATTTGATTTGCTCTGTTTGGCTGAGAATAATATACTCATCTCATTCAAATGAAAACTGATGAAGACTTATTCATATAATTTAAGATGCAATATGATCTCCTGGCTCAAATAGCTAGATGCCAGTAATTTAAGGATTCACTTAGTTCTGAAAATCATGTGAATTTATGCACTAATGTAACTTTCTAAGTGACTTTCACTACTGTAGGGAGATAATAAGATTTGGCTAATTCTTCTTAAGGCAGATAAACATAGGGAGAAGAGCCTTTAGACTGAAGAAGACATAATGAATGCCATCATTCTCTATAATCTATTTGGTTCACATTGTTATCTTTTGATTTGGAGTCCATCTCATGATCAGATAGTAAAGAAAGCAAGGATTCAATTTCCATAGACTACAATTCCTCCTCCTTACTCTCACCTCAACCATCCCATCCAGTACAGCAACCAAGAATAAAGTCTTCACCAGAAGGCAAGGGCCACTAGGGAGAGGGAGAGGCTTTGTTGGTTTCACACTGTATTCCTCACACCTTGAACAATGTGCCCAATACAGAGTGGTTGTTCAGAACGCATTAGTTGAATGAATTCTCATGCTTAACAATTTTCAGAATGGTTTCAGGATTGGTGACTTCTTTCTGAGACTGAGTAGATCCAGTGGATCAAACTTGATTCTCTGAAATCTACTTTGGCTTCCTACTTTTTGAAGACAACGTAAATTTCTGGTTTTAATTTAGAAAGCCCCGATGGGGGTTCAGACTGTTAATCTGCAGGTTACCATCATGTTTTTGTGATATTCAATCAACTCTAGTGTTTCAGGCAATTCCAATAGCATCCAGACTTCAATCCTGGGGAACTTTGGGGCAACTGGCAAATTTTTCTCCCTCCTACTGAATCATAGCCTCAGCTGATCGATCCCCAGGAGTATGGCAAATTCATCATTTCAGTCTGTATTGCCTTGCTGTAGAACTCGCCTATGTAAGTAGCAGAGCGACAATAACAGCAACAACAACCCCTGACATTTTCATTAGAGTTGGGCACTCAGGAATGAATCTGTTGAATTAAATGAATGTCCTATTATCTAAGCTCAGTGCCTCTTGGGACAGCATGTAAAATTAGACTCTTAGCAAGCAAAACACTCTACGATCTAAATTCAAACATAATTAATGGCTAATTTCCCTCATATTTCATCTTTCTCTGCTGTAACCTCCTGAATTTTAGTCCTAATTCTATTCATATTCTTTTATTGCTAAGGTTTGAGACATGGAAATGGCCAACCCCTCCATATTAAATTTAGATCTATTTTACTATACGCTTTCCCCCACTTATGGATGATTTTTGAATGATAGCTGTTGGTTTGGGAGGCCAGATGACAGAGACACGTCCATCTCACTGCTAATTCCGTTTTCTTTTTGCTTTTCCTCGCTTTGTCTTCTTGCTCCTTCCTCCTAGACAACTGCCCTCAAAATCTGGATTCCTTGTGATCTGGTCACTCCCATCACATTCGCTGTGTTTATACCAACTTAATGTTGACAGAGGTATTTGCCCTTTGGCTATCTTTATTAAGGAATGTTGCTGTGCAATACTAACATAGTTATCCAGCATGAAGGTCTATGTAAAAGGAAAAATGTTCTTCAGATTTTAAAAAAAGACTCATTCTGGGTACATTTAGGCTGGTAAACATTAGGCTGGCAACACTGATACCAAGGATTTGAAGCAACACTTAACACACCTGAAGCCTACTATCTTGCAAAGCAAATTTTAGTAGTCTTCTGGGACATCAAATTACCAAAGAAGCAAAAGCCATGACAAAAGCCATGGTTAAGTGTAAGAAAAGAAAGAAGATAATAATATCTGGGTATATTTGCTTCAAGGCTTTCTATAATTTACCAGATAAGTTACCTTTCTTCCTCACATCCCAACAAGTGTATATTTGATAGACACAGTATTTTAAACATTATTTTAATTTTTTATTATTCAAAAAACCCCAGATGTTCATTACTTCTGAGTTATAAAAGGAAATGCAGGTACTATATAAAATTATGGTAGAAAAGAACTTGAGAAAAAGAAAAATGAGTAAAGAATGGTCAGATGGGGAAAATACGCTCTCAAAATGGAACTCTTTGCTAAGAGCCACAGATGCAATACCTTGAGCCTCAGGAGAGCCTTAATTAGGCCAGCTCTTCCTTCAGCGCATGCTCAGAAGCTCTGGCACAGACTGTAAATTAGGGCAAGGAAATCCAGCAGGGGCCTTGGTGGGTTAACGCGGGGGAAGGGCAGGATCTTAAAGGGGCAATGGCCATTTAAACGAGCAATGCCTCTTGGCCCCACCATTTGCCTGAGGCCCTTAGACCTATCACCTCCGTCCAACTCCACCTTCTGTTTCCCCTACCTCAGTTAATAATACTACCTCCATTTTCCCAGTTATTGACTTCAAAAACATAAGAATCATTGATGATTCCTCTCTCACGAGTCTGCAAAATGAATATCAATTTTTGCAGATTTTACCTTAAGTTTGACTTCACTTCTCAATCACTATTATCACTGGGTCCTGCCTGGGCCTTTACTGCATGCGTGCTAAATGGCTTCAGTCGTGTCTGACTCATTGTGAGCCCACGGACTGTAGCCCGCCAGGCTCCTCTGTCCATGTGATTCTCCAGGCAAGACTACTGGAGTGGGTTGCCATGCCCTCCTCCAGGAGATCGTCCCAATCCAGCAATCGAACCCACATCTCCTGTGTCTCCTGCACTGCAGGAGGATTCTTTACCGCTGAGCCACCAGGCAAGTCCCTGGGCCATCACTACAGTAATGGTGTTCTGTGTTCCCCACTGGTGTTCTGTGCATTTTCCACTGCTGCCAATCATCTTTTAAAAGTCACACCACTCAACCTTAAAGAACACTTCAGTGGTGCCCATCACCTGTAGGAAAAAGTTAAAGCTCCTTAGCACTGCATACCTGGTCTCTATCAACCCACAGACCTCATTTCTGATGCTCCCTAGGTTGTATCTTCTTTCCTCACAATAACCAATTGCTTTTAGCATATATGTTCCAGTATAATGTGAATTAACACTGAATATATAGAAAAGTTTCTGACTCATTTAAAATATATAAAATTTAATTAAGATGAAATAACCCAATTTTTACTTAACAATTTAATTTAGCTATGTATCATAAATATTGCTTTATAATTTTTCATTTTCACACATCATAATCTCAAAGGAAAATTTCAAAAGTTAAAAATATGACTCTTGTACCTTCATAGAATGAACCCTTGTCAATGATTTTATTTTAATTGTTGAAAGAACAGGTAGGATGGTAAAGCTGGTTCCAAGAGCATTTGACAAACTGGTCATTTCTAGGGGAAAAAAAAAAATATCGCTAGGTTAGATATAAAACAAGTTAATGTTTTACATGGCAATGAAATAATAGATTATTATCTTTCCTATTAAACATAGTTATTTACATCTCTACCAAACAAAAATCTACAAATTTACATGTAACTGCACAGTATCTTGGAGAAGGAGATGGCAACCCACTCCAGTATTCTTGCCTGGTAAATCCCATGGACAGAGGAGCCTGGTGGGCTACAGTCCATGAGGTTACATAGAGTCAAATTCATAGCAAATAGCCAGGTCAAATACAGGTAAATTTTCCTACTGAATTAAATACTTAAATAATTCCGGGGGTGGGCTTGTCAAATAATGCTTCATTACTGCACTGAAGGGACATGCAGTTCTCTTCTTGCTTTCTTATTATTTCTGAATGCAGGATAATTTTCCTTAACAATAGCTTTTTTTAATTAAAATACAAACACTTCACATTAGTCTTCTTTATCAGTGTTTTGGCACCACAATAGTTACTTCTTGAGTCACCTAACAAAGTTTTCCAGAACATAACATTTTATGTCTCCTATGTTTTCTCAAATAAACCATTCTTGGAATCTCGGGTAGTTTAAAAAGAGAACAGATATATTAAACAACTATCGACATGGTAGAACAGTATTTCAGTCCTGTAGATGTTAAAATGTTGAGTAACTACGAAAATAATAACAATAACAGTGCAATCTGTAGCTCCCAAAAGTAGCAGAAAGAGAGAAGGATCATATAAAAATGTCTTTAAGACTCCAATAGATGGCCAGGAAGCAAAAAGAAAGAAGATGGTAAACATTAAACAGGAAATACTAGAAATGAGTCCAAATGTATCATTCACAATAAATATACATAGACTTTTAACTTACCTGTTAAAAGACAAAGATTACAAAATTGTATAAACAAATTGAAAAAGCTTTCCTTTCATAAACATGTCTAGAATATAAAACTGCAAATATGAAATAAATAAAAGGATTACAAGGTAAATAACAACAAAACCCTGATACAGCAATATTAACACTAAACAAAAAAGACAAAAAGCATTAAAAGTAAAAAGAGGTATTTTATTATGATTTAATAGGAATAATTCAATTGGTACTTTTATAAACTTTCACAAATAAAAAGACAACTTGATAAAAACTCAAAAATGATAATGTCTAGGTCACAAGAAAATTCAATTTCCAAGATTTCAGATCATCTTCATGGTTAAAAAAGAGCAACAACCTTTAACTGGAAACTAAAGAGGTATGAACTAACAAACAGCTCATTGGTTAGAGAGGACATTACAATGTCACGGAATATTTAAAACTAAAGACAATGAAAGCACCACATGACAAAGTTGTGGGATAGAGCAAAGTAGTACTGAGAGAGAAATGCTTAAGTCTTATGTATAATTATTCCTATAAAAGGAAAATTGAAGGCAAAAAGCTAAACTTTCAAGTCACATGGGTAGTAAAAGAATTATAGACTAGCAAAAATAAGTAACAAAAATAATTCATATAACCAATAAAACAGAAAACACATAAATTTTTAAAAATCACAAAATAAAAACTGGTTCTTCAGAAAATAATAAAGTAGACAAACTTCTAGCAAGACCCATAAGAAAAGGACAATAAAAACGACTAATAAAAAAACAGGGCATAAATACAGCTAGAGCATAATTAAAAACCCTATGAAAACAAGATGAACAAGTTTATTCCCAAAACAATAGAAAAGTAGATAAAACAGTAACACTTCTAGAAAAAACTAAAAGTGATTCAAAAACAAAAGTCCAAAACATATGTGACAAAAATCTCCTTATATCTTTATCCATCTCTGTAATAAAGAGGCTCCCCCTGCAAAACAAGCCAAGCCTAGATGGCTTGAAGAGTTTTACCAAACAGTTGCAACTCATTTTACTAGGCTACGATAATCTTCCAGCCAAACCTAGACAAGAACTGTAACAAGAAAATGATAGGCCTATCTCACTCTCTTATGTGTAAAATTCTAGATAAAGCATTAGCTAGTCACCTTTTCTGTTCAATATCGTATTGGGCGGCATGGCCTGCAGAGTGGAATACTATGCAGTTGTTAAAACCAACCTAGGGTGGTGGCGAAATGAGGGGACTTAAGCCAGGTGGCCAGTGTCTCCAGGTCCTGCTGCATTTTTCTCCATTGCCAGCCTTTCAAATCGCTGTTTATCCTTCAAACATTTTAGCAGCCATCACGTCCTGTCCCACAAATGAAGCTTTCATATTTTTAACCTCGTGCCTTTTTACATAACCAAGTTTATCTCAGGGTTTTGCAAGAATTTGGTTACCTGTGGCCTGACCACATAGCTAGCAGGGAGCAGGAGGAAAGAAATGTTAAACAGCATTCTTCTCCGAAGGATCTAGAACCCACTTCCACTTCCTGTATTTAAACGATTTGTACAAAAGGACAAATTTTACCAGCGGTCACCGGGTCTCCCAACTGTCATTGCGCCCCAGAGCCCCCAAGCGGGGGGCGGGCAGGCCGTGGCTTAGACGAGGAGGCCGCCCTTCGCCTTATTTCTCCATCAGAGAGGATGTCTACACCGGAACCCACTTCCTCTTTCCTCTCGTTTTAAGCCTCTTTAACCTCCGTTTTAACCCACCCTCTCAGAAGGAAATTAACAGATAGCTCCGAGGCCCGGGGAACCGGCGTCCCGCTCCAGACTCGCGAGCTAACGCGGCCCTCGGCCCCGCCCGCGCCAACGCGCCGCCCGCCCCGCCCTGCCCGCGCTCTCACGCCGCTCCTCGGGGCTCGCTGGCTGGGCCGAGCGGGTGCCTAGCGCACCGGGCCGGCCGGGGAGGGCCACGCCGGAGCCGGGCTGGCGGAGGGCGGGCCGGGGCCGCTGCCAGGATCCAGCTGGGTGCTGGGCCAGGGCCAAACGCTCGGCCCGCCATGGAGGTGGAGGAGGCGTTCCAGGCGGTGGGCGAGATGGGCATCTACCAGATGTACCTGTGCTTCCTGCTGGCCGTGCTGCTGCAGGTGAGTCTCCCGCAGCTCCCACCGCTCCCTCTTCCTGACCACCCAGCTTGGGGCGAGGCGTACCCCCCCGTCCCCGGATCCCCAAAGCCCGGCCCAGATGCCAAGGCTCTGCAAACCCCCAGGTGTGGCGAGCCTCCCCCGCCTCCACCTCCACCCCGCGCCAGGGCGGCGTTGGGCTAGACGCCACGCTTTGGCCTGCGCCCGGGAAAGCCAAGGTCGCTGGCCGGCCTGTCAAGCTTTGTCCCCGCCCAAGCCTCGGATCCTGGCCCCGTAGGCGCCCTGCTCCCCTCACCTGGAGCAGAGAAGGAATGTGTGGGGGAATGAATGCTTAATCTGGCGAGCTGGTTAGTAAGAGATGCAAAATACCCTTGTTAGCTGGAATACGCTGTGGTTACGGAAAGGGAATTTCTAACCTGTGGCGCTGTCCCCTTGAAATCTTGAACAGAGAGGGTGCCCTGATCACCCGCTGACCAAGGCCCATCCTCTAGCTTCTGGTGTCGACTTACTATCTTTTCCTAGATTTGAGCGGGCTTCCTGTTCCAGGGGCTTTCAATGCATTGGGTTTCTTTCTTTCTTTCTGGTTTAAGTTCTGCTGGGTCATTCTGCCCAGAGCCACTTTGGGCTTGACACTATTTTAAGTCCATAGTACCATCTACAAAGGGTGGTGTAAAAGGGAATCAGTTCTTCATGGTACAGATTTCTCCCAGACTGCCTGCACACCCCAGCCTAGAAATGTGAGTTCTGTATGCTCAAGGTCACTACAAATACACTTTGCCATGCATGAGTTACTCTTCTTTGCTTTCTTAAATGGCCCTTTTGACATTAATCACCACTTTTATTCTAGTGGCATTTTATTCATAGATCCTTTTTAGTATCTACTATGAGTTGGCCATTTTAGTTTTTCCTTCATTCAGCATATATTTAGTGAGTGCCTACTGTGTGCCTAGCAGGGGCTGCAATGTTTTATAAATTGAAGTCTCTTTCCTGTGAAGTTTGCATTCTTGTGGCAGTGGGGTGAAGCAGTGTGTGCTAAGTTGCTTCAGTCACGGCCCACTCTTTGCGACCCCATGAACTGTAGCCCGCCAGACACCTCTGTCCATGAGATTTTCCTGGCAAGAAGACTGGAGTGGGTTCCCATGCCCTCCTCCAGGGCATCTTCCCCACCCAGAGATTGAACCCTCTTCTTTCATGTCTCCCACAGAAGGCAGGCAGTTAAATAATTATAATTAACCTGTGATGGTTAATGGAATTAGTTATTCTGAGGTAAGGACAGGGTGGTCATGGATATAAGTACCAGTCCACCAGTTGCTTAAACCTTGCATAAGTCAACTGCTCAACAGGAAGATTGGGAGGGTTAGAGGTGAGGATTGACGAAGTGATTCTCTTTTCCATTAAAATGTTTGAAAGTTCAGTTGATTTCATCATCAGGCAGTAGAACCATCTAAATGATGCACTCATAAATTAAATCAGTTCTTTCTCTAGCAAAACAAGTTCTCAGTTCACAAATATGCAATTTTCTGAAGTTCCTTTAAGTGTGTTGTTTTAGCTTTAAATGCAGTTTACTGTGGAGAAAAAGTGTTTGTGCCAAATCATAAAAGAGTATTTAATGCCAAAAACAGAATTGTAAGCATGATGCCTGATGGGTGCTTACTGGGTTGACCAAAAAGCTTGTTCAGGTTTTTCTTAGCAACTTGTGGAAAAATCCAGTATAATATTTTCTCTTTGAGAAAATTCTTTTCCTATTCTAATCAGGAATTTCAGGAACATGACCTCCTCTCTGAGTAACCTTACCTCCCCATCCCTGCACTCTACCTCCTGTGTATTATCTTCTCACCTGACTAGCCAGGTATTCACTGACCTTGAATAACTTGTCTTGAGTGGAGTGTGACACTAAAAACGCCACTATTTTGTGTTCAGGACCTGTTAAATTTCCACCACTTACCTTTTTTGGGGGGATTCCCTGGTGGCTCAGACGGTAAAGAGTCTGCCTGCAATGCAGGAGACCTGGGTTCGATCCCTGGGTCTGGAAGATCCCCTGGAGAAGGAAATGGCAACCCACTCCAGTATTCTTGCCTGTAAAAACCCATAGACAGATGCACCTTGTAGGCTACAGTCCATGGGGGTTGCAGAGTCAGACATGACTGAGCAACTTCACTTTAACCTTTTTTTTAGTGGTTGACCCAGGTGGTTAGAGTTTGGTACCAGAGTGATCTAAGCCCATGACTGTTCATTGAACCCTACTTGTTGTGTGGTCAGCATTCATCATAGAAGAACTAGCTCTTAGAGTGTTAGACATGAGTACCTGTTTATCTTGTGGGTATGGGCTGGGAAGGTACCCTGTAGCTGTGCTGATCCCAAAGGACATTAGATGCCCATCCAAGCAAAAGTGAACTCTTCACAGCTGTTACCTGTTTGTGAGGACTTAACTACCCCATAGAGCTATATCATCCAAATGGTCCTAGGGTCACTCATAGCTATCCTGGATATGAGAGTGGAGCTTCCCAGAGCCCATTCTACCAAGTCTAGTTGGTAGGCTTGATGATTTGGGCTAGGGGAGCTGGCCTGCAGAGTGTGAGAACTGGAGAGCCCCATAACACAGTTGTAATGCGATGCTTTCATCATTCATGTGGGGGTCGCTGTCGCTACCAGAGGGAAAAGTAGCCATTTTTAGAGTTGATTGACTTTAATGGAAGGAGGCTGATGGCTTGTCTGCTTTTAAAACTGAAGCCCTTGTCTTCCAGTGCTCAGTGAGGGTACAGACCAATGGTTTAGCAGCCCTGCCCGAGACGGGGAGTCCTGCACATGAAGACTGCATATTGTGGACTGCCAGGGAGAGGGACTGGGGTGGGGTTGGGGAGAGGGCCACTGCCTCAGCAGGAGTCTTTTCTGTGTCTGTGGTTTGGTGATGACCAGCTCCATCCAAGAAACCCCAAGCTAGAGGGACAAAGATGGAAACCTTGCAGATCCCTTTGCATTTTCTTCTTTCTAGGATCATTTTTTTTTTTTTTTAAATGAACTCCCTGTACTTCAAACACATCCAAGTTAAAACTGAGAGGACAAAACCAAATTATAAACCACCTCTAAAGGTCTTTAGGTTAACTGTTTTCTTAGATTGTAGATACCATCATGTAATTCCTCAAACATTTTCTCAATATCCAATTTCCTTTGGCTGGGAGACCTACCTTCACTGGCTTTGCAAACACAATCTCTGGAATCCCCATAGTGGTCAACTATCCAATACATAGAGAATAAAAGCAGATTTTGTAGATTTCTTATCATCATGATGGGATCACATGCCCTGTCACAATAAGGATACTTGGTTTTAGTGTCTCCTGCATTGCAGATGGAATCTTTACCCTCTGAGCCATCGGGGAAGCCCACTTTTTCATAAGCAGAAATCTAGAGGAGAAAAATTGCTTTTTGTGAAATTAGTTGTGTTATAAACAAGCAATGAGATTTCTACTTTTTTAGCTAGAAAAATTCTTACCCACCCCCGAAATATACAAATCCTCCTTTGTGTGCGCTCAGTCGTGTCCAACTCCTTGTGACCCCATGGACTGTAACCCACCAGGCTCCTCTGTCCATGGGATTTTCCTGGCAAGAATACTGGAGTGGGTTGCTATTTCCTACTCCAGGGGCTCTTCCCAATCCAAGCTGCGTCTCTTACATCTCCTGTATTGGCAGCTGGATTCTTTACCACTGTGCCATGTAGGAAGCCTCGCCTTCCTTTGGGTAGGCGGTAAATATTTGTAATATTAAAATGAGTAATTCTATTTACTTTATTACCATTTCTATTTTCTAATCATGATTCAAAGTTGATGTTGTCATCACTGTTTTGTGTTTGTGTGTGCTTATTTGCCAGACCATTTAGAGGAAAGTTGGAATACAAATCTTTGCTTCTTGATCCTTTTGGACATAAAGTAGAAAAGGACCCTACTTCTTTGTTCTGAGTCAGAGATTTCAGCTCCCTCGTTTTGCTCAGGATTATGAATCATAGGTTGTGGTATAATTTGCACAGAATTTAAAACACCCATTAATCAACAGGAACATGTAACCTGTAATAAGCCTTCGTTTCACCTGCAGAATTGAGATGCTGCTGTGAACCTCAGCTTGAGATACAGTACTCTGGTGTTTTGGAGTGCATTATTTTTATATAAACTCTTGATAACCTCAACGATACTTTTCAGCTCCTAAAGCTGCCAGTATTTTCATATCATTCATGCAATAAATATCTTTTCATGGTGCTTTAGAAAGTGGAATGACTGAACAGATATTTTGCAGAAGAGGAAACTATAATAGTCAACACATAAAAAGATGTCTACCTTCATTGGTCATCTAGGACAGGCATATTAAAATAACTATAAAATATGATTTCACATTTATCAGGTTAGCAAATATTTAATAATCTAACAATGCAAGTGTGATGAAAATGAGAAGTAGAAAGTATCCCACTTAGAGAACAATTTGGCTCTGCTTAGTAAAATTACAACCAGCGTTGGACTCCTTGGTATATGTGTGATAATATCTCTTGAGCTTGTGCATTAGCAGATATGTGTAGGATGTTTATTGCAGCACTGTTTGTAATGATAAAAACTAGTAACCACCTAAGTGATTGGTGGCTCAGAGGGTAAAGCATCTGCCTGCAATGCGGGAGACCTGGGTTCAATCCCTTGGTCGGGAAGATCCCCTGGAGAAGGAAATGGCAACCCACTCCAGTATTCTTGCCTGGAGAATCCCATGGATGTAGGAGTCTGGTAGGCTATAGTCCATGGGGTCTCAAAGAGTTGGACACGACTGAGCGACTTCAAAAGGAACTGGATAATTAAAATGTGATTTAAATTTGATAGAATATAACAGGTAAAATGAACACACTAGGTCTACACATGGCCACATGGATGAATCTTTTATTTATTTGTTTTTTTGGATGAATCTTTTAAAGCACAATGTGAAATGAAAAAAAAAAACCAGTGTGATGTATACAATGTGAAACATACTCTCATAACAAATTTTTAAAAATTAGGAAACAATACTCTATGTGGCTTATGAATGTATATGAACAATGTAGAAGCATAAACATGAAGTAGAAAGATCAACACACAATTCCTTCCCTCTTGGGAAGGAAGGGAGGGGATGTGAGAAGGGATGGATACAAAGGAGATTTCCTCTGTATCTGTAATATTGTATTATTAGAATCTAAGACAAATATGATAAATTGCCACTAGTTAATTGTGGTGGTGGGTTCATGAATCATTTTTATTTGTTCCACTTTTCTGTGTCAAAAATTTTTTTAAAAAATTAAAATGGTAAAAGAAGATCTGCATATCTAGGAGAGGATGTTGCAATATGAGAATAACAATTCACTCTTTTATTGCTCTTCCTTTAACCCATTATGACTGTGAGTTGTGGTCATTTACTACTCAGGAGTGGGGCTTCCCCTGTGGCTCAGTGGTAAAAGAGTCTGCCTGCAGTGCAGGAGACCCGAGTTTGATCCCTGAGTCAAGAAGATCCTTTGGAGGAGGGCATGGCAACCCACTCTAGTATTCTTACCTAGAGAATCCCATGGACAGAGGAACCTGGTGGGCTGCAGTCTGTGGGGTCACAAAATAGTCTGATGTGACTAAAGCAACTGAGCAAAAAGTAAATACTCAGGAGGAAGAGTGGGTTTTGTTCAGGATGCTTTATTGAACTTTTGTGTAGAACATCATCCCATCTCATGGCTCCTACCTGCTAGTATTATCTTTATGTCCCTTCTCCCCAGGAGATTCATAGGAAGACTGCCTTTCCATGAGGTGTCACTGAGGTGGATAGCTTATGGTTCTAACCTCTCAACCATAAGTGAGTGATACAGTCCACGTCATAAACCTTAGGGAAGACCTTATTGGATTGCAATCACTAAAGACCATCCCTTAGGGCCCAAGGAATTCTCACCACCCCCTGGTGTTCAGCCATGATGAGAACCTGTGGCATTAGAGCTTTTGTCAGGACTCCTAAGACATGGGACCATCTACCAGAGATCTCTGCTAGTCTGAGCCAGTTTTATGCCACACTTACCCTCAAATTTAGTTCTGTCTGCCTTGAGACAATGGCTGAGAGCTTGGATGATAATCTAAGGAACTTTGCCTGGTGTTCCTTCCATCAGTTTAGGTGAATGGGTGATGGTAGGTCAAGGAGACCATAGTTACTCTTGTCCCCAGTATGAGTTCATGAAAACTTGTCTACAGACAGACACTGCCCCCTGGTGTAAAGCAGAGGAAGCTGCCGATTATCAGACCCTCCTGTTTCCATTTGGGGAGGATGTGGAGATACCAGGAGGCCTCCAGAAAGCGTGAAAGTGAAGGTCGCTCAACTGTGTCCACTCTTTGCTACCCCATGGACTATAAAGTCCATGGAATTCTCCAGACCAGAATACTGGAGTGGGCAACCTTTCCTTTCTCCAGGGTATCTTCCCAATCCAGGGATTGAAACCAGGTCTCCTGCATTGCAGGCGGATTCTTTACCAGCTGAGACACAAGGGAAACCCAAGAAGACTGGAGTGGGTAGCCTATCCCTTCTCCAGGGGAACTTCCCAAGGGAGCTCCTTAGAGCCTGGAGCATCTCAAGAGCTAGGATGCGCCTTGGGAAGCAACTGACATCATTGTAGCACCCAAGCCACCAGCAGCTTGCTGGCCAGGGCTACTTGCAGCTGATTGATAGACGCCCTGAGAGAAGGTGTTACACTCTAAGACAGCACAGAAAAGTCATTTAAACTATGAAGCCAGGCAGTGTGAATATGACAGTATAAACACTAGACTTAAAGGCTGTGACACTGCCGAGAGGTGGCTGAGCCAACTCATGCCGTTGACCCCTCAGCTCTCCTTGTGCTCTTGGAAATGGCTGGGTCATGAAAGTTTAATTCATTTGTTTTGCAAGGTCAGAACCTCTTAAAATTGCCCTCTGCCCATCAATTAGTTGGCTTTGTGTTAGTGTTGACTTTGGGATTGTCAGAACACTGGCTTGATTCATCCCCACAGCTAGAGGCTGCCTTAGAAGAAGTGAAGTGAAGTGAAGTAGCTTAGTCGTGTCCGACTCTTTGCGACCCCGTGGACTGTAGCCCACCAGGCTCCTCCGCCCATGGGACTCTCCAGGCAAGAATACCTGAGTGGGTTGCCATTTCCTTCTCCAGCCTTAGAAGAAGGAGCCATCAAATCCAAAGACACACACAGCTTAGAAATCTCCTTTCTTGTTTCCTTGACCAAACACTTAGCAGAACCTAACGTCTGCACTAACGGGAATTGTATGGTGCTCAACAAATAGTATATGGTGGCTGTAGAAAAAAGAGAAAATGTAGGAAAAAAATTACCAGAACTTCTGCCACCCAGAAGTAAAATATCCTTACCCTTTGGCATATAGATGAGCTTCCTGACTTTGTATTATATAAACATGTACATTTGTCTTTTGTGCAAAAAATTTTATCTGGACCTGATTTTGTCTCTCAATAATGTTGTGAATGTCTTACTGCACTCACAGATGAACAACCCCGTATTTTTTAATGGCTGCAGCATGGTGTCCCAATGTGTGGCCATGTCATAATTTGCTTATTCAGTTCTCTTTTGTTGCAAATGTAGATTGGTTGGTTTCCTTTTTCAGTGTTCTGAAACTCATGACTTTTGGGTCATCCTTTGACTCAGGCCTTCACTTCTTCCAGTCAGTTTTACCACTCTTTTTAAGCCCAAATTTCTGATGATTTGGTTCCTCTCATTTCCCCCAGATGTTCTTTGTCTCAGCTTGATGGATGAGATGGAGGTTACGGGTGTAAACTTCCTAAACATCCTTTCCTTTAACTTCAGAATTAATTTTTTATTCTTGTCTATGTTTCTCCACAGTGTCCAAGAGGGAAACATACCTCTGCCTTCTTTTCAGGGATATCCTCTCACTTCTGTTCTTGATTCTATATTACTCTACATCAGTTATTTTTTTTAGCATAGAATTATGTAGACTTTATTTTTTAGAGAAGTGTTAGGTTCACAGCAAAGTTGAGCAGAAGGTACAAAGGTTTCCCCTGTATCTCCAGGCAAGAATACTGGAGTGGGTTGCCATAGACATTCCCTTCTCTAGGGGTCTTCCCATCCGAGGGATTGAACTCAGGTCTCCTGCACTGCAGGCGGATTCCTTACAGTCTGAGCCACAAGGGAAGACCTGAATGTATACAGCCTTCTCCGTTATCAGCATCCCCCATCAGAGTGGTACATTTGTTACAACTGCTGAAACTAAACTGATACATCCTCACCCAGTATTTCCAGTTTACTTTAGGTTTCCCCCTTGGTGTTGTACATTTTATGAGCTTGGACAAATTTATAACGACATGTATCTACTATTATAGTATCATATTTAGTCTTTCTACTACCTTAAAAATCCTTTGTGCTCTGCCTATTTCTCCTTCCTAAGCCCTGGCAACCACTGTATCATTTATTTCTGATCTTCCAGCTTTCTGCCTTCTCTGACATCCCAAGGAATGGACTGCATGGTAGATTTAGGTGGTATATGGAAATATTATTAAATAGCATTAATGCATAAAATAAGAGGGTTACTCCCTTTTGAATCCTTGAATCCTTTTGTTTATTTAAGAATAAAGTGGTAGCACTTCTCAAAACATTAGCAAATACCTCTTTTAACAAAGGGACTGAACCAGAATTAAGAAATGTTCAGACTTTGTATAAAAACATTACCTAGTTAGGATTGTAGAGCATTATTCTGTTTTTATTGCATTTATTATTCATTTTCTTTTTTTGTTTTTGGCTATGCCATGTGGCTTGCAGGATCTCAGTTTCCCATCAGGTATTGAACCCAGGCCACAGCAGTGAAAGCCTAGGATCTTAGCCACTAGGCAACCTGGGAACTCTCCTATTACTCATTTTTTGTAAAAAAAAAAAAAAAAAATTTAAAAATTATGAAACATTTCAAATGGAATACAGAGAATAATATCACGAACACACGTATACTTACTTCCAGGTTTAGTAAATGCCTGTATTTTGCCATGTTTGTCTAAGGTTGTGTTGGTCATAGTTCAACCAGAGAAACAGGAAACAGGACTCCTAAATAGGGATATATGTTTGTATATATGCGTGTATCTGTGTTGTATATATGTATACGGTTATATATGTATCGGTGAATAATTCGTTCTGAGGATTTGACCGTATACCATTGTGGGAGCTGATTTGGCAGTCTCTGTAAGGCTGTTGTCTCTGTGTTTGAAGCTGGAGCTTGAAGTCTGCAGGGAAGGCAGCCTGGAGCCCATCAGAATTGATTGGAATCAGTGTCATTCTCACGGCCTGCAACCTTGATGAAGCAAATGCTATCATGGAACGAAACACACGTCTGGCCCAGGAATCAGAGCAGCTGAAGGAGGGTCCAGGGGAGTATAGATCAGAAGCAGGTCCAGATGAGGCAAAGACGTGACAGTGGATGTGAGGCACAAAAGCACTGACCCCAACCTTCTGAGCATGAAAACCAACGGCCGCTCCTTTGCCTTCACCCCTCCCTGGCAACACTTGCCCCCAAATATCTCTTGTGTCCTACCTTAAATAAAAATATACTAGCTAACACTTACATTGTAACAGGGTGTTTATAGTTACGTCTGGATGGTTATATTTGTATTGATATGCAATTTTATTTCTCTGTGAGTTTACTTAAGTTAAAAAATTTGAGTCACTTTAAAAACAGACCCTTAAGTAAATAATAAAAAACAGAAATGGTCAGGTAGCACTCTTGCAGCTGGGGTTCCTCAGATGACTGAAGTTTGGCAAAAGCTGAGCCTGCCCTGTACTACTTCTTCAAAGAACACTAAGAATATGTTCTTTATTTTCCTGGCTCTGATTGGACTTCTTCTTTGGCTTAAGGATTATTTTCCTGGTTTCTAAAAAGTAATTTTATTTTTCATTTTGGCTGTGCTGGGTCCTCACTGCTGCTCGGGCTCTTCTCTAGTTTCGGCACATGGGCTTATGAGTTGTCGCTCCCAGGCTCTGGAGCGCAGGCTCAGGAGCTGTGGCCCTTGGTCTCAGCTGCTCTGAGGCATGTCGGATCTTCCGGGATCAAGGATAGAACCTGTGTCTCCTGCATTGGCAGGTGGATTCTCTACCACTGAGCCACCAGGGAATCCTTCTTCCTTGATTTTTTTTTTTTTTTACCATCTTAACCATTTTAATTTAGTTTTTGTTTATTTATTTTTTGGCTGTGCTGTTTGGTTTGTGGGATCTTAGTTGCCTGACCAGGAATTGAACCTGTGCCCTCAGGAGTGAGAGCACAGAGTCCTAACTACTGGATTGCCAGGGAATTCCCATCTTAACCATTTTTAAATGTACAGTTAAGTATATTTGCATTGTTGAACAAGAGGTATCTGTTGCTGCTGCTGCTAAGTCGCTTCAGTCGTGTCCGACTCTGTGCGACCCCATAGACGGCAGCCCACCAGGCTCCCCCATCCCTGGGATTCTCCAGGCAAGAACACTGGAGTGGGTTGCCATTTCCTTCTCCAATGCATGAAAGTGAAAAGTGAAAGGGAAGCCTCTCGGTCGTGTCTGACTTGCAGCGACCCCAGGGACTGCAGCCTACCAGGCTCCTCTGTCCATGGGATTTTCCAGGCAAGAGTACTGGAGTGGGTTGCCATTGCCTTCTCCCTCTTCCTTGATTTTTGTTTTGACTAAACCCCTCCCAGTCTTTCCCTGCCTAGCTCGGATGTCACATTTGCAACCTTTCTCTTATTCCCTGAGTTAGAATTCACATCTGCTTTCTTTGTGCTCTCATTAATTTCATTTCTACTCTAGCTAATAGAGCATTTGCTAGATGTGCCTTGTATTTATATTTTTGGGCATGTTTGTTGTCCTCACCTGAATGTATGTGCTCAGAAGAAAACAACTGTTTCTTATTCATCATTGTGATCACCCAAGGCTCATGGTACACTGTGTTGTGAAGTGTTGGTGCTCACTAACATTCTTTTAAAAAGTAAACTAAAGTAACAGAAGGGAGTTGGTCAGGTGGTGGCATTTCCATTTAATTTGGGAGATTGAGAGTGAAGCAGATGCATATCAAATATGTGTCCAAAATCTTAATTAGTGGCTGGTCTCAGAATTACTGGTTTTTAACCCACTGTCATTTTCTATGCCACATTATGCAAGGATTTCATTAGCAAAATATATCTTAGACTGTTACACACACAGTAGTGTGTTGGTTTTTGTTTTCTTTTTTTTGTGTGTGTTGGTTTTCTTAAAAGGATATAGAAGTACAAGTCAGGGTTCCTTTTCTTCAGAAGATGATCAATCATTAGCAAAGGGAAAGGTAACTAACTATACTGTTTTTAAATAATGATGCAAAATAATATTTTCCCAGTAACTAATAGAGCCATTGAATGCTTTAGACATTAAAAAAAGAAGGGGACATATGTATACCTGTGACTAATTCACATTGATGTTTGGCAGAAAACAACACAATTCTATAAAGCAATTATCCTTCAATTAAAAAATAAATTAATTAAAAAAAAGACATCAGTGTGGTCCAGAGTGATTTGTTGAAACTTCAGGAGACTGAGCTCAAGCTAAACTTTGAAGGTTGGGTTTAGAGAGAAGCAGGAAGGTCATTACAGGTGGGAAGACATAGCTTTGGAGAAAGTATAGAAGAGGGCATACCCTAGACCCTAGACCCCTAGACCACCTACACAAGGTGTGGCCCAAGCCATCAACACTGATGTCACCAGAGCTTGTTAGAAAAACAGAATCTCAGGTTCTTTCCTGGCCTACAGAATCAGTCTCTGCAAGGTAGAGTTTGGGAGGCTCTGATAGGTGCTATTTGGATGGAGCTATATGATTTACTCTACATTGTTGGCTAAAGAAATATCCCCTTTGACCTTCAGAATAGGCTAGCTAGATATGAATGAGTTAGATAAAGATGTACTGCCAGTGTCCAGTCTTACCAGAAGGAAACATGAAGTTTAGAAAGGTTTTGATTTGCTGGAAATTTACGAGAGCTGCAGTTCAGACTCAAGTGTACAGATTCCATATACTTTTCACAGCACACCGTGAAAAGTCCTGTTTGGGGAATTCAACAGGCTAGTTCAGAAAGCTCGAATGTGGGCAAGGTAGCAATTGTGCAAAGTGGTGGAGATCTGGATGCTCGGACATCTATTATTTATCCATTAATATGATTTAACCAGAAGAGTTTCATGAAGACTGTGTCAAGGAGACCAATCTGATGGCATTATGTAGATAAGCGTTGGGGAAGAAATGGGACTTAGAGACACCAGTTATTTAGAGCATAATTAAAATTTGTAAACACAAAAAATAGTGTCAGTGGGACTTCCCTAGTGGTGTAGTGGTTAAGAATCTGCCTGCCATTGTAGGGGACACAGGTTCCACCCCTGGCCCGGGAGGACCCCATATTCCTCAGGGCAGCTAAACAGGTGCACCACGACTCCTGAGCCCGCGCTCTAGGGCCCACACTCTGCAGCAAGAGAAGCCCCCGTAATGAGAAGCACTCATGCAGCAATGAAGACCCAGTGCTGCCAAAAAATAAAATAAACATTTTAAAAAATAGTATTAGGAAATTCCCTGGTGGTCCATTGTTTATGACTCTCTGCTTCCAGTGCAGGGGGTACTGTTTTGATCCTTGGTTGGGGAACTAAGATCCCACAAAGCTGTGTGATGTGACCAAAAAAAGTATTATCAGTAAGCCACCCCACAGATGTTTATTGAACACCTACTTTGTGCTGGGCCATGGGCATTTAGTGCTGCCTTCGTGATGTGGTCATGCTCGTATAATGCTTTTGGTGGAGTCAATTAGATAACTGAGTACTAAGTGCATAAAATATTAACAGTGATGACCACCATGAAGTCACCTTTGTTTCCCCTCTCCCAACTTTTTCTCTGAAAAAAGTTCTGGCCTCAAAGTTGGGTGGCTCCCAGTCTCATCATGGTTTTGCCATTAGTGTGTTACATAATCGTCCTGTGGCTCATCTTTCCTACTTAGAACATAAACATCACATTTACCATGACATCACAGCACAAGATATTGTGATGAGATAATTTATGGGAGACATTTTTTGTTTCCTGAGCATGATAAAAGCTTATAATGCTGTTAGTATAAAATTACTTCTAAAACGTTCACTTTTTGAAACTTTTAAAATTTCAATCCCCCAGTGCATCTTAGTCACTTTTCTAATTATAATTATACTGAGAGGGAAACAACAATCCTGCCATCTGTGGCACTTGTTTTCCTTCCCTGGAGGTAGCACTAGTGAGGATAATGATTTATTTGAGATGTTGTTAGTCCCACTCCGAGGGAGAGTGGATGGTGGTTTTTCATCATGGCCTTAAGGCCCATCTGTAGATGGGTGTGATTCTCTAGACAAGGCTATATGGTGAATGTGCACCGTGTCACAGCAGAGGGAAGACAGGAGAGTGTTTGTCCCCTGGGGAAGAAGCAGGATGAGAGCTCTGGGACACTGTCACAGCTGAAGAAGGCAAACCGAGGAAAACCACTCTGTGTTCTTGTGTAGGTGGCACATCCCTCTGAATAGCTAAGGGCTAAACCATCGTTGACTTCATAGGACCATGTGTCCCATGTCTGTGGCTCTCGTGTAAAGGACCTAACAGTAATCTACATGCAGAGTTTAGGCATCTCCACTTTTACCTAACCCTTGTATCCCTGTCACCTTTCATAGTTAGCATGCGTCATGCAGTGTCGTAGCTGCCAGGCTACTCGGTCTCTTTTACTCAGCAAAGCCAGGTGGCCATCTGTGTCAAAGACAGAAAGGCTGATACCGTGTTATACATAAGTATAACGCAGTGAAGCAAATGATACGGGTTCTAAGAAGGGCCTAGATGCATCTTTAGCGGGTGAGCAGAAGCAGGAGGGGGCTTCTGGAGGAACTGGAGCGGAGAGAAGGTGGTAGGAGGTGGGGTGGAGGAAGTGGCACCGGAGGAAGAGCTGCGTGTTTCTGACCCTCTGGTGACACAGAGCCGTGGCCCTGTGTGTTCCCTGAGGGGGGGTGTGTGTGCGCGTGTGGGGGTGACGAAAACATTGTGGAGAGGTAGAAGGAGGGCAGAGAGAGTGAGAAAGGGGGAAGTATTTCATCAACCTGCAGAATGATAAGAATGATACAGATAATACCAGTTAACCAGGTTTTACTGCCCCCTGTGTTACATCCCTGTGTCACGTATCCGCTCCACCTCTTTTGTTTTTTAAGTCTTTTCTGCACATTGTAGTTTCTTCCAGGAATGATAGCCTCCACAGTGAAATGTGCCTCAGATTAGAGGACCCTTTGGAGGATTTCCTCCTTTACCTGGAACATTACTTACCCTAGAATAATCTGGATAAAAATAAGATGCATTAATGTATTTTCAACAAGCACTTAGAATGGTGCCTGTTATATAGTTAGAGAAGTGCTTGCTGCTATTATTAGTGTTCCCATTCTGGTCATTCATTCATCCATTGACTTGTTGAATGTGTGATATCATCTATTTGGGCCCTTAGTTTCTTGCTTCAGGAGCCTGAAGGTGAATCTGATGTAGACCCTGCCCTCAGAGAGTGTATTTCAATAGAAGAAACTAAAGCAAATACATAAATATATAGTGCAGTGAAGAAAATGATATGGGTTCTAAGAAAGGTCTCGATCGAGTTTTCAGGGTGAGTGGAAACAGGAGAAGGCTTCTAGGGGATTGGAGGGAAGGTGGTAGGAGGTGGGGTGGAGGAGGGGTATCTGAGTTACATCTCAGAGGTGGGGAAAGATTCAGACATTGACAGCAGGAGAAACTGCTTTCCAGGAAAAGTCATTGGTACAAATCAAAGCAGAAAAGAGCATATTTAGAGAGAAAATACCATTAGTTAGCTTTGCTGGATTGGAGGCTGTGCATTACCAGAACATGTGTTTTGCCTCATCTCCTGAGTTCCCTTTGCTGTATTTTTTTCATTTCTTTACCCATGAATTAAGTTTCAGCAGGTTGTAATCAGGAAGGGCAGTTACTAAAACGGGTGCAAGTGGCTTTGTAATTATAGCTGCTGCTAAATGCGTAATCTGTCTGTTCTTGCAATTATTAAGGTTTTCATTTTTGTAAGCTGATTGCCTCCTGTTCTGAAAACTTCCTTAATAATATGCAAATAGGGGCCAAGAAGCAATATAAGTCTAGAAACGTGTTTTCCTCTGCATTTACAGTAAGTCACACACAGGCTGACCTGTGGCGGCTTTGTGCATCTCCAGAGGCCCACAGCCATTGGACTCACGATAGGTTGGGACTGCTTGCACCCTCGTAGCCTTGGCAGGCAGGGGAGAAATCACATCTTGGGTTTTAGCTTTCTGTTATGACACACACACTGTCATGACTTCTTTTCTCTTTCCTTGACAGTAATTCCATCATCTGCTTGTGATAAATTACTCTGCCTTTGGTGCTTCAGCTTATCCACTTAACAGCTGAATATGCCCCTCCAGAATGGTGTGGAAGGAGCTGGGAGTTCCCTGGCAGTGGAGATAAATCTGTGAGCAAGTCTCTCCACCTTTGTATGCCTCGGTCAACTCATCCATCCAGTTAGGGGTTACTGTGTGCTATACAGAAATCACACGCTTTTGTTTTTTAAACACTTAATCTGTTTAAAGGTATTTTAAGACTTTAAGTTCTAAGTTAATAGCAGTAATTTTTTAGCTTAAACTTTTTTTTAAGTAGTGATAATTACTACTTATTCTAGTAGTATTCTACTAGAATAAGATTGTTTCACAGTGGAACAGACTTCCTGTATTTTCCTAATAAAATTTAAACTTGAAACAATCATCACAAGAGTAATATAAAATGGATCTATAGTAAGTCAGGTAGAGAAGGAGAAATATAAGACAATCCTTATATGCAGAATTTGAAAAGAAATGATACAAATGAGCTTATTTACAAAACAGAAAGAGACTCATAGAGAATGAACTTATGGTTGCCAGGGGGAAGGACTGGGGGGAAGGAACAGGGAGTTTGGGATGGACATGTACATGCTGCGATATTTAAAATGGGTAACTAACAAGGTCCTACTGTATAGCACAGGAACTCTGCTCCATGTTATGTGGTCTCCTGGATAGGGGGACGTTTGGGGGATAATGGATAGATGAATATGTATGACTGCGTCTCATCCCTGTCCACCTGAAACTATTACAAGACTGTTCATCAGTTATACTCCAATATAAAATAAAAAGTTGTTAAATGGAAAAAAAAAATGGATCTATAGCATAAAAAGGTTGCACAGGGCTAAACAGCTTACAGACCCAATATGGCTTTCTGAATACCCATAAAGCCCAAAACATTCAGTGACAAATCTCATATATGCTCAGTAAATAATCATTGATTGAAGGAATGAAATATTTTTTCTTTAGAGGGAAGCTATGTTTAGATTAAACAACAATTACAGCTAAAAGCCTGGGTGAGTACCTAGGATTTTGAGTTGTTTACATCTTGTAAGTTGTGTAGGATACTTTAGTACCTACTCAAGTGCATATAATGCGTCCCTGCTTTAATCGAGCATGTGTCCTTCTCCCCCATGTGTGTGTATGTGTATACACACACACACAGACAATGGCTTATGGTGAACGGTGATCAGTGCTGCCAGATTCGTGGTCTCCCACGGAGAAGATTTAACGCCGGGACCAAAGGCAGTCTCAATCACTCAGAGCTTTGTGCAGATTTTATTAAAGTAACAGGGATAGAGAAAGATTCCAGTAAGAGGCCCTGGAAGTGGGCAGGACAGGACCCGCCTCACTAGTTTAAGCGGAGCCTTCTGTACTTTTCTGGTAGCTGCTGAGAATAGGAAAAAAGTACCTTAAGGCTGTGAAAATTTTGCCCAGACCTTCTCTCATAGCGTATATCCAAAGCTCAAAAAAGGGCATGTCCTTGAACAAGAGATACTGCTGCCCATGAGGCCTACTTGTCTAAGGCAAAAGAATGTTTGCGTCCTCCTTAAAGGGGCCTTAGACTTGGACTTCTTATCAACCTGCCTGAGTTAACTCTCTCATGTATATATATACATGGCCTGGAGCCACTGTGTGGTCTTTTTGATTTGTATATATGTACACACACGTACAGTTTTTGGAAACATTAACTATGCCACAACATGTTTTCTTGTTTAGATCATGAATCCAAGACCAGGACACTCCTGTGCCCTGGTAACTGCTTATCTGAACTAATGTGTGCTGTTGAGGAGAAAATAACTAGAATGTTAGTCTAAGTCAGAGCAGGTAATATCCCTCCTCCCCTCCTCCCTGTGAGTGTGGAACCATCCTATGCTGTGTCCTCACATCTGATGTATCTCAAATGCAGGAAAAAACCCTTGGAGGAGGTACAGGGTGCTTTACAGATGGAATAGCTGACGGTTTCGTTTGTAGTAGATCAGGAAGTTTCCTTCCATTTTCTCCTTTCTTTCTAAAGTGTCTCATTTCTGTAGCTCCTATAGACACAGAAGCAAGACTGCTCATTCAAGGTTTGTAAGCTTGCTAATTGCATTTTCAGCCTAGATGGTTCTGTGTGTTTCCTCTTTCAGCTCTACGTGGCCACGGAAGCCATCCTCATTGCGCTGGTCGGGGCCACACCGTCGTACCACTGGGACCTGGCGGAGCTCCTGCCCAACCAGAGTCACAGCAACCAGTCGGCTGGTGAAGACCAGGCCCTTGGGGCCTGGCTCCTGACGGCCAACGGCAGCGAGATGCACAAGCATGTGCACTTCAGTAGCAGCTTTACCTCCATCGCCTCCGAGGTAACTGCAGGAGGTGGGAACAGGCCCTTGTGACCACTGGATGGTCCACCAGGAGCCACTGTGTGGTCTGGTTGATTTAAATTTTAGCCCATCTTCAACTCGCTTTCTAGTGAATTGGAGAGTTAAAGAACATCCTTTGAAAACACGTTCTTCTTCCTTCTTACTACAAATGGGGAAAGTGTGAGTCCTAACCAAACTAGTTAGATTAAGTAAGACATGAACAGAAGGGGCCTACCAGGTGGCACTGCTGGTGGTGAAGAACCCAGCTGCCAATGCAGGAGACATAAGAGATGTGGGTTTGATCCCCTGGAGGAGGGCATGGCAGCCCACCCCGGTGTGCTTGCCTGGAGAATCCCCATGGACAGAGGAGCCTGGCAGGCTACAGTCCATAGGGTCACAAAGAGTCGGATATGACTGAAGTGACTGAATACACACGCATGAACTCTAGAAGAACCCCATTTTGACTAGCGTGTCTTTTAAAAAAAAGTGAATTAAAACTTTCATTTCTTTTTCTTACATCAACAAAAATCAACAGAGTAAAGAGAGAAGTGTAATGATTCACCTTCAATATCAACAGTTCATGTTTAAGTGCAGTCCTGTGTGTGCAACACCTGGGGCTCCTTGACTGTACAACAAACAAAAATAGATATGGTACCACCCAGTGTGGGCAGGAAGCCTTATCTTCAAGGGGATTTTGATAGCGAGGAGGTTCTGGTAACAAAAGCGCCGTCTGGGCCAGCCTGAGGTAAATAAGCTGAGTCTACATAGTTGGGTGAGGGCTTCCCTGGTGGTGCTAAGTGGTAAAGAATCACCCAGCCAATGCAGGAGATGCAAGAGATATGGAGAAGGAAATGACAGCCCACTCTAGTATTCTTGCATGGAGAATCCCCATGGACAGAGGAGCCTGGTGGGCTACAGTCCATGAGGCGCGAAGAGTCGGACATGCCTGAGCAACTGAGCCCACAGTCTGGTGCAGAGAAACTTTGGAATAAGAGGCGCAGGGCCAGGACACAGCTGGTTGTTAAAATGTTGAAATCCTCAGTGTCCTTTGCCTGGTCCCACAAGCTATCCATTTGCCTACTGACACTCTGGCCCAGTGGGGTGTTCATGACAACAGTCCAGCACCCCTTATCCCAAAACCTCCAGTGGTTCTCCCACCACACACAGTGAAACCTTATATGTTGCATTCAGGGCCTTTAACCTCCCCAGCTTAATGCTGAGTATACTTTCCGGCCGCATTCTGTATTTCCCTCCGCCTCCCCTGCTTGTCACACATGCCCCAAGCTCTCAGACTGCACCTCTTACCTCGGTTAGGACAACCCCACCATTCACGGGCTCCTCTGCCCGGTGACATCTTGACTTACCCTCTCCCGCTCACATGCCATCACCTTCCCTGGTGAGTCTTTTCTGACCAACTGCTCAGAAGTAAATGCATTTTTGTTTCTGTTCCAGTAACATTTTGTTTGCACTTACATGACACACTCTAGTTTATGGTTCAACTCTATATTTTTAAGTCCTCTGAGCTCAGAAGCCTTATTTTGGTCACCTTTGTGTCTCCATGGCTTACTCGCCACCACAGCAATGACTGCCATCACCACGCATATCACCGCTACTCACCTATAACAATAGCAAGTAGCCTTGTGCAGTGACAACAATGGGCCAGGCATTGTAACATTTTACAGCCCTTGTTTCATCTAACTCTCAGTTTATGAAGTAAGCATTATTTCCCCCATTTTATAGGTGAAGAAATTGAGACATCTTGAGGTCAGCTAGTAAGGGGAGAGCTAGGATTTCAACCCAAATTTGTCTTAACCCAGAAGCCTATGCTCTTAATATTGTGCTTTTTAGGGGCCTGTCCAATCTAAATCACTGCAGATGGTGACTGCAGCCATGAAATTAAAAGACGCTTTCTCCTTGGAAGAAAAGTTATGACCAACCTCGACAGCATATTAAAAAGCAGAGACATTACTTTGCCAATAAAGATCCAGCTAGTCAAAGCTACGGTTTTTCCAGTAGTCATGTATGGATGTGAGAGTTGGACTATAAAGAAAGCTGAGTGCTGAAGAACCGATGCTTTTGAATTGTGGTGTTGAAGCAGACTCTTGAGAGTCCCTTGGACTGCAAGGAGATCCAACCAGTCCATCGTAAAGGAAATCAGTCCTGAATATTCATTGGAAGGACTGATACTGAAGCTGAAAATCCAGTACTTTGGCCACCTGATGTGAAGAGCTGACTCATTGGAAAAGACCCTGATGCTGGGCAAGATTGAAGGTGGGAGGAGAGGGGGATGACAGAGGATGAGATGGTTGGATGGCATCACTGATCCGATGGACATGGGTTTGAGCAAGCTCCGGGAGTTGGTGATGGACAGGGAAGCCTGGTGTGCTGTGGTTCATGGGATCGCAAAGAGCCAGACACGACTGAGTGACTAAACTGACTGATTCAATCTAAATTAGTATCCACATCTTACTTCTTTTTGATTGGTTAACAAAAGCTGAAGGACTTTAAAATTATTTTATGTGGAAATAATTTCAAAATGACAGAAATTGCAAGAATAGTTTAAAGACTACTCTTATATCCTTTAGTTTCCTCTGTTGTTAGTTGGTGTTGATAGCACCAATTTTACCTCATTGGTGCTATCTGCTTTTCTTAATTTTTAAAAGCTACTTGAAAGCTGCATGCATTGGTGTTTTTTTACAACCAAATGCTTCAGTATGTGGGCTTCCCAGGTGGCTCAGTGATGAAGAATCTGTCAGCCAGTGCAGGAGACACAGGTTCAATCCCTGGAGAGGGAAATGACAACCCCCTCCAGTATTCTTGCCTGGAAAATCCCTTGGACAGAGGAGCCTGGTGGGCTTCAGTCCACGGGGTCATACAGGAGTCGGATATCGGATACAACTTAGCAATTAAACAACAACAACTTCAGTGTGTATTTCCTAAAAATAAGGACATTCTCTTTCAAAGCCGTAGTACACTTATCAACTTCAAGAAGTTTAACATAGACGCTGATGTTTTATCAAATCTACTATCTAGACGCTGATGTTTTATCAAATCTGCTATCCATCCCCAGTTTTCCCATTTGACCCAGTAATATCCTTGATAGTACTAGTTTTCCCCTCTTCCACTGAATTCAGTTTAGGATCACATACTACATTTAGTTGTCATAGCTGTTTAGTATCTTTTTATCTTTAGCCCTTCTTTCAGTTTTATGATATTGATACTTTTGAAGAATACATGATACCTTCCTTTTAAATAGAGTGTTCTTCATTTTCAAACTGTCTGATGATTCCTCATTCAGGGTATGCATCCACAGTTAGAAAAGCACATAAGTAATGTTGTGTCCACAGGGGATCACGTATAGAGATACACAATATTCATCTGCCCTTTTGGGGTGATGTTTGACCATCCATGCCAGATATTACCTGATTTCTCCCCTGTACAGTTACTGTTTTTTTGTTTTGTTTTGTTTTTAATTTCAAGAAGTAAGCAATCTATGGGGAGTTGAGTCACTAAGATTACGCTAATTTACTATTGTGTATCAGAACCCCCTCCATCCAATTTAGCCTCCGTTGATCGAGCTTCATAAACCAAGCTAGACTGTGATGGTTACAAAATTAACTCTAGTGCTTCTTCCATCTTTGCCACTTGTTTTTTTTTTTTTTTTTAATTGAGGTACAGTTGACATTTAACATTATATTAGTTTCAAGTGTACAACATAATGATTCACTATTTCTATCATTGTGAGATCACCATAAATCTAGTTAACATTCCTCACCATACATGGTTACAGAAAAATTTTTTTTTTCTTGTGATGAGAACTTTTAAGATCTATTCTCTTTGGAACTTTCAAATGCACAATAGGGTATTAACTGTGATCACCATGCTATATGTAACATCATTGTGACATAATTATTTTATAATCAGAAGCTTATACCTTTTGACCCCTTGTCTCATTTCATGTGTCCCCTCACCTCCCACCTCTGGCAACCACCAGTCTCTTCTCTGTATCTAGGAGCTTGGGTTTGTTTCTTGTTTTTCATCTTTTTGGATTCTACTGTAAATAAGAGCCATTCTCTTCTTCCTTGTCCATCTGTCTGCTTGTCTATCTCCATTTTTCTCTCTTTCTCTCTATCATTAGTATATACTAATGGCTTCCTGAAAGAAAGGGAAAGTGATAGTCACTCAGTCATGTCTAACTCTTTGCAATCCCATGGAGTCTTTTCAACTATTTATAATTTATTATAGCCTTCAATTATTTTGGTGCTCAAATTATTCCCAGTTTACCAGTAGGAACCTCTTTGAGTTGGCTCTTTAGTAATTACAATTTTTGTTTTGAGATAATTGTAGATTTACATGAAGTTGCAGTAAATAATAGGGAGAAATTCCATGAATGCTTTACCCAGTTTTTCTCAATGGTAGCATCTTTTAAAATCATAATATAATATCACAACCAGGATAATGATGTTGATATGGCTAAGACACAGAACATGTCTATCACCGCAAGAGTCTGTTGCCGTGTATATTTATATATAGACATACCCACTTTCCGCCTTCCCAAACGCTATCCAATTTCCCTGGTAACCACTGATCTATTCTCCTATACTTTAATGTCCTCATTTCAAGAATATTATAAAAATGCAATCATGCATGTGGCCTTTCAGGATTGGCTGTTTTTCACTCAGCTTACTTCTCTGCAGACTCACTAGGTTTAGTTATATTACTTTAGTTATGTGATAAGTCTTTTATGCAGATAGATTGGTTTCTCTCACTTTATTCTTTTTCAAGATTGCTTTAGCTATTTTAGTTCCTTTGGCTTTCCATGTAAATTGTAGGATAACTTTTTTTCTGTACCTGCAGAAAATCTTGCAATTTTGATAGGAGCTGCATTAAACCTATATATCAGTTTGAGGAGAAATGGCATCTTTACTCTGTTACATCTTCCAATACATGAACACTGTATGTATTATTTAGGGATTCTTTGATTTCAGTGTTTCGTAGACTTTAGCTTTTAAGTCCTGTACATGTTTTGTTAGATTTATCCTAAATGCTTCTTTTTTTGTTGTTGAGCGATTGTAAGTGGTATTGTATATTAAATTTTGGTGTTCGTATGTTCATTGCTGGTTTGTAGAAATACAGTTGATTTTTGCATGTTTAATCTATGTAGTTATGAACTCATTAATTCTAGGAATATTTTGAAGATTCTTTGGAAATTTCTAGATAATTTTATAAAAAATAAGGACAGTTTTATTTTTCCCTTTGTAGGCGGCATGGCTTTTGTGTTTTGTTTTGTTGCTTTATTGCTCTGCCAGAACTTCTAGCACTCTGTTGGAAATATGGCATCCGTGCATTGTTCCCAGTCTTTCAGGGAGGCTGCAGCCTTTTATCATTAAGTTTAATGTTAGCTGTTCATGTTTGTAGATATTTTTTTATTATGTTGAAACCCCTTCATTCCAATATTATATTAGTTTTTATCATGAACATGTATTGAATTTTGTCAAATATACCACTTTGTAATATTCTACATAAGTTGTGGTGATCATGTGGTTTTCCTTCTTCACCTTGTAACGTGGTGGGTTGCACTGTTTGATTTTCAAATACTGAACCAGCCTTACATCTCTGCGTGGTAGGTACTTCTTTTTGTGTATTGCTGAATTTTAACTGCTAGTAATTTGTTAAGGATTTTTGCTTCTGTATTCATTAGGGATATTGGTCTCTAGCTTTCTCTTGTTTTATACTTTGTCTGGTGTTGCTATCAGGATAATACAAGCTTCATAAAATGAATTGAAACACATTCTCTCCTTGTTTGTTTTCTGGAAGTGAGTGTGTAGAATTAGTGGTAGTCCTTAAAGCATTCGGAAGAATTCTTCAGTGAAATTATCTGGGTATTTAGTTTTTTTTGGGGGGAGTTTTAAAATTATGAATTCAGTTTTCTCAAAAGATATAAGACTAATTAAATGATCTACATTGTATTGTGAGTTGGGGCAGTCTGTGATTTTCAGAGAATTGATCCATTTCATCTAAGTTTTCAAATTTATGTGTATTGTATTACTTTATTATCCTTTTGATGTCTGCAGAGTCTGAAATGATATCCTCTTTTGTTATAGTATTGGTAACAAAATACCAGTACTGGTGATTTCTGTCCTTTCTTAATTACTTGTCATGATAGGATTTTGTCAATTTTATTGATCTTTTTAAAGAACCAACATTTTGTTTTATTGATTATTTTTTTCTGTTTTCACTTTTATTAATGTATATTCTTTTGTTTGCTTTGAGTTTCTCTTTTTTCGGTTCTAAAGGTTGTAGTCTATTGATGAGAGTCTTCCTCTTTGCAAATATAGGCAATTAGTAAAGGAAATTTCCCTCTCAGGTCTGCTTTAGCTACGCCCCACAAATTTTGATATTGTATTTTCATTTTTATTTAGATCAATGTGTTTTTTTTTTTCTTCTTGAGATTTCTTCTTTGACCCAATGATTATTTAGAAGTATGCTCTTTAGTTTCCTAAATGTTTGGAGATTTTTTTGTTAGCTTTCTTTTTTTGATTTCTAGTTTGATTCCTTTATAGTCAGAGGACACTCTCTGGATAATTTCTGTTCTTTTAAATTTGTTGAGTTTTCTTTTATAGCCTGGGATTTGGTCTCTCTCTGGTGTATGTTCCATTGGCACATGAACCAAATGTATATTCTGCTGCTTTGGGGTGGAGTACTTTATAAATATTATTGAGATCCCGTTGGTTGATGGTATTGTTGAGTTCTTATGTATCCCTGCTGATTTTCTGTTCTGTTTTTCTATAAACTGTCAAGAGAGGAGTGTTTATGTCTTCAATTATAATTATGGATGTGCTGAGTTCTCCTTTTACTACTCTCAGTTTTTGCTTCATATATTTTATAGTTCTGTTGTTTGTTGTATGTATGTGGATTTATGATTGCTATGTCTTCTTGAATCCTGACCTGAACGATTGACCTTTTTATTATTTTATAATTCCCCTGATCATTTTCTTGTTCTGAAATGTGGTTTATTTGATATTATTATAGCCACTCCTGCTTTCTTTGATTAGTTTTGGTATGATATATATTTTTTCCTCCTTTTACTTTCAATTTGCCTATATCATGATATATAAAATTGGTTTCTTATAGATAGCATATAACTGGATCAAGTTTTAAAATCCAGGCTGTCAATCTCTGTCTTTATTTGTGTATTTAAATAATTTACATTTAACGCAATTCTTTGTATGTTAGGGCTTACCTCTTTCACTTTATTATTATTTTGTTCTCTGAGTTTTTGTTTATTTTTCTCTTTTATTTTCCCTGCCTTCTGGTAGATTACTTGAACATTTTTTAGAATTCTGGCGACTTATCTATAGTGTTTTTTACTGTATCTCTTTGGCTAGCTATTTTAGTGATTGCTGTTTGCATTACATTGTGTGTGTGTGTGTGTGTATGTGTGTGTGTATAAAAAATTATCACAGTCTACTAATGTCAAATCACCAGTATGAGTAACAAACAGAAACTTCACCTCATCTTATGTCCCTTTTCCCTCCCGTTTATAATTGTCTTAAATATTTTTCTATATATTTTTAGAACCATATTATAGTTTATAATTTTTGCTTCAACCATGAAACATAATTTAGAAAACTCAAGATGAGAAGAAAAGTCTGTTATATTTATCCCCATTTTTTGTTACGTTTTTCTTTCTTCCTGATGTTTCAGAATCCCTTCTTTTCTGTTTTTTTTTTTTCCTTTCTAGAAAATTTCCATTAGCCATTGTTTTAGTGTAGTTCTGATGGTGACAGATTTTTTTTTTTTTTTAGTTTTTCTTTATCCAATACTATCTTTTTAAAAAAATTTATTATTTTTAATTGAAGGATGATTGCTTTACAATATTGTGTTGGTTTCTGCCGTACATCAACATGAGTCAGCCATAGGTATACATCTGTACGCACCCCCCCGCCCCCCGCCACCTTTGAACCTCCTTCCCATTCCCACCCACTCCTACCCCTCTATGTTGTCACAGAGCCCTGGTTTGAGTTCCCTGAGTCATATAACAAATTCCTACTGGCTATCTATTTTATGTATGTTAGTGTAAATGTTTCCATTCTACTCTTATTCAAGACTATCTTGATTTCTTCTTCATATCGTATTTTCACTGATTAGAAAACTCTTGGTTTAGAATCTTTTTCTTTGGCATTTAAAATTTCCTGTTCCACTTCCTTCTAGCCTTTATGGTTTGTGATGAAAAATATGGTATTATTTGAATTATTTTTTTCACTCCTGTATTCAGTTCAGTTCAGTTGTTCAGTCGTGTCTGGCTCTTTGCAACCCCATGGACCACAGCACGCCAGGCCACCCTGTCCATCACCAACTCCCAGAGTTTACCCAAACTCATGTCCATTGAGTTGGTGATGCCATCCAACCATCTCATCCTCTATTGTCCCCTTCTCCTCCTGCCTTCACTCTTTCCCAGCATCAGTCTTTTCAAATGAGTCAGCTCTTCTCATCAGGTGGCCAAAGTATTGGAGTTTCAGCTTCAGCATCAGTCCTTCCAATGAACACCCAGGACTTGCAGTCCAAGGGACTCTCAAGAGTCTGGGTTTATCTTGCATCTTCCTACTCTAACTGTGGGACTAGGCATTTCTCTAAAAAGCTCTGGTTCTATTTATTGCCCCCATAGGATTTTGAAATGGGTGAAAGCCATAAGTCTGCTCTCCAGCAAATCCATTAACCACATTATAGTGAAAGTAGATTTCAGACCAGATTCCACCACAAGTATAAGTGAACTTATTAACTTATTAACTCAATTCTTATTCTCAGAGAAGTTCAAAATAATCTTTCAGGCTTTAGAAGTCTAAACTCTGGTTTTATAAGTGTTCTGTACATTGCTTACATGGCAGGTCACTACAGGCAAACCCCCATTTTCTATAGTCAGGGTACAGATACCTACCTTCCCACAGCTTCAAACACAGAGAACTTTCCAGAGTTCATATTGGCTCAAGACCAAAGAGGGCTTTTAACCTAGGGCATCTCCTCTATAGAGTACAAAACATACTGGGTTATCTGAAAAATTTATGGAAGCTGTGAGTATCTTTCAAATATGTTGAGCTAATCTGTGTATCTTGACTGTCTAATTTCACTAGGGATGGCCCATTTTTTTATATTCATCATTGCTAGTCAGCAGGCCACTATTTTAATCAAGAATAAGCAAAGCATCCTTTGTTGATAGAGACAATGATGGAGAATGGGCTTTCAGAAGAGAAGGCCAGCTGACCACCACTGGACAATGCAACCTTGATGAGAATGCTTGTGGTACCAGGGCGAAGGCTTGACCTAAGTAATACTGATGCATAACGTCCCACTGGATGTGCTTAATACTTTAAAGTGAATTAGATAACACAGTGACGCCATGCTTCAGCATCGTAGACACACAACAAATTTCAGTGGGATTGAATTAAATTAATACTTCGGAAATCTTTAATAGGAGCCCTTTTAGATATCACTTGAGGGACACCACTCTTAGCAAATGTCATTGAGCAACCACTGCATGCCTGATGCCAGAGGAAGCCTTGATACAAAGAAGGAGAGTACTGTTAGACCTGTCCTCTGAGACAGCAGCAGTGGGCACTTGGTCAACAGCTGGTCCCCTGTGGCTGGCACCTTGGTTCTTGGGAAGCTCGCCTATAGCACAGCTTGACTAGAGACTGAATAAGAAGGGAAGGGACCCCAGAGGGCTGCTATTCCCAAAATAGAGAGTTGGTAGATGCAGGAGAAATGGAATTAAATATCTTCCCTAGCAAGTGCTGAAGGTCTTTAGAGCAGCTTGGAGAAAGAGGAGATAAAGAGCTGACTGAGATGGCCCTTTACCTCACCTTCCGGTGATAGTAGCCTCAGATCCCTCTTCTTATCACTGCTTGTGTCTGTGAGTCACTCTCTCTCCTGCCATCTGTCTTTGTCACACTGTAACTCTGTCTGCTTCCTGCTTCCCTTCCTTCCCTTCTCCTTTTCTTTCTCCTGTGTCCTGTATCCCTCTGTCTCTGTCATTTGGTCTTTCTGAGTCTCTATCCCCGCCTTTCCCATCTCAGTTTCTGTCTCTCTGTATTTATACCATTTCTTCATCTCTGCGTCTGTCTGCGTCTCTGTCTCACGGGCTGTCTCTAACTTGTCTTTCAGTCTCTTTCTCTGCTGTCTCTGTGTGTATCTCCATGTGTCTTCCCCTTTTTCTCTCTTTCTTCCCTGCCCTCTCTCCCTCTCCCTGGTTACTCACCTGTCCTCTTTCCCATTCCCACCTGTGTAACTACACTGAGATGTACATACTTGCATATACCATTATCCATCCTGATTATACATATATCATTGTAGATTTATAGACACACAATACTTTCCCCCATGGTATAGAGGCATATATTTGTTCCCATGCTCTTGCCAAGCCGTCAGAAGCTCAGAACAGCTCTCCACCTCAGAAATGTGTCTCAAGGACAAACATCCCCTGTGCAGAAAGTCACCTTCAGCCTCCACCTGGTGGTCCAGAACTACTGGGGGGTGGGGCAGGAGATCTAGGCAGCTGCGCAGCTTGTTGATACCAATATACCGCTCCGTGTGATTCCCAGGGGGTGTTCCGTGGAGACAGTGGGGTCATGGTTTAGGATGAGTTCTCTGAGAGCATCTCAGATGCTCAACCTATGCTCCTAGCCTGTGTGAGTTTGTGATGCTCTCAAGGGTGGCTGTGGCCTGCCCGCCCTGCTGATGGAGGGCCACACGTGGCATCTCTGGCTGCACAGTGAGACAGAAGTCCACGCTCCCCACAGGCTCCTCAGCTGCAGCAAGACTGTTCATGCTTTGCAGGGAGTTTGTGGGTGAGATGACGAGTCTTACAAGGTTTAGTCGGTAGAGGGGAGTCACGAGGCAGATGACCCCGACTGCTTCCCGGCGGGTCCTCAGAGAGGCTCTCCCCCAGGAGCCTTCCCTGTGTGCTGCCTGCTTACTCCTGCCAGCAGCCCCACGCTGTGTGCATTCAACAACTGACTTGAAGAGAGTTTTTTAAATTAGCCCTTTTTAATAAGCCATTGATCTGGGACTCAGTGAGCCAGCCCATGTTCTTCCCATTGTACCAGTGGTCTTCAGACTCCTTTTTTTTTTTTTCTTACAAAACAGAAGGCTTTTGTTTTGAATGGCATCTCGGTTGACATTTCAATATTGAAAAGAGCCGGGTGCTGTGCTGTTGCATTGCAGAGGAGCAGAGTCCAGGGCCCAACGCTCTGCCGCCGCCAGCCAGCCCCGCCAGTGCCACAGCAGTGGGAACAGGGCAGGAGCTTGGCTCTGTCTGGGAGGAGGCGTGGGAGTGTGGGTGTGTGGGGCGGGAGAGAGAAGATGCGTGGGGGGACCGTGGGTGCACACGTGTTGGACTGAAAGCAACATAGATTCTCATCTTCCCCAGCTGCCAGTCGCCTGCTTGAAATTGCTTCTGACAGAGTAAATTCTAGGGGAGAGAGCAAACAATTGTAATGTTTGTATTGTGGCTGGCAAATTAAAAATGTAAGAGTGCACAGGTTCAGAGTAGCAGGACGACTTGGTGTCACAGTGGCGAGTGGAGGTGTGTGGCCGCTGATTTCCGTGGTCTTTCTCCAGTGGCATGTGACAGAGGCAGGGAGTCAGCCCACTTCGGAATCTGTCCTGGTCCGTCTTCTCTAAAGTGATGTGGCTATCAGGATATTTGTATCTAGTTCATGAGGAGCCTGGCAAGTGGTCCCACACAAACAAATCACACAAGTACTACAGAAGTAGTAATGATTCCATTCAGCCTTCATAATTGTCCAGCCCCAATAAACTTACAGGTGTCCTGATCTAACAAAAAATCACGAAGAATCAACTGAAATGAGCAATAACTCCCGTGCCGCTCCGCCGTTCACCTGCATACTCAGAACTCAGCGCCTGCTGCCCTGGTGTTCACAGGGTCACCCCATCTCTTTGCATGTGTCCATAGAGTACCAAGATGGGGCATGTCTGCTGTGTATTTTTAGTGCAGAATCTCCTATTTTCCCTGAAGTCATTTATTTCGAGGTCCAAAGAAAATGTCCCCCATGCACCCTCATCTCCAGCATTCAGAGTGTGTGAGTTCCATGTGGGTTCACAGGCTCCACTTCTGCCTTGGGCCCCGGAGCCCAGGTCGGGGGATGTTCCAAGTTTTGGAACAGGAGCAGGTGGTATGGGTGGCGTCCAGTTTTGTTGCTGCCTCTACCAGCGTGACGAGAGTTAGCGGAGCAACAGCAGCAGGGGCAGAATGATGAGATGATGATCAGGGGGCAGTGGTGCCAGGAGGGATGGTGGTGGTGGCCACTCTTCAGCCAGTATCCTTTAGAAACTGCTGCTCTGCACTCACTCCGAGGTTCATCCACAGTTACAGTGGTGGAGTGCAACCCCAGCCAAGCGTTCCACATAAAGGCTTAAGATTCCTTTTTTTTCTTGACTGCCGCTTGGCATGTGGGATCTTAGTCCCCCTCTTTAACTCTTTAGTTACTTTAGTTTTGATTACTACTCTGGTTTTTCAGTTATTCTTCCCAAACTCCAAAGTGATAATAGTAAAAGCAGCACCCAAACTTTGCCAGTAAGTCGGTAAATATCCTTGGTATACAGTCTGTGTTTGTAGACAATATATAGTACATATTGAAATTATTTGATATAAAATGAGAGTTAAAAAAGCAAGTAGAGGGACTTCTCTGGTGGCTAAGTCCAGTGGCTAAGACTCTGGGCTTCCAATGCAGGGTCCCCCGCAGTTCAATCCCTGGTCCTAGACCCCACATGCCGCAGCTAACGATCCTGTATGCTGCAACAAAGATCAAACATCCCGTGTGCCTCAACTGATACCTAGCTCAGCCAAATAAATAAATAAATGTAAAAAAGCAAGTATAAAGTCTTTTTGTCTTCTCATGTAAAATACTTGAAAATAAATATCAAGGCAGAGTCTGCAGAACTCGAGTTTAAGGAGATTGTCTTAAAAACACGCACTTGAAGACTCCTACCCTTATTACATTCAGGTCAGGCTTTGCAGAAGTTATTCATGGAGGGTTTTGAGGAAGGGTGAATAAAAGGTTATGTAGATGTGATTAACTTGGTATTAATGCAAAAAAAAAACCCCTCTAATCTAGGAGTCTTGACTACTTTAAAATGAGCTAATAGCCATTGGGGTGAATTTATGTAGCAAATTGCTGTCTGCTGTATTCAAATTATTCCCCGAGCTCTGACTCATTCAGAAAGCACCAAATATCACGGAGACACACAATTATCATGCTTAATTAATGTTTGCCACCAAAAAGAGTAAGGTTGGAATCTTTAATATCATTGTGGATATTGAAGAACTGAAATTGACTGATTATTATCTGGAGATTAATATATTTTCCCCAAGCCATACCCTGGGGTCAAAAGACAGAGTGTTAAAACTTATTGGAAAAATTCACTGCAATAATTGCTTTAGGGGCTAATTTTTTTTTAATGTCTTGCTTCCTTACGCCTGTACTACTGATTGTTATCGGCTACACACTTCACCCATTAAGTGGTAATTCAGAGTGACAACTACATTGAAATGAAGCAAGTTAGTTAATCACCATGAAACTGTTCCTGAACTACCCTGTCCAAGCACTCCCTAATCACAGGAGGCCCCTGAGGACCTGACTTTCTACTGAAGGGAGATTTTCCTGTGTACAAAGCCGTAAGTATTATATTTTTGTGGGATATACAGGACGGCGGAGGGCTGAAGTTTGGTTGGAATTGTTACCAGAACCGTTCAGAATTTTTCTCAGCATAGTACCCAGCACACCAGTTGTGCCGAGCCCTGGGGACGTGCTGTAGTGGTGTAGGGGAAGCCACTGTCTGATTCAGCCCCAGAGCCTGGAGGTACTGACAAGTGAGGAGCCAGTCTGGGTGGGGCTATGGTGCTGGTAATCTGACTTCTTTGTTGCTGTTGTTCAGTTGCTAGGCTGTGTCCAACTCTTTATGACCCCATGGACTGCTCCACACCAGACTTCCCTGTCCTTCACTATCTCCCAGAGTTTGCTCAAACTCATGTCCATTGAGTCAGCAATGCCATCCAATCATCTCATCCTCTGTTGCTCCCTTCTCCTCCTGCCTTCAGTCTTTCCCAGCATCAGAGTCTTTTCCAGTGAGTCAGCTCTTTGCATCAGGTGGCCAAAGTGTTGGAGCTTCAGCTTCAGCATCAGTCCTTCCAATGAATATTCAGGGTTGATTCCCTTTAGAATTGACTGGTTTGATCTCCTTGTAGGGACTCTGAAGAGTCTTCTCCAGCACCACAGTTCAACAAATCAGTTCCTCGGTGCTCTTCTTTATGATCCATCTCTCACATCCATACATGACTACTGGAAGAAACATAGCTTTGATTCTATGGACCTTTGTCAGCGAAGTGATGTCTCTGCTTTTTAATACGATGTCTTTTCACCAAAGCAGGACTTTGGGTGACAGGAGCTTAATCAGTAACACATGCCCAGTCTTGTTTGGCCACCCAGTCAGCCCATGGAAGCTGCTTTAGTCTTAGTTTTTCTTTATGGTCAGGCAGGCTGTGTCCCCAAGTAGCCATGGGTTCATTTTCCTTTCTGGGGAAGGCTACATTGGATTAGTGATCTCCTCTAGGCCAGTGAGTGAGTGTGCCTTTTGAAAGGGACACAGCAGGTGGGGGGCTTGAGTGCCTCTCTCTGTCCTGCTGAGGCCCCTGCCTGGCGTGTGGGCTCGTTGACATTCTGTGTATTATATTCGGCACTGTCCTTACGGCTGTGTGATCCTTGTGCTTCTCTCAGGGGGTATCTGTGGACAAGGGAAGGTGCTTTCAGGGCCATACTGCTTCAGTCACTGGGGCATTGGGAAGTAGATGTTTCAGTGGCAGATTTTGCCTTGACAGCTTTTTCAGCCAGGTTTCCAGTACGCTACCATACTTACATTTCTTCTTAGCTTTCTTTCTCATTGATGTAGGACTAAGCTGGAACCAGAATGTTCCATGTGTTAAACTGGTGCTAGGAGAAAAGAAAACCCCTCAAATCCCAAATCTCTCTCATACATCAAATCTTTTCTCATACAAGAAAGCCATTCAGTGGCTCCAAGGAAATGATGACAAGCTAGGTGGTTCCCTGCCTGTCCATCAACTTACAACTTGATGCTTGAAGTCATGACTTTGAGATAGTGTATATGAAGATGGCTGTAAGACTATAACATTTCATGAGATAGTGTATATAAACTCCTATTATATAGATAATTCATCAGATACTTAATTTGTGCTGGTACTGTCAGTTAAGCACTTGGGATATAAATATGCGCTTAGGAGACTCACAGCATCATAGGGGAGAGACAAGTAAGCCAGTAACTCACCATACATCCATCACATGCTAAGTTGCTTCAGTCATGTATGACTCTTTGCGACCCTATGGAACAGAAGCAAAAATAGGAAAGAGATGGCAGAAGGACTAGAGTGGTCATCCCTGCTCCTACAAGTCAGGCAGGACTTCCCAGGAGAGGAGGAGAGATGAATAGGAGCCCACCAGGGGACCAGGTGGGGTTGGGGGTGGGTATGCCAGGCTGGGGCACAGCCCGCCCTAACCCGCCCTAAGGGTAGTCAGTTTCTCTAAGGTGGCAGGCTTCTCGGCAACAGTGGAGTGAGTAATGTTTGTTTTCCTTTGGGGAGCTCACCTGCAAGGCTCGGTCCTACATTATTCATGTGTGGCTAATGCAGAGTCATTCACCCACCGATGGCAAAAGCAAGGAGGACCAGAAGGTCACAGCCTCCTCGGGGAGGTACATGACCCACGCTCCAGAAAGCTTAGGAGAAAGGGCTTTTGTTTACCGTGCACCACCCCTTCCATTAGAGTGGTCTGTGGCTACAGCACGTTTCTCAACCCTTGTTTCATGAAATGTCACCATTCATGAGTGGGGAGAAGGGGGCAGCTCAGGTCACAGGAGGAAACTGAAGCAGAGGCGGACAGACTCGTGACGTTGACAGCCAATGAGAAGTCGCTCAGAGCAGGGGCTGGTTGTGTGTCTGAAGATCCTTCTTGCTCTAAAGAAGTCTTCCTAATATGTGTAACCAATTTAAGAAATATCTCTTATAATCGCATTCTAGGCCAGTGAGGAAGGTTAAGGCAGCACAGCCCTATTCACAGGAAGGAAGACAAGAAAGCAACCTGGGGATGGTTTGTTTGTATCCATGTGGCTATACCAGGGTGTCAGACAGTGTGTAAAGGATAAAAGTTCAGTTAAAAGTTAGAAATTTTATTAAGTATCTGTATTTAAAACATGCACTATAGAACGAGCTAAATCTACTCTTAAAAAAATAAATGAATAAACAAAACCAACTTGGAAGTTGACTTTCAAATGAATTATTCCTATCTCCTCACCCCCAGCCTTCTTCTCATTTCCCAAGTAGCCAGGCCACAGAACCTCCACTCCAAATCTGACATGCCATCTTCCTTTTCTACCTTTTCCCTCTCCTTTCTGCCAACCCCTGGTGCTGTTACCCTAAGCCACAAGGACCTGCTTATTTCTAGTATTCCTTCTAATGATCAGTTAATTTTTTCCCATAGTTTCCTGAATGGAACACATGCTAAAAAATAGCCTTCACCCAGCATGTTGTAGTCTCTGTGCTTGTCGTTTAACACACTCAAATATACCGTTTTATCACTAGTTAGCTCCAGAATTCTAAAACTTTTAAATAATTTGAGCATATAATGCTCAAGGAAGATTTTGAGGCAGATGTCTTGGCATTAGGACCGTAATCCACTGCCCTCTCTAATGAGATTGTGTCTGAGCTGCAGTTGGGTCATCTATAAATTGGAAATAGCCAATACCTATTTTGAAAGGTGGTTATTTGAGATTAGAGGAGAATATTATATAAAAGTTGGATGGTTACTCATTATCTGGTTCTAAGCAGCATACCTCCATTTGATACATCTTTTTTTAATTGAGCTATAATTGACATTCAACACCATAGTAGTTTCAAGTGTACAACGTAATAATTCAATATTTGTGCAATAATATTGTGAAAATACAACCACAGTAAGTCTAGCTTGCATCCCTCACCATATATAGTTATAAAAATTTTTTTTCTTGTGGTGAGAATTTTTAAGATCTAGTCTCAGCAACTTTCAAACGTGCTGTCTAGCATTAACTATAGACATCATGCTATATATTACAATCCCATGACTTATCTATATTATAACTGGAAGTTTGAGCTTTTTGACTCCCTTCACCCATTTACCCCCCCTCCTCTGCCCTCTCTGCAACCACTAATTTGATCTCTGTATCTATGAGCTTTTTTTATTTTTTAGAGTCTGCATATAAATGAGATCATGCAATATTTGTCTGTCTGTCTTTCTCTGTCTGACTTACTTCACTTAGCATAACACCTTCAGGTCCCATCCATGTTGTTGCAAATAGCAGAATTTCCTTCTTTCTCATAACTTAAATAATATTCACACACACACACACATATATAAGATTTCCTTTATCTGTTCATCTATTGATGAATTTTAGGTTGTTTCTGTATGTTAGCTATTATAAATAATGCTACAGTGAATTTGGGGGTGCATGTGTCGTTTCTAGTTGGTGGTGGTTTAGTCACTAAGTCGTGTCTGACTCTTGTGACCCCATGGACCGTAGCCTGCCAGGCTCCCCTGTCCATGGGATTTCTCGTTAGCGTTTTCATTTTCTTCAGAAAGATACTTAGAATTACTGGGTCATATAGTAGTTCTGATTTTAATTCTTTGAAGAACCACCACACTGTTCTCCCCAGTGACTGTACCAGTTATATTCCCACCAAGAGTGCATAAGGTTTCCCTTCTCTTCACATCCTCACCAACACTTGTTTCCTGATAACAACCATTCCAGCAGGTATGAGATGATAGCTCATTGCGGCTTTGATTTGCATTTCTAGCACCTTTTAATATACCTATTGGCTATCTGTCTGTCTTCTTTGGAAATTTGGCAGATTGTCTGCCCAATTTTTAATTGGATTGTTTGGGGGTTTTGCTATTAGTTTGTATGAGTTATTTATATATTCTGGATATTAACCCTTTATCAAATATATGCTTTGCAAATAATTTCTCCTGTCTAGTGCATTCCTTTTTCATTTTGTTGATTGTTTCCTTTGCTATGCAGAAATTTTTTGACTTGATATAGTCCAACTTATTTATTTTTACTTTGGTTACTTTTTTTTGGTGTCAAATCCAAAAAATTATCACCAAGACCAATGTCCAGGAGCTTAACAACACTGTTTTCTTCTAAGAGTTCTATGGTTTCAGGTCTTATGTTCAAGTCTTTAATCTGTTTTGATTTTTTAAAAGATCTTTGTATATGTTGTAAGATAGAGGTCCAGTTTCATTCTTTTGTATCTGGTTTTCTCAACAACATTTATTGAAGAGCCTGTCCTTTCCCCATCATGCATTCTTGGTTCCTTTCGTAAATTACCTGACCATATACATGTGGATTTATTTCTGGGCTGTCATTCTGTTCTGTTGATCTGTATGTCTGTGACATAGCTTTGATATATATTTTTATTACTCAGGTATTAATTTTGTTTTTAGGATTATATAAGCATGCAATCCATTTTAAAGCAATTATTTTTTCAAATTATATTGCTGCCATGTCAAAAAAAAACGATTGATTTGATTTGTAATGGTCCCTTAAGACATAAGGTTTGATGATATCAAGGGAATTTCTTAAAACATATTTTGTTACCACCTTTAAAACTTATCTCTAGTTCCTTTCAATTTGAGGTTGGTCTCATCCATACTAATGGTATCAGATAATACTTGTTCATGGATGAGTCAGCCTAAGTATTTCCAGCTTGAATCTGTTCTCTTCTCTGAGGTCTCCACCTTGTCCAGACTGGCCTGGACCACTGCAATGACCTTGACAGGTCTTTCCATACCCATGCTTACTATCACTCTTCCATTCTTTGGATTGCAGCTAAATCAACTTTAAAAAAAAATTATTTTCTTGAAGTATAGTTTATTTACAAAGTTGTGTTAATTTCAGCTGTACAGCAAAAGTGATTCAATATGAAGGAGAACATGCATATTCTCCTTTATATTCTCTTCCATTATGGTTTTTCAGAGGATACTGAATATAGTTCCCTGTGCCATATATAGTAGGACCTTGCTATTTATCCATTCTGTATGTAAATAGTAGTTCAACTTTTCTTGACATACAGCAATACTTTATCCCTTTTTGAAAGGTGCCATTCTCAGTGTCTAATCAGTGAGAATCCTAATATTAAACAGAAACCTCCCAGCCGCTTCCTTAATACCCAGTCAGTGGTTCTGTCTCAGCTCTTCACTTCTGTGTACCTGCCTCTTTACCCTCTTTGAGAGCTTGGAGGCCTCGCCTGCCACCTGGCCCTGCACTCAATCTCTTATTTACCGTATTTTTGTTCCTTTCAAGATGCCTGCTTTTGGGGTCTGTTCCCAGGTGTGTCCAGTTTTCTCTCAGGTCTGCCCTCTCTAGAAGAGTGAATGATCGTACCAGTGCTGTTAATGCCAGGCCCCTTAAATCCTTTCTGAAAATGCAGTGTTATTAGCTTAAGAACACAGTATTATTAACTTAAGAACTCAATACAGTGATTGTGGTAAGCATATGAATAGAAATACAGATGTTGGTTATGAAATGAAAATAGATAGGTCAAACTGATGAACTGAAAATATGTTAATTTTACATTCTTTTCTGTATGAGAAAAGTAGATTTCCTGCCTTTTCAATTTGCAAGTGATTTTTCAATTTGAAATGAATTAGTATAGAAAGGAATATTCTGTAGCTTTAGAATTTGGCTTGTCATTAAAAATGAGAGGAGAGTCATCACTTATAATCTCTAGCCAATTAAGGGTTTGAGTGACTTATAAATTTATGACTTTTAAAATTTAAAGCCTCATAAAGAACACATTTTTCAAGACTGTCACAGTCATCATATTTAGGTTTCTTAGCATTTAATTTCTGATACCCTGGTTTGGGTTTTGCCTTGGTGCTAAGTATTGGCCAAAGGGCAAGAAAATTATTTAGTAATTTAGTCTAACTTGGTGGGTAATTTAGTCTAACTTGGTGGGTGACCTCTTTCTAAAACTGTAAGGGCTTCTTTTGTGGCTCAGTGGTAAAGAATCCACCTGCCAGTGTAGGAAACACGGGTTCCATCCCTGATCTGGGAAGATCCTGCATGCCATAGAGCGGCTAAGCCCATCTGCCACAGTCCTGAGCCCGTGCCCTAGAGCCCAGGAGCCACAACTCCCGGGGCACCGCCGCAGCTGCTGAAGCCCGGGCATGCCGGAGCCGCTGCTCCACTGGGGCAGCCAGCACAGTGAGAAACCCGAGCATCGCAACTGAAAAGCGCCCCCGCCCTCCACAGCTGGAGAGAGACGGCACGGCAGCAAAGACCCGGCACAGCCAAAAGCAAGTAAATAAACAAAACTGTGAAAATAGGTCATCTCCTGATAAATTTTCTCAAATACTGTGGGGATCACTCTCCCAGTGTATTGTGTCTGCGCTTTGACAAAATAAAACTCTTTAGATTATATAGTAGGTATGTGATAAGCATGTAAACTATATTTGGAAAGTTTTTAATATTGAAAACAGGACAAAACATTCAAACCAAAATTGCATAAGTTCAGGGGACAGGGAATGTGGAAAACTGACTTGTAAACACATTTTCCTAAGCACTTGACTTGGTATTCCTGAGTCAGCCATCCCTAGTTCCCCTAGATTTGTCAGTGGGGTCTCCCAGGTTCCAGTTGTCACATTCTCTAATTTGCTTTTTAAAAATCTGGCAGTGCTTTTCAATTTTTCTATCAGTTCTTAACTGTTTTCCAGAGATGTAGGAAGATGCATTAGCCCAGCTGGCACTGACCTGAAGAAAAATTACAAGAAATTACTTTGACACTTAGAACTAGCAGCCTGAGAATTAGAATTTGAAATTTGCTGGTGAAACATCCCTTGGGCCATGTCTTCCTAAAACTGCCATCCAATCTGATAGCTGTCCAGTGGCTGGAAGGTTAGTATTACAGCCTTTTTGATGAGTTTGAGAAGTTCTGCAAATGTGGTTCACAGGATAGTTGGTGATGGAGCAGCCATGTTGGTCTCTCCTTACTGATTAAACGCAAAACTGATCAATGCAAGTCTGAACCTCTTGGCCATGTAAACAGAACAGCAGAATTGAAGTGCAGGATAATCAAAGCTAAACTTGCAGGCCAGATTTTAAAGGCGTGAGAGCACCAAAACAAACATCGAGCATATGAAAGACATAAAAGCATGTGTTTGAACTCCGGGGTGTTAACAAGACCTGATTGCACTTGTTTTCTATTGTCCATTGTAAGAGAAGGGATATAGCCCTGTGACAGATACAGCCCTTTCTTCTCTAATAAACCAACCTGATATTTAATATTCGATTCATTTTTCAACCTGAAAATTGTCCCCCTATGCATTCCTTGTAAGTTGAGAACTATCCATACATTGAAAATAAATTAATTTTTCACAAAACAGAATTTCTCCTTCAAATTCCAAAACTTGTAATCTATTTTATGTGAAGTTTAAAATGTACTTACTCATTCCTTACAGATCCTTAAATCAGTTTCTTAGCATCACTTAATTTTTTTGACCACTCAGGCCATGCTTCCTGAAGTATCTGGTTAACTGGAGGTCTTGAAGAGGTTGAATAATATTTGGAGTAGGAGCCCTGGAGGAAGTGGGTGGGAGTCTGGGGAAAGGTGGTCTGAGAGTGGAATGTGCATAATCAAGATTTTAGAGGTGATGCTGTAGTTGAGGATGACATGGTCCAGAGGAGGGGGTTAGGGTATTCTTAACCTATTCTTGCCTGTGAGAATCATCTGGAGAACTTAAAAACATGCGGTGCCTGGGCTCTACTGCAGTGTGGTCAGGGATTCAGCCTTTGACTTTACCATCACTCACATGCGACCCTCTTCATCATGGACTCAGGTAGAGCCCCAGCTTTCCTTTCTTTTTCTTCTTTTTTAACATAGACACATTACCTTTTCTATCTTTAATTTTTTAATTATAGTTGATTTACACTGTTGTGTTAGTTTCAGGAATATACCGCACAGTGATTCAGTTTTATATATACACATATATATATGGGCTTTCTAGGTGGTGCTAGTGGTAAAGAACCCCCTGCCAATGTAGGAGGCGTAAGAGACATGGATTTGATCTCCGGGTGAGGAAGAACATTTTTAGATTACTTTCCCTTATAGTTATAACAAAATAACTATCATATATATAAGCATCCCCTGTGTCATACAGCGGATCCTTGGTTATCTGTTCCATATACAGTAGTGTATATATGTTAGTCCCATCTTCCTAATTTATCCCTCCCCCTTCCCTGGCAGCTCAAACAGTAAAGAATCTGCCTACAATGTGGGAGACCTGGGTTTTATCCATGGATCAGAAAGATCCCCTGGAAAGGGGCATAGCAACCTACTCCAGTATTTTTGCCTGGAAAATCCCATGGACAGAGGAGCCTGGCAGGCTGCAATCCATGGAGTTGCAAAGAGTTGGGCACGACTGAGCAACTAATGCTTTCTTCTTCCCCTTTGGTTACCATAAGTTTGTTTTCTATGTCTGTGAATCTATTTCTGTTTTGTAAATAAATTCATTTGTATCTCTTTTTTTTCTTTCAGATTCCACATATAAATGACATCATATGGTATTTGTCTTTGTTGACTTACTTCACTTGGTATGATAATCTCTGGGCCCATCCATGTTGCTGCAAATGACATTACTTCATTCTTTTTTATGGTTGAGTAATATTCCATTGTATTTATATAACACGTCTCCTTTATCTATTCATCTGTCAATGGACATTTAGGTTGCTTCCCTGTCTTGGTTACTGTAAATAGTGCTGCAGTGAACACTGCGGTACACGTGTCTTTTCAAATTATGGTTTTCTCCAGATATATACCCACGAGTGGGATTGTGGGATAATATGATAACCCTACATTTGTTTTTTTAGAGATCTAGCTTTCAAATGACATTCTAAGTAGATTAGTGGAAATAAAGAAGGGAGAGAGGACAGATCAGCCATCTCTTGAGACCGTTTCCTGGACACAGCCGCGTGATGCTTCCAATTATGTTCATTGTGCAGAACTTGATAGTGTGGCCATCCTGATTGTCAGGGAGATTGGGAAATTTAGCCTTTATTCTGGGGAGCCATATGCCCAGCTAAGCATTCTATTTCTATGAGAGAAAGGAAGAGTGGCTGTTTCAAAGCAGGCTAGATTTTCTGCCCCAGAAAGCTAGTAGGTTACAGTCTAATGATGTGGTCTTCAGACAAGCTGATAATTTTGGAGTTTGGTTATCTGCTCGCATCTCAGGTTCTCAGGTCCTTGGATAAAAAGGAAAAGCAGCTTCCAGTTGAGAGGGACCTGGTTCAGTGAGTGAATTTCCTCTGTGCACAGTCAAAGTTCAGTAAGAGCGAGAATGGAAAGTTCAGAGGAGTTAAAGAAGTAGGGGATTTCCTGCAGGTGGGACATTGTTTCACCACCCACCATCCCCCTATGCCTTCCTTTTCTCAGCATCGATTTTGTTATTATAGTAAACACTCCTTTGCAAATGCCCACAACTTCCTGGTGCCTCCTTCCCTATGTAGTACTCCTGGGAAACCCCTGACTCCTCCCCACCTTCTCTGCACAGAGTGAGTAAGTACAGAACTCAAGTGTGCAGTCACCGTGCCCTGTGACATTTCCTTTGAATGGGCCATGTCCCCTTTTGAGAAGGGCCTGTCTTCTTCCTCCTTAAACTTTAAGCTCCCCTTCCGCTCACACTCCCTTCAACCATCAACCTCACTTGAGATTTCAGTGAAGAACTGAAGCAATCCAGCAAGGTCCCTTTACTGCCTGCTTCTGAATCCACGTTCTGTCTTCCTCCCATTTCCACGGAAGTCCCTCACGTCTGTGAGAGGCTCCCTTCTCTACTTTGTGCACTCAGGACCCTTCCTTTTGCTTCTCCAGGTTTGTTTCTCCTGAAGGTGGCGCCAGTGGGAAAGAACCTGCCTGCCAGTGCAGGAGACATGAAGAGATGTGGGTTCCATCCCTGGGTCTGGAAGATCCCTGGAGGAGGGCATGGCAACCCACTCCAGTTTTCATGCCTGGAGCATCTCACGGACAGAGGACCTTGTGGGCTATAGTCCATGGGGTCACAAAGAGTCAGACATGACTGAGCATACCCTCTCTACTTTGCACCTTCAAGCCCCTTCCTTCTTGCTTTTCCAAGTACTTTCCTACAAGGATATCTTCTCTACTGTCTCTCATTAATACGCACACATGTCAGTTATCTCTGACCCCCACCTCCCTGTCCAAATACTGTCCTGTTTCCTTACTCTTCTTCACAGCAAAACTTATGGAACCCATTCTGTGTACATCTGTTGCCTGCAGTTCCTTAAGCTTGTCCAGTTCTTCAACCTTCTCTAACCCAGCTGCCATTAGCACTCTACTGAAATTGCTGTTTTTTAAGTGTCCATTTTGTTTCCAAATATAACTGTACACCTCTGTCCTCATCTTAACTTGACCTCTAAAGCATAATTGGATATACTTGATTACCCGCTTCCTCCTTCAATCACATCTCTTCTTGTAGTGATTGTGACACCACCCTCCCCTCTGTTTCTTGCTCTCTCTGACCCCCTGCTGCTGCTGCTAAGTCGCTTCAGTCGTGTCCGACTCTGTGTGACCCCATAGACGGCAGCCCACCAGGCTCCACCGTCCCTGAGATTTTCCAGGCAAGAACACTGAAGTGGGTTGCCATTTCCTTCTCCAATGCATGAAAGTGAAAAGTGAATGTGAAGTTGCTCAGTCGTGTCCGACTCTTTGCAACCCCATGGACTGCAGCCCACCAGGCTCCTCTGTCCATGGGATTTTCCAGGCAAGAGTACTGGAGTGGGGTGCCATTGCCTTCTCCGCTGATCCCCTACCAGTAGTGAGTTTTCTGTGGTAGTTCTCTTCTACTCAGCCACCAAACGTGGACGTGTACTGGGCTCCTGTCCTGCGCCTCCTCCTTCATCTCTGTTTTCATAAGCTCTCATTTCCTCTCCCTTGAGCTCAAGACACATCCAAATGCTTGATGAGCATTTCAGTATGAATGTTTTTATAGGCACCTCAATCTCCATCTCATCCTCAAAATGTGTCTAAACAGAGCTCTTACTTTCCCACTATGTACCTGATAACCCTTTTGCAGCTTCCTCTACCACACAATGTCACCACCACATATATACAATGGAATATTACTCAGCCACAAAAGAAATGAATTGGGTCATTTAATAGTGATGTAGATGAACCTAGACTCTGTTATACAGAGTGAAGTAAGTCAGAGAAAAACAAATACTGTATATTAACACATATACATGGTACTGATGAACCTATTTGCAGGACAGGAGAAGAGGCACAGATGTAGAGAACGGACTTGTGGACATAGTGGGGGAAGGAGAAGGTGGGACGAACTGAGAGAGTCGCATTGACATGTATACACTGCCGTGTGCAAAACACAGCTAGTGGGAAGGTGCTCTGTAACACAGGGAGCTCAGCTCGGCGCTCTGTAGGACCTCGGGTGGGATGGGAGTGGAGGGAGGCTCAAGAGAGAGGGGATGTATGTATACTTACAGCTGATTCGCATTGCGGTACAGTAGAAACTAACCCAGCTCTGTAAAGCAGTTGTCCTCCAATTTAAAAAATATATATCCTCAATATAAAAAAATAAAAATTTAAAAAATGTCACCACCGTCTACTGAATGGCTACAGTTAACAGCCTGGGTTAAATCCTTCACTCTCCCTTTCTCTCCTCCCCGCTCCGCATCTCATTCATCAGCAAGTCCTGCCAGTTCTGCCTTCAAGATCCCGCCCATGTCCTTGTGATTCATGTAGATCCATCACTCTTGCTTCCATCCAAGCCCACATCATCTCCTGGACTGTTGTAGAAGGTTCCCTGCTCCCACTTTTCCCTGTTGTGTTACATTCTTGAAGTGTGAATGCTGAGCTTTAGAAACGTAAATCCAGGAATGGAATGTCTTCCCTGTGCACGGGACTGAAATCCCAGCTCCTTACTGTGACTCAAGGGTCTGCATGACCTGATGCCTGCCCAGCTCTCTGGTCTCATTACATCCCACCCTGCAAAAGGCACTCTGGCATGTCTTCAAGGACCTTATGGCCATTGCACTTATCCTCATGTTCCCCAAACAGCTTTTTGGTGTTGATCACTTCCTCATCATTCAGGTCACAAATGTCACCTCTCCAGAGAAGCCTTCCTGGATACCTTATTTAAAGAGATTTTTCTTCCAGTCTGTCCCTATATGTTTACTTGTTTAATGTCTCACTCTATTAGAACTTACACTCCATGGGGGCAGGGACAAGTCTAGCTCATTTGCATCTGTATTCCCAGTGTTTGAAGGGAAGTGAAGTGAAGCCGCTCAGTTGTGTCCGACTCTTTGTGACCCCATGGATGGTAGCCACCGGGCTCTGCGGTCCATGGGATTTTCTAGGCAAGAATACTGGAGTGGGCTGCCATTTCCTTCTCCAGGCAATCTTCCCAACCCAGGGATCGAACCCCAGTCTCCTGCATTGCAGACAGACGCTTTACCATCTGAGCCACTAGGGAAACTATTCCCAGTGTTTAGAATAATTTTATTAACCTTTAGTAGAAACTAATCAAATACTTATTAAATACTGAGATGGAAAAAAACCTGGCATATAGTTCAGTTTTTGGTCATAGAGCTTCCATCACTCTCTAACTTAAATTACGACTGCCACCGAGAGCAGTAACTGCCTGATTACTATTTTTAAGGGCAGTAGCACCCTAGGCTATTGTTTCTAATCCATGAAGGGCTAGGAAAATAGTTAATTAATCTTGTTAAGAACTGCATGTGAAGGATAGAAGAACTCAGAAGTAGTAAAGCGCAGCATTAGTGAGGGGCTTCATCCTTGTTTATTTTCCAGTGCCTAAATGTTTGTGTGTGTTGTTGTTGCCTAAAGATGTCTTGTCAAGATCTTTATCCGTCTGGTCTTGCAGGAAATACAAGAGAAGGAGAGAAGTTAGATATACTTTGGGCCATAACGACGGGTTGTCAAAGCATGGGATAGGAGCAGTTTGAAGGATAGATAAGGGACAAGTAAGGGGTGTCTCCATGCGAGTTTTCGAAAAGGGTCTTTCTTAAACTTGTCTTTGCTGAGCCCAGGAAAGGGGCTATGGAGGGGAGAGATGAGCAGTCTCTTGGTTCTGAGGTCACATCTGAGATACAGGTTGGCTTTCATCTCTGTAAGCAAATGTCACTGTAACAGGTCACTAGCTAGGTCTAAAGATAATGGCATTTTAAGTAGAAGGTGATTACTTTCTCTTTGAGCTTGTAAGTTTCCCTAATGGTAAAGAATCTGCCTGCAATGCAGGAGACCCAGGTTCAATCCCTGGGTTGGGAAGATCCCTTGGAGAAGGAAATGGCAACCCACTCCAGTATTCTTGCCTGGGAAATCCCATGGACCGAGGAGCCTGGGGGGCTACAGTCCATAGGTAACAAAGAATCAGACACAACTGAACAACTAACACACACACTACTCCAGGGATTATTTTTTTTATTGTGATAAAACATACATAGCATAAAGGGTCATTTTAAAGGGTACAGTACAGGCACATTAAATACATTCACATCCTTGTGCAAACATCACCACTATCCACCTCAACAACTCTGTCATTATCCCAAACTAATAGGTAACTCCTCATTCTCCCAGCCCCTGGTAACCACTGTGCTACTTTGTCTCTGGGGATTTGACTAGGCGAAGGAAAAACACTCCTCCAGTGTCTCCTCTGCTGGCAGCTGCTTCCCTTCAGACACTTCTGCCAACAGATATGTGTGGGTGGGAGTTGGGGGCAGGGCGGGGCTCACATCAGGCTGTTCTGCCATACCAGCATGGTGTACTACAGTTTGGTTCAGGTCTGATACCGTCTACCTGAGTTGACATCAGGTCCCACAGGTCAAGGTTTCATCCCACAGGACTGCCCCCACTGTCCCCTTCAGACACCAGTCACAAGTTCAGGCTGTTTCCTGTGCTTCTGATAAGCTGATTGTAAATCAGAGGGTCCTCTGACCTCCTCCTTTGGATTAATTTGCTAGGGAGTTTCACGGAACTCAAGCGTTTTATTTACTAGATTACTGATTTATTATAAAAAGCTGTAACTCCAGAGCAGCCAGGTGGAAGAGGTGCACAGGGCAAGGTGTAGATGGATGGAAGGGAACAGAGCTTCCATGCCCTCAGAGCTCAACTGCCCTCCTAGTACCAGCACAGGTTCAGTGACCTGGACGCTCTCCAAACCACATCTTTTTGGATTTTTTGGCAGCTTCATTATGAAGGCATGATTGATTAAGCCTTTGGCAGTTGATTCAACCTCCAATCGCTCTCCCCTGCCCAGAGGCCTGGAGGGAGGGGCTGAAAGTTTCAACCCTCTGTGTACATGATTGGCTCCCCTGACAACCAGCCCCCATCTGTGCTGCTGCTGCCAAGTTGCTTTAGTCGTGTCCGACTCTGTGCGACCCCATAGACGGCAGCCCACCAGGCTCCCCCGTCCCTGGGACTCTCCAGGCAAGAACACTGGAGTGGGTTGCCATTTCCTTCTCCAGTGCATGAAAGTAAAAAGTGAAAGGGAAGTTGCTCGTTCGTGTCTGACTCTTTGCGACCCCATGGACTGCAGCCCACCAGGCTCCTCCGTCCATGGGATTCTCCAGGCAAGAGTACTGGAGTGGGGTGCCATTGCCTTCTCCACCCCATCTATGAGGCTTTCCAAAAGTCACCTCATTAACATAATAAGCTCAGTGTCATTGAAAGGGGCTTGTTATAAATAATAAAAGACACCTGTTTTAGCTTTATTGCTCTGAAGCTTTTTCAGGAACTGTAAAAATAAATCTTATAAGAAAATATACCCCCTGAGGGGAAAGTTAGGGAGTTTGGGATGGACGTGTGCACACGGCTATGTTTAAAATGGGTAACCAACAGGAACCTACTGTACCGCACGTGGAGCTGTTAGGTGTTACATGACAGCCTGGACGGGAGGGGAATAGGTACATGTACATACGTGACTGAGTCCCTTCGCTGTTCACTTGAAACTAACACAACATTGGTAATTGGCTCTACCCCAATATAGTATACAAAGTCTTCTTTTTTTAAAAGATACCCCTGTAATTCTTACATAGGAAATTACAAGGGCTTCAAGAGCTATGTTATAGGAACAATGGTTGAAAACCAAATATATATTTCTTATTATAAATTGCAGTATCACACTCATAAATGAAATCATACTATATTTTTTCTTTTTGTCTGTTTGTTTCACTTAGCATAAGGTCAGAGTTCATCCATGTTGTAGCTTGCTAGCATTTCATTCCTTTTTAAGGCTGCATAATATTCCATTGGATGTATATACCACATTTTGTTTATCTGTTCATCTGTGAATGGACATTAGGGTTCATTCCCCCTTTTGGGTGTTGTAACTAATGCTGCTATGAACTTTAGCACACAAATACCTGTTTGAATCCCTGCTTTCAGTTCTTTTGTGTTTATACTCAGAATCACTGTATCATATGGTTTGTTTTTATTTAATTGCGAAGTCATGTCCAACTCTGGGGAATCTTTCTGACCTAGGGATCAAACTCAAGTCTTCTGCACTGCAGGATTCCTTAGCACTGAGCCACCTGTGAAGCCCAATCAAATTGTTATTGTGTGTATAGTTTTTCAAGGAAAATACTCAAGGGATTTAAAATCCATTAATTTATTGGAGAAAAGGGCCGTTCATTTTTGGCCTCATATATGTCATATAGTATGTTAGGTGTCAGAGAAATGGAAACTAATGGCATACAGCTCTTCCTGTCTGGAAATGCAGGGACTTGGAGTGAAGGCCATAGTCAACAGATGGGTGAGTAATTAGCTGTTACATACTGTACTGTGTTCAGGGCTGTAACAGGGTGTTTGTAGACTACTGTGGGAGCACATTGCAGTAACAATTTCTGGGGTTTCTGAAGACAGAATCTCCTTGGGTGTTGTCCTGGATGGATGTTCTGTTGAATTCTGGTTAGCAATGGTAATGCAGTGGAGAAATTCTAGTATACAAGTTTCTGTTGTACATTTGCTTTTTTTAAATAGCTAACTCCATCCATCCATCTTTTCTGTGACTTAAATGTCTCCCCTTTGTTTTTTTCTTCCTCTAGTGGTTTTTAATTGCCAACAGATCTTACAAAGTGAGCGCAGCAAGCTCTTTTTTCTTCAGTGGTGTGTTTGTGGGAGTTATCACTTTTGGTCAACTCTCTGATCGCTTCGGAAGGAAAAAAGTCTATCTCACAGGTAATCTGTTAGTATTCATGAACTGAATAAGAGAAGTTATTTTCCTAAGGTTCCCAGAGAAATAGTAAGGAGACCATTTCCTTAAGTTTCTCAGGGAATTGTCGTGTGGACCCAGAACTGATTTTTATTTCACTGGTGAGAGGCCAAGTGCTTCTGGCCAAGCATTTTAAAACATACCTGAGGAAGGCCAGGTATTTGCATTATAAGCATTTCCTAGTGGTGCCTTCTACAATCTGTGAATTTTAATTCATGCCATGTTTCTGAGGAGAACAAAGATTGAGGCAGTTTGCTAGATCCATTTCCTTATATCCTTTTACTTATATCTTGTTTGTTGATTCATTTCAGATGAGCTCCATAGGACTCAGCATCGTCCATTTGACAAGCTGAGTACAAGCTAGGATTTTTCAATTTTCAGCATTATTGGAAATAGTTGAAAACTGCACATGAGGACAGAAATCAACTTGTAACAAAGAAAACCTCGGTTTTTCTTGATAATCTTTAAGAGAAACTGATTTTTAAAAAAAACAAACCATAGCTTAAGAAAATTTAAATTCACAAAGATTTTTCTTTACAAATTAACACATATATTACATTCATCAAGTGTGTTTTGCCTCTGGACTATTGCATACTGTTCTTCTCTTTCTAGGTTTTGCTCTTGACATCTTGTTTGCTATTGCAAATGGCTTTTCCCCCTCCTATGAGTTCTTTGCAATAACTCGCTTCCTGGTGGGCATGATGAACGGAGGGATGTCGCTGGTGGCCTTTGTCCTGCTGAACGAGTGTGTGGGCACCGCCTACTGGGCACTCGCAGGTACTGCTTCAATCCCCGCAGACTTGGAGATGGGGAGGGGCTCCAGAGATCTCTGCCGGAACCAGCTAGACTGGAGGTGCTCTATCCAAATACTAGATTTGCTTGCTTTCTTTCTGGCCTTCTTTTTTTTTTTTTAATTTTTTGACCACATGAGCTCTTAGTTCCCTGAGCAGGGATCCAACCTGCACCCCCTGCCTTGGAAGCATAGTCTTCATCATGGGACTGCCACGGAAATCCCTAGATTTCCTTTCCTGAGTTCTGTGTGGCCTTGAATGAGTTGTTAGTCATTTTATTTCTATTCCCCTATTGGTAGTCTCCCCTGGGGCCTACAGATAGTGACCTTGTCCCTAAACTCACAGATTGCCTGAAGGTATTCGTTAACTGCTTTTTATCATAAAGTGAAAAATAGTGCAGAGGAAATACTAGAAACTCTTTTCTCAGTGCCTTGGTATTGTATTTTATTAAATCTTTGTCTCATAGACCTTTTTAATGTTCTCTTCAAATCAGCGGGTAGTACTCTTGTAGTATTTCTTTAGTGATGTTTAAGTTTCCAAATGGAGGCCATGTTCTGTATTATTTTTAACCATCCCATCATCTTCTCAAGAACTATAAATGATTTTAAAAGCATCTTTGACTTAATGTCTTGGGAGGGCGATTGCACAAAGATTCTACTTTGTGGACTATAGGTTTGCAGTGAGAACTTTGTTTTGCTTTCCATTCATTTAAAAGTTATTGAGTACTATAGATGTTCTTGTACTAATGTGGGAACAAGTTGATTGTACAACTGTAGAAATGTGTCTGCATGAGGATGTAGGTGAGAGAGTGCCAGCTACCATTTGCTGAGCATCTGTTATGTACCGGCAACCAAGCTTCGCATCTGGCCCATGCCTCTAATCTTCCCAGAACCTACAAGTTAAGAATTTCTACCTTCATTTTACAAATGAGGACGCTTCACCACTGAAAATGTTGCAGGAAGGGGAGCCCTTCTAGAACCGGAGAACGGGCTCTTGTCTAACACTCAGAAGTGAACTGTCGGAGGAGACACATATGCTAACAAAGCTAGAGACTTCACTGGGAAGGGGTGCCCGGGTGGAGAGCAGCAGAGTCAGGGAATCCAGGAGAGCTACTCTACCACGTGGCTCGCAGTCTCGGTTTTATGGTGATGGGACTAGTTTCCGGGTTGTCTTTGGCCGGTCATTCTGACTCGGGGTCCTTCCTAGTGGCACGTGCGTTGCTCAGCCAAGATGGATGCCAGTGGGAAGAATTCTGGGAGGTGGTCAGACACCAGGTGTCTCCTTTCGACCTTTCCCAAATTCTTCTGGTTGGCGGTGGCTTGTTAGTTCCGTGTTCCTTACTGGAGCTCGTGTCATAAAATACTGCAGATGGTTACTGGTGCCTGGCCAGAGTGGGTGGTTTTGGTCAGTGTGTTCCACCTAACAAAAGGAGAGGTTGTGTGCCTGTTTTCACACAGCTCATGACCGACAGGGCCAGGATGATGCCAGGCCCATGCCATCCCACTTTTCCCTGAGGACTCCCCTCTTGTAGCTTCCATTTGTTGTTTAGTCACCCAGTCGTGTCCGACTCTTGTGATCCCATGGACTGCAGCATGCCAGGCTTCCCTGTCCTTCACCATCTCTCAGAGTTTGCTCAAACTCATGTCCCTTGAGTCTGTGATGCCATCCAAGCATCTCATCACCTGTCGCTCCCTTCTCCTCCTGCCTTCAGTCTTTCCCAGTATCAGGATCTTTTCTAATGAGTCAGCTGTTCACATCAGGTAGTCAAAGTACTAGAGCTTCAGCTTCACCATCGGTCCTTCCGGTTAATATTCAGGGTGGATTTCCTTCAGGACTGACTGGTTTGATTTCCTCGCAGTCCAAGGGACTCTCAAGAGTCTTCTCCAACACCACAGTTCAAAAGCATCAGTTCTTCAGCACTCAGCCTTCTTTATGATCCAGCTCTCATATCCATACATGACTACTAGGAAAATCATAGCTTTGACTAGACGGACCTTTGTTGGCAAAGTGATGTCTCTGCCTTTTAATATGCTGTCTGGTTTGTCATAGCCTTTCTTCCAAGAAGCAAGCGTTTTTAATTTCATGGCTGCAGTCATCATCCGCAGTGATTTTGGAGCCCAAGAAAATAAAAACTGTCACTGTTTCCATTGTTTCCCCATTTATCTGCCATGAAGTGATGGGACTGGATCCCATGATCTTAGTTTTTTTGAATGTTTAGTTTTAAGCAAGCTTTTTCACTCTCCTCGTTCACCTTCATCAAGTGGCACTTTAGTTCTTCTTTGCTCTTTGCCATTAGGGTGTTGTCATGGGTCACCTCATATGAATACTGGTTGCTTGGCCTTTTTTTGTCACTGGTCGTGTCTCCGGAGTTGGTAAAGGGCCCAGAGACAGGGGAGCCTGGTGGGCTGCTGTCTCTGGGGTCGCACAGAGTCGGACACGACTGAAGCGACTTAACAGCAGCAGCAGCAATGTATTGAATTGGAAGACAGAGGCAAAATAAGCTCTGCTGTATTCATATGTCCACCAAGCTGAAGGACACAGAGGGTTGGACAAGTTATAACTAAACTGGGGAGGAGGAGACCCCAGCTCCATCCTTGCAGGATAGACTTCTTGCCTGCCTCTTACACATCATGCTTCATAATTCACTTTGTCTATAATAGCTTTCAGAAAAGCCTTTAGAGATGGGCTTGTTTTCCCCCCTAGCCCAGGTCCTAAGTTAGGATCAGTGAGAAAACATCCTTTGAGTCTTCAGTTTGCATTGAAACTTTTAAAGTCATTTTTGCAAGTAGTGGGTTCAGACTTGCTCAGACTTTGCCAGAAATGAGTGATGATGGTGTTCATGACCGCTCACATTATCCAGGGGAAGACACAAAAGCACCCTCTCCTGGGGTTTTGGTTTCCCTGAGTCCAAAATCTTGCTCATGCAAAGCATCATGAGTACATGTTTTTCATGTTCCTGGCACATTCCTCTATTAAAATATTCACATTTGACTCTAGTTGCTCCATGAAGAAGATGCTTTCTTACAAGACATGTATATTTCCCCCATCCTACCAAGTTCTTTAGGATGATTCCTGTCCTGTTGCATAACTTCAGCAAAAAGGAAGACCTCTTAGTCTCTTGCTCCCTTTCCAGTTGCCTGAAGCCAGTGGAAAGATTTCAGTTAAAGCACTTTCTCCTTCTGTTCTTGTCCTTGAGGCTGAGTTAAAGTAAGGCTATTAAAATTTTTATAGCAAAGGGAAAAGGGAGATAGGGGAAAAAAAAAACCCTGCAACAGTGGTACCAGATGGTTTCCAAATTCAATGTGAAATTCAAAAGGAGCTTGAGAGAGTTCCTGGAAGGCCAGTGCACTTGACCTGCACCCAGGACAGAAATAAGTTTCTGCTGCTCCTAAAACTCTTTTGTGAGAAGCTTCCTCCTTCCCTCTCCCATGAGTAGTCTTCCCGAAAGTTTTGTCCTTGACCTTTCTTTCCAGGCTGTTCTCTGCAGCACAATTAAAAAAAACAAAACACTTTTTTATTTTGTTTTGAGGTATAGCTGATGAACAGTGTTGTGATAATTTCAAGTGAACAGCAGAGTCTCAGCCATACATTTACATGTATCCATTCTCCCCCAAACTCCCCTCCCATCCAGGCTGCCACATAACATTGAGCGGTGTTCCATATGCTATATGGTACATCCCTGTTGGTTTTCTGTTTTAAATGTAGCAGTGTGTACTTGTCCATCCTAAACTCCCTAACTATCCCTCCCCCGCCAGCAGTCAGACATTTGTTCTGTAAGTCTGTGAGTCTCTTTATGTTTTGTAAGTAAGTTCATTTGTATCATTTCTTTTTAGATTCCACATATAAAGGATGTCATAAGATCTTTCTCCTCTACCTGACTGACTTCAGTCAGTATGATACTCTCTAGGTACATCCATGTTGCTCTCCACAAATCGATTTTTTATACTCCCATAACTTCAGATACGCTCAGACTGAAAGAAATTGAGGGGGAAAAACCTAAATGGTTAGCAATAGGGGATTAATTGGAGGAATCCCATGGACAGAGGAGCCTGGCGGGTTATACAGTCTACGGGTTGCAAAGAGTCGGACACTACTAAAGTGTCTTAGCACAGCACAGCACCCTGATTGTTTAGCAGTAAAAAAAAAATTTTTTTTGAAAAATTGTGCCTGATTACAAATAAAATTTGCAGTATGTATAAGATACTAAATAAAGTATATATAACAAAATATACGTGCAAACTGAAAACATCCATTTTTAACCAGTTGCAGTGTAGTGCTTAACAAGAATAAGTATAATTGATTGAAAATTATTGAGAGTAGAAAAGATAAAATACTAAAGCTAGGAAAAATGTCATATTAATATATTTATTTTTAATTTTATTATATAAATACCTTATATCAAAAGTTATTGATGTTCATTGTAAAAAGAAATAAAGAAGCATATAGACGTGAAACATAAAGAACACATAATAGTCCTGCTCACCCAAAGACCACAGCTGTAAACAGAGTGCTGTGTGTCCTTCCAGAGCTTCTCCTTTGCATATCTGTTCTGCAACATTCATTTATTAAACAGACCTTGCCGTGGACCAGACACACTGCTTTTTAAAAAACGTTTCATGGAAATATAGTTGATTTACAATGTTGTGTTAGTTTTAGGTGGACAGCAAAGTCAATCAGTTATATGTGTTCATATATCCACTCCTTTTTTAGGTTCTTTTCCCATTAGGCCATTGCAGAGGACTGAGTCAAGTTCCCTGAGTCAAGGACACAGTAGGTCCTTGTTAGTTAGCTGTTGTCTGTCAATCCCAATCTCTTAAGTTGGCCTTTCCCATTTATTATTTTTTTATTGGAATATAATTACTTTATGATGTTGTGTTAGTTTCTGTTATACAACTGAGTCAGCTGCATGTATAGATACATCCCCGCCCTCCCCCCACCTCCCACCCCACCTCTCTAGGTCATCACAGAGCACCCAGATGAGCTCTCTGTGCTATATAGCAGCTTCCCACTAGCTATCTATTTTACACATGGTTGTGTATGTATATATGTTAATGTTATCCAGATACTGCTTTTATAGACAGACACTTGGGATAAAAGAGTGAACACGCCAGGCCTGGGGGTGGGGAAGGTCCTTGCTCTTAAGGAACTTATGTTTTAATCAGGAGAGGCATAACCAATATGAAGTAATTTCTGAAAACTCTTAAGTGCAGTGAGGAAAATTAAACAGGATAATAGAGTAGGCAGTAAGTGCAGGGGACAGTTACATTAAATAGGATAGTTAGAGAAAATTTTGATGTAGGTATTTAATCAAAGATGTGAATGATGCAGAAGACTTAGGGGGTGTGATTTTCTGAGCAAACATTCCAGGCAGATGGAGTGGCAAGAACCAGGCCCCTGAGGGCAGGAATGAGCTTCTCTGAGCACCTTAAAAGATGCAGTGTGGAAAGGCAGGAGGAGGCTGGGCTGAGATCAGACTGGACGGGCTGAGTGATGTAGGGTGCATGATGGGCCAGATTAGGGATTTTTTTTTTTTAAACTCAAAATGCAGTGAGTAGCCAGTGACTGAATTAAAGAGAGGAGCCATAGAATCTTACAGAAAGATTACTCTGGTAGGTGTATGCAGGATGGATCGTAGAGAAGCAAGAGCAGAAATTGAGGGGCCATTCAGGATGCTGGTGCGGTTACCCCTGTGGAACCTGCAGATGTTTTACACCAGGTGGGAGTAGTGGAACGGGAGGAAAGAGCATGCGTGGTGACCTGCTGAAGAATCAGCAGAGAAGGCAAGAGAAAAAGGAATCAAGGGGGCTTCGTGGCCTTCTGCTTGAAAGCTGGATGGATCATTGGTGCTACTTATAAAAATGAAGTCATCACTGTACATCATATTCTCACCTGCTGAAATTTGACTTTTACTAGTGCAAACTGACCAAGGGTTGTAGACTTGAAATTAATTAAAGATAAGCAGAAAAGAAATCTGAAAAATAGACATAAATAACCAAAGACCATGGGTGTGTGTGTGTGTGCTCAGTTGTGTCTGACCCCATGGACTCTGCCAGGCTCCTCTGTCCATGGGATTTCCCAGGCAAGAAAACTGGAGTGGGTTGCCATTTCCTCCTCCAGGAGATCTTCCCGACCCAGGGATGGAACCCGAGTCTCCTGAGTCTCTTGCATTGTCAGGCAGAGGTGATTTGAAATGTTCATTTTTTTAAATTAAATTTTTTAACCAAATAGCCTAGAGCATCTTTATCTCCTCACCTTATTCCTGTTGTCATTTCCGGGTATATGTGTGCAACTTCTGGCTGGGTATCACATACAGATGTCTGTTGACCCCTCAAATTAAAGGTATTGCTTTTTTTTTACCTAAAATCTACATCCTTTTCTGGGACTTCTATCTATGGCCATGTCATCATGGTATTTAAGTCATGAAGCTAGAAACTTTGAAGTCTTTCCTCCTGTTTACCATATCCAGCTGATACCAGGTCTTTCTGTGACAGAGATTCAACTGTGATGAGCTTAGATACAAAGGGAAGTCATTTGGTTAACACAACCAAACCAAGAAGAGCCAGGCCTTGGCAATGCTTAGAACCAGGAAGTTAGATGCATCTCATTTCTGTTTCCCGTTGTCTCTGAGAAATTTCCCCTGCTCAGTCAGGGATGAAGCCCAGCAGGTCATTGGTTTCACGGCCAAGTTCAGTATTTGAAAATCCTGAAATACTGGTAGGAGCTCTGATTGTCTCAGCTGGGGTCAACATGGGGGAACCACGATTGACATCTCCCCCTTGAACTGCAGGGATGAAATATGGGGAGGTCATCTTTCCAAAAAAAGGAAAGGATTCTTGGAGTTAGAAAGGAGTGCTAAGTAGGCAATATTTTATAAGAGACACTCACCAGAGGAGGCTTCCAGATGGCATTTGTGGGGAGGTTAGTAGATAAAGGGGCTATACCCTTTTTACAGTAGGACCATATAGCTAATGTTTGTACAGCATGCATTGTTTCATTTGAAACTAATGACTATACTTTTTGAGGTTGGTATTATTATTTCCCTTTCATTTATGAGGAAACAGAGACTCAGATATTTAGTGATCTTCCCAAAATCACATGGCAGTGTATAGAAGAACTGGGGTCTGAACTTGGTCCCGCTGAAGTGGTCCCATCCTGTGGCCCTTTGTCTTTTTACCCACGTTGTTGTCAATGGATACCGAGTACTCGGAACAGTTCTGAGCAATGACAGAAAGCCTTGTTCTTGGAAACCAGGTGCCATTTGGTGCACTGTAATGAATCTGTAATAGCTATTGATTATCTAAGTTTCCAGGGAAATCATAGGGAATGGAAATCCCATTCCCTTACTTACCAGACCACATGCCCTGACTGGTTTTCTGTTGGTGCTGAACTTACTGTCACATTAGCCTTCCCTTCTGCATCCCCCCTTTTCCTCACTAGGGCAGACAGCAAACAAGTCATTGTGTTTTGTTATAGGTTGATAATCTGTGGACAGCAATAAGAGAAATGTTTGTCTTGCAGAATTGTTGTAGAAAATTCCTGTAACAAAGTCGTGTTTCTGTGGGATGCCCACAGGAGCCCACCTTTCCCTAGAAGGGTGACGGGGACAGGAACGGTACTGAGTGCAGGCTGTCCAGTCAGACCGGGGGACAGCGCCTCCTGATTGGGCCACAGGCAGCCCCATGTCTTAGACCACAGCACCTAACTTTCTCTGAGCTATTTCCTTCCTTTGTAGATAGCTAACAGTGGTACTGGCTTTATAGGGCAATGTTTATAAAGTCTAATACTTAACAGATAGTATCTATTATATAGGTAAATAGTGATAGACTTACTTTGCTACTAATAGTAGCAGTTATAGAAAGCATGTCAGAGGTACAGAATTTGCAAGTATACTGGGCAGCACAGTGGGTTTGTACTCATTCGTTATTTATTTCAAAAATCACAGGATCCTTAACAACCCCATGGTTAATGTTTTTACTGTCAGTGTGCTGACAACAATTCATGCTTTGTGGAACTTACATTCTACTTGGAAGAGAAAGACAAGAAACAAATATAAAATGTCAGGTATCTGGTGGTGATAAATGGGGAAGGACAGTATGGAGAACTGGGGAGCAGGCTGTGATTCAGGATAAGGATTCCAGGGACAGCCTCTGTGATGGAGATGCAGCCCCACCACTGCCATAGTCTCAGGACCTAAACACCTCCCACCACGCAGCAAGCAATATTTCCAAACCTCAGCCACAAGTTCAGGCAGATGTCAGTGTAACATCAATGCAGAAAGCACTTGGGCAGCCCTTAAAATTTATCTTGACCACGTGTGGTTTGTATTTTTCATTCGTCCGTCCTTCTTTCCCACTGATTTCCTGGCCTCTCTTCTGGTTTTCTCATCTGATCCTCGATGATATCTGTGTAGGTTTTTCTTTCTGCTGACATCTCACAAAGAAAGAATTGGTTCCATGACCTGGGTTGGAAATGGGGTTGCAGATGGTTCTTTCTCCAGTAACAAGTCTCTTTTCCTGAATTAGGGTCAATTGGTGGCCTCTTCTTCGCAGTCGGCATCGCCCAATATGCCCTGTTGGGATACTTCATCCGTTCCTGGAGGACCCTAGCCATACTGGTTAACCTGCAGGGAACAGTGGTCTTTCTCTTATCTTTGTAAGTAGTTTTTCCTCTTAGACTTTTAATTTAATAAGCAGAAGGAATGTCTTAAGAGGATGCGGGTCAATGAGCAGCATTATTCCCTTTCAGGAGTTTGCCTGAACTGACTTTGGTGAAGAACTAAATTCCGCAAGTGCTCCAATGCTTGGCAGCTCCTGGGAAGAGAGATGCTTAATTAATTCAGAATGCAGGTATCCCTTGTTTAAAGTAACCTCTAAACCTCTGCATTTTAACCTTCAAATTCTCAAGGGAGGGTACCAGTTTCTTTTTTAACCTAATGCCTTAAGCTTAAACATCTTCAGGCTGGATCAGATAACGTACTAGGGGTGTGACCGAAGTCTAATATTATAGACCAGTCTATGCACATTGAATATGTAGTGATACCTCCTCATTCCACAGATGACTGTCATCTCAGGGCCTCTAAAGGTGGACATAGGAAGATGCTCAGATATGGGAGAAATCCTTAGAGTGCATGGATTCAAAGCAGTACAAGGATGATGCCCTGATCACAGCAAGATAGCACACCATGCTCCTGTTACGGCTATAAGATGAGCCGCCAACTTAGGCCTGTTTCCCCAGAAGTTTTACTGTGCTTATGAAAGGTTTTCTCCCCCCAAATAACAGACCTTTAATCCTAAACATCAAAATCTTTGGGATAAATAAAATTTTCAGCCAGTGGTGCCAGCTTTCTTCTGTACTGTAAAGTGAGATACCTGTAATAGTATTTTCATTGAGGTAGCAATTCGATTTAGTAATTCTTCATATAAGTTCTACTAATTGAGATTTGGTGGGGATTGAGCTGAAATCTGTTTTCATTCTGTCTTTGAAATTAGGAGAATTGTTAAGTGCAGAAATGAATATAGTAGAAATAGTTAACCTATATTTATTGATGTTGTTGTTTAGTCTCTAAGTCATATCTGATTCTTTTGCAACCTCATGAACTGTAGCCCGCCAGGCTTCTCTGTCCATGGGATTTCCCAGGCAAGAATGCTAGAGTGGGTTGCCATTTCCTTCTCCAGGGAATCTTCCCTACCCAGGGATCGAACCCATGTCTCCTGCTTAACAGGCAGATTCTTTACCACTGAGCCTCCAGGGAAGCCTCCAACCTATATTAGAAAGGTAAAATTTATGAAATGCATTCAGTTATGTGAACTAGAGTGAGATAATTTTATTAGAAAAGAAAGCTAGCCGTATTTTATTATACTGTATATTGTAAATTTTTGGAAAAAAGCGAATTCCTTGAAGTAATAAGCATTCTTGTTCATATTAGTAAATAAATGAATTTTATTTTTAGATATTTAATAAGCTGCATACTTCTTAGAGCTTTCCATGTGGCACAGTTGGTAAAGAATCTGCCTGCCAGTGCAGGAGATGCAGAGACCATGGGGTCGCAGAGTCAAACACCACTGAGTAAATGAGCATGCAGGCATCCTTTTTAATCCAGGCTGGTTCTCACCCACTCTTCTATAGTAGAGTGACTTCACTGGTTGATCTGAGGCATTCTTGTAGTTTTCAGAATGTATATTCTGTTTGTTACTGCTTAGTGCTCGGTGGGGACTTTGACCTGATGAGAGATTAATCCTGGTCGTGAAAAATGGGAAACAGAAGAAGGCACGTAAAATCACACTGTGTGTTCCATCAAGCCTGGAAAGCGAGGCTTGCTGCAGTCAGCCTCCAGTTTATCTCCTGTCCCATCTTGTGTTCCCATCAGCATACTAAGCTGCTCACTGTCAGTTTACCCCTTAGGTTGGTCTGCCTCAGCGCCTCCTGCTCAGTGCTGTGGCCAGCTCCTTCAGGGCCCTTCTCACATTTCTCTTATTTATTAGTAGCCTTCCCAGTGTGCTTAAATGCCACCCGCTCCAAGCTTTTCCTGGTCAGATACCCAGTCATTCACTTTCTTGTCTGAATCCTGCAGTACTTACCTGGCGCCCTTCCAGTGGTCCCTTATTTCTGCCTCACACGGAGCCTAACCTCTTTCTAAAACGAGCTCTGAACAGCCCCGACTCTTTGCTCAGCTGCACTTCCCAGCACCAAAGCCCTGGGCCCTTCCATAGACCAGATGCCTCCTGTCCATTGGATAGATGTTGGCACAAAAACCTTTAGAATTAGCCTTCATTAACCATCAGCAGCATCAGAAACAGTCATGTCATTTTAGAGACATACCTTGTTTGTTTTACTAGAGACCTTGTTACTTAGCTCAAAAATTCCTCGTTTTCACAATACTTGAATTAGAACAGTTTTATTTTAGAAATCCGTGCCCCCTTAATTTAAAAAGGTTTTCCATCTTGAAAGAAATTCACAGGACATTTTTGAGCAGAGGCCTCAGTGTTAAATTAGCAACATAGCTTCTAAAAGTGATCAGGACACTGTAGAGGGCAGCATATTCAAGGGCCCCCTTTTCCTTTTAGAAACATGCCCTGCCGTTTTGTGGGAATAATCAGCTTGCGTTAGAACTCGTATTCCTAAATCTGTCCATTGGCAACTGGGTGGGGCTTCATTGTTGAGAAGCTTATTGGCTTCTCAAAATGTGGAGAAATATCAGGTCCTAAATTTAAGTCATCCAAATAAATCCAAGTGGAAATAGTTTTATTGACACAGAATCAAATTTCTAAAACCTGAGTATCTCTCAAATACCATCTTTAAACATGATTTATAAGGTTTAAAAAGTGACTTTATTGCTTGTAAACAATTCTGAAAGCACAGAGAACCTTAATAGGAAGGAGGGAAATAAATTAGTCAAAGGTATAATAACAGTGACTACTAATATGTTGACTATTTCCTTGTTGGTCCTTTTCTACTCCTTTAGTCCTCCTCAATTTTAATTTTTACTATAATAGATTTCCTGTTATTTCAGTCATATTTCTATCCCACGTATACTCTCCATATTCACCGCCCCCCCCCCCCCCTTATGTTCTTTTTATTTGTATTTAGGCTTGAACAGATAGTTTTACATTGTACCTCATACATGGCCCTGGGGATAGGACCGGTTGATCTGATGATAATCATCGACTGGCCTAACTTCCAACAAAATGGCATT